>NC_092874.1:375848831-376174546 GCF_028372415.1 Notamacropus eugenii | reverse complement strand
GACAGATGTGGTGAGGGAATTCCAACTGCAAATTCCGGGCAGAAAAGTTTTTGGTTGCTCCCAGATGAGTGTGCAGGCTAGGAGAGGAGTAAACTCCTCTCCCTTGATTATGTCACCTTTGAGGAACTGAGAACTTACAGGTACCCAGAGTATACCCTCCTCTTGACAAAGGACTGAAAAGTCAAGTAACTGGCCGGGAAAATGTCCAAAAAAAGGGAGAAAAAATAAGACTATAGAAGGTTACTTTCTTAGTGAATAGGTATTTTCTCCCATCCTTTTGAATGAGGAAGAACAAAGCATAATATCAGAGGAAGTCAAAGCTTCTACGTCCAAAACCTCCAAAATAAATATGCAATGGTCTCAGGCCATGGAAGAACTCAAAAAGGATTTTGAAAATCAAGTAAGAGAGGTGGAGGAAAAATTGAGAAGAGAAATGAGAATGATGCAAGAAAATCATAAAAAGTGGGTCAACAGCCCCAAAGGAGACCCAAAAAAATGCTGAAGAAAATAACACCTTTAAAAATAAGCTAACTCAATTGGCAAAAGAGGTTCAAAAAGCCAATAAGGAGAAAAATGCTTTTAAAAGCAGAATTAGCTAAATGGAAAAGGAAGTTCAAAAGCTCACTGAAGAAAATAGTTCTCTAAAAATTAGAATGGAGGAGATGGAAGCTAATGATCTTATGAGAAATCAAGAAATTACAAAACAAAACCAAAAGAATGAAAAAATAGAAAATAATGTGAAATATCTCATTGGAAAAACAACTGACTTGGAAAATAAATCCAGGAGAGACAATTTAAAAATTATGGGACTACCTGAAAGCCATGATCAAAAAAGAAGCCTAGACATCATCTTTCATGAAATTATCAAGGAAGACTGCCCTGGTGTTCTAGAACCAGAGGGCAAAATAAATATTGAAAGAATTCACAGATCACCTCCTGAAAGAGATCCGAAAAGAGAAACTCCTAGGAATATTGTAGCCAAATTCCAAAGTTACCAGGTCAAGGAGAAAATATTGCAAGCATCTAGAAAGAAATAATTTGAGTGTTGTGGAAATTCAATCAGGAGAACACAAGATCTAGCAGCTTCTACATTAAGGGATGGAAGGGCTTGGAATAAGATATTCCAGAAGTCAAAGGCACTAGGATTAAAACCAAAAATCACCTATCCAGCAGAACTGAGTATAATACTTCAGGGGAGAAATGGATTTTCAATGAAATAGAGGACTTCGAAGCATTCTTGATGAAAAGACCAGAACTGAATAGAAAATTTGACTTTCAAACACATGAATCAAGAGAAGCATGAAAAGGTAAACAGGAAAGAGAAATCATAAAGGACTTTCTAAAGTTGAACTGTTTACACTCTTACATGGAAAGATAATATTTGTAACTCGAGACTTTTCTCAGTATTTGGGTAGTTGGAGGGATTATACACACAAACACACACACACACACATAAATGTGCATGCGCATGTGCACATATAGACAGAGAGCACAGGGTGAGATGAATAAGAAGAGATGATACCTAAAAAAATAAAATTGAGGGGTGAGAGAAGAATTATTGGGAGGAAAAAGGGAGAAATGTAATGGAGCAAATTATCATTCATAAAGGAGGCAAGAAAAAGTTTTTTCAGTGGAAAAGAAAAGGGAGGAGGTGAGAGGGAAAAGGAAGCTTACTCTCTTCACATTTGGCTTAAGGAGGGAATGACATGCTCACTCAGTTTGGTATGAAAGTATTTCTGGCACTACAGAAGGGTAGGGGAGAAGGGGACAAGTGGGAAGAGGGAGATGATAGAAAGGAGTAATCAGAAGTAAACATTTTTGGGGAGGGGCAAGGTCAGAAGAGAGAATAGAATAAAGAGGGGGAAGGATAGGATGGAGGGAAATATAGTCAGTCTTCCACAACATGATTATTATGGAAGTCTTTTGCAAAACTGCACACATACAGCCTATATTGAAATGCTTGCCTTCTCAGTGGGGATGGGTGGGGAGGGAGGAAGGGAGAGAAGTGGGAATTCAGAGTATTAGGAATGAATGTTGAGAATTGCTTTTGCATACAACTAGGAAATAAGAAATACAGTTAATGGGGTATAGAAATCTATCTTGCCCTACAAGAAAAGAGAGAAGAAGGGGATAAGGGAAGGGAGGGGTGTGATAGAAGGGAAGGCATATTGAGGGAAGGGATAATCAGAACACAAGGCTTTATGGGGTGGGGGGAGGGGAGAGATGGGGAGAAAATTTGGAACTCAAAATTTTGTGGAAATGAATGTTGAGAACTAAAACTAAATAAATAAGCAATAAAAAAAGGAAACAGATCCTGCAGAAGATAATGAGGTTTTGTATAACTGAGAAATTCACTCAGCCACTAATACTCTCCCTTCTCAAGGCTCCCTTCTAACGTCCTTTTCTTCTTTCAAATCCCAGCTAAAATTCAGACTTCTATATGAAGCCTTTCCCCATTTCCCTTGATTCCAATACTTTCCCCCTCTGTTTATTATTTCCAGTTTATTCTGTCTATAGCTTGTTTGTATATAGTTGACCTTTCTTTGCATCTCTGGTGCTTAGCACAGGGCCTGGTATTGACTGCCTTATGCCTCAGTTTCCTCTTCTCTAAAGTGAAGGGATTGGACTAAATAGCTTCTCAGGTTCCTTGTAGCTTCAGATCTATGATTCTATGCAGAATGGAATTCTGTAAGGCAGAGGAGATCAGGGAGTATGTTCCAGGCATGGGGGATGTCCAGTGTAAAAGAAAAGAGACAGAAAACTAAGTACTATGTGTGAGAAATCCATCTAACTGGTCTGTAAAGTAACAGAAAGGTAGTAATGTACAATGAAGTTGGACAGATGGGGGCAAAATTGGGAGTCTTTACAAACCAGACAGAAGAATCTGCATTTTATTGTTAGAATACACTTAACCTGGGATCTGTGAAGTCTTTTTTTAAAAATTTGATTTGTTGTTTAGCTGTTTCTTTAGTCATCTAAGACTTTTCATGATTCCTTTTGGGTTTTCTTGGCAAAGATACTGGAGTGGCTTACCACTTCCTTCTCCAGATCATTTTACAGATGGAGAACTGAGGGAAACAGGTTAAAGTGACTTGCTGAGGGTCCCAGGGCTAGCAAGTGTCTGAGGTCAGATCTGAACTCAGGTCAAATTTGAACTCAGGTCTTTCTTACTCCAGGTCCCTCACTCTATCCACTGAACTCTCCAGCTGCCCTTAAATTTGATAATTCTTTCAATATAATGGTTTTCCTTTGTCATCTTATATATTTTAGCTTATGCATTAAAAGTTTCCCCTGAGAAGGGGTCCAGAGGCTTTGCCAGACTGCCAAAGGAGTTCATGACACAAAAAGGTTAAGAATCCATTTGTTTTTTAGAGACAATAGAGAATCACTTGAATTTGTAGAGTTGGATGCCTGGGATTAAGGTTACCAAAGAGACAAGGGTCACTATGGGGAGGGCTTTCACAAGGAGGACATCTCTCTTTGATCTCCCCAGGTCTGCCCCTTGGTCAAAATCCTACTTTCCTCATGCTAGTTATGGTTGTGCCACCTCCTGATGAAACATGAGATGAAATATCTACAAATTATGCACCGAAAGATGCTTGAAGAAAGGTGCTTGAAGATCCAACCAGGGGTAGGGATCCTGCAGCTTCAAGGCCACATGTGGCCCTCTAGGTCCTCAAGTCCAGCCCTTTGACTGAATCCAAACTTCACAGAACAAATCCCTTAATAAAAGGATCTGTTCTCTAAAACTTGGACTCAACCAAAAGGCAGCACCCGAGGACCCAGAAGACCACACGTGGCCTCCAGGTTGCAGGTTCCCCACCCTGAAAACCCTAACATGCAAGAACAAGAGAAAAATCCTGGTCCTGGGCAAATAGGCTATTGTGAGTAGCCAAGAGATAGAAAATGGAACTCTTTGATTTCTTTTCTATTGTGGATAATGATTTATAGAATAGAGAAAGAACAGACTTGATTAAGAGGAAATTGAAAGTTCAAGGTCAGCAACATGGCATGAAGTGAACTGCTTCTAATGGTCTTATTATGTCTTCAGCCCCAAGCCCTGGGGTACTGAAAGAATTTATAGGGAGATTGTAGACTGCTATCAATAGCCTTTCAGAAACTGTGGAGATCAGTAGAGGTGATGAAAAAATGGAGATATGTATAACTTGTCCCAATTTTTAAATAAAGGAACAAAGGATTACTCTAAATACTATAGATTAGTGAGTTTGATGTCAATCTCTGGCTTTGGAAAGGCAATGTGATATAATGGGGAAAAAAGCATCTTTTAGCTGGCTCTGCTTGTGTCACTCTAGGCAGGCCACTTTACTTCTGAGCCTCTAAGATGCCTTTAAGGTTTAGAATCTATTTTCTTATTGTTTCCTGAAACACAAGAATGAATTTTGCAATTCCTGATTTGTGAACTTAGAAAGGGTAACAGGGATTGTTAGGGATAAATATGGATATTTGTAATATAAGTCATAGCAAACTAATCCAGAATCTTGATTAGTGGTCAAATGTCAACTTGGAAGAAAACCTCTAGGGGTACACCTTGGGGGTCTGTCCCTACTCAACTCTACCTATTCAATTTTATTTTAATCAATGATTTGAATAAAATATGCTCATAAGTTTGTGAACTACTTAAAGCTGGGAGGTATAGTCAAGAAGTGGAGTGGCATTATGAAAGTTATTTAAAATCTTAGCAAAATGTCAGAATAATGGCAAGATTAAACTGAATATAGGAGTAAATGTAAAATCCTACAATTAGGTTCAAAAAATCAACTACATGAGTAAGGAAGAGGGTGTGTGTGTGACTTAATACTATTACACATAAAAAATATTAAAAGATTTTTTAAAATAACTGGAGATTTAACATATGTCAATAATGTGATCTGTTTCCAAAAAAAGCTAATTTCACTTTAGACTGCATCAATGGATAGATAGTATATATCATATATACTACATAAATACAGTATGTGTTACAGATACTATATTTATATACATTTATATACTATACGTAGTATATAAATATAGTGAATGCTGCACATACTATATAAATATAATATGTTACATATACTCTATTATAGTATATACTTATTCTTATATAGATTAAAGAGATAATAATTCTAATTTAGTGAGGTCACATCTGGACTATTAAAGTCAATTCTGGTCACCAAATATTAAGAGTGAAATGAAAAACTAGAATATTCAGAGGAGAGTGATGAAATATTTTCAGCACCGCAAACTTGGGCAAATTAAGGAACTGTTTGGTAGCCTCCTCCTGTGACTTTCCTTCGGCAGTCTCTTTTTTCTGACCTTTTCCTGATCTGTGCTGGAGCCAGTTTGTAGCTTACAAGAGCCGATAGTTGAATTTTCAGTTGAAGCATTTATTTATACCTCAGAAATTGGCAAGCCAGGGTGTGATTTATTGTTTTGTTAGCTGTCTAGATTTTTAAAAGTGAAAGAGAAAATGTTAAGAATGAAGATTAATCTTAAAAGTATGTTTTACATCCCCCTTAACCACCACTGGAGAACTGGTTGTTAAACATTTACTAATATATCCCCCTCCAGACCAGATGAAGCAGCTGGGTGCTGGAAGATCATGGCAGACACACAATCTGGATAACCTGGGAATCACCAAATATAATCCTTTGATGAGAAAGTAAGGACTCCCAGACCTGACTATCTGCCCTGCCTCAAAATCCTCTAGACCCTTCAGATATTGCCACCTCCACTTGACCTACTAATGTACTTTTAGAACTTCTGGACTTTTCCATTTGCCCCTTAACTCCCTTAAATGTTGTGTCTTCCACAAAAAAGGAGGGAGCTCTGGAAGGGAATGGATTCTTTTTTTTTTGTTGTTTTCTTATTTGTACTGCAGTGCTTAGCACAGGGCTTGGGACACAGTGAATGTCTAATAAATGCTCTTTCATTCATCATAGATGAAGACAGATCCTTTTAGCTAATGAAATCATAGATCTTTGGAGGTACTGAAGGAATCATCTAGGAGAAGAGCTGGGCTCATTCTGTGGGACTTTAGAAATCATTTAGTCTAACCCTTTCATTTTATAGTAGGGAAAACTAAAATAGCCTGCCCAAAGTTAGCATCTGAACCCAGATGCTTGACTCTAAATTCAGCATTATTTCAAACTGGCCTGGGATGTCTCCCTACCTATCACTGGTGGATGCAGTCATGAGACTGATAAGATTTATAGCCAAAAGGGACTTTACAGATCATCCAGCCCAATCCGTGCACTTTGGAGATGAAAACATTGTCTTGCAGGGGTGAAGAAACTTGTCATAAATGATACTCACACTACTTCTCCCGGCATCAACTCAAAATGAACACTAACTGTCCAGCCTCTGAAAATTCAAATTCATATCACAGAAAACCCAAAGGCCAAGGGCAAAGGCAAGATGGCAGAGTAGCAGGAGGAAATACGGTGAGTCCCCTGTCCAAAAACATCCAACCACTGCCACCACCACAACAACAATAAACCACCCTCCTCCAAACTGAGTTAGAAAAAGTACTAGACTAAATCCTGATCAAGAAATCCCAGAAAAAGTCAGCGAGTCATTTTTCCAGCATAGGTTCACATAGGGAGAAGGAAAGTAGGCTTGTGGACACTGGGGAAGAGGTCTGAGCAGGAGAAGTAGTCCAATGCAGGGAGAGGCTGTGCACTAGGTCAAATAGAAATTTTAGATATATATGGGACATTGCAACCTTGTACAGAGTGCCAAATTGCAGCTTAGTCACTCACTAATCAGTTTTGGGATCACAGATACAGGAAGGACTGAGGAGGGGATCTGTGACCGGGGATTGTTTCTTAATTTTTGTATTTGTTTAGGTGTTTGTCACATCTGATTCTTGATTCCTTTGGGGTTTTCTTGGCAGAGATATGGAGTGATTTCTTATTTCCTTCTCCAGCTCATTTTACAGATAAGGAAACAGGGTTAAGTGATTTTGCCCAGGGTCACACAGCTAGTATCTGAGACCATTTTTCAACTTAGGTCTTCCTACCTCCAGGCCAGGCACTCTATCCACTGCAACACTTGCTACCTAATCTTTGTATGAAGCAAAGAATAAGTTCAGAAGCAAGCAGAAGCTATGTGGACTAGACTGTAGGAGTGAGAAGGGGTATCAGTTCCAGCATCCAGTCCAATTTGAAGTCTACAAAGAAATAGTCAGAGGAGGAGTCCATAGCCAAAGGGAAACCTTATGGTTCTGTGGCTCTGAACCAACAGAGCTGCCCAGCTAATGGATAGGGGCTGAGTCCAACAGAGCAGTCCACTGTTCAAATCTAAACCCAGGTCAGGAACTTGAAGACCTCATGCCATGGAGAAAGCAATCAGATTTTGCCCAAGATTGGACCATTTTGTAATCACTGAAAGCTTGTAGATTTTGGAATCACTGAAACTTGTAGGTCTCCAGCCTATCGTTGAGATCCCAACTCTCAATACACCAAAGACAGCAGAAGCAGGATCAGCCCAGACCACTGCTCCAGAAGTGTGGAATCCAGTCCTAACATCAAATTTGAAGTCAGAAAGCAGACTGAAAGAATGGATAAACAAACAGAAAAGAATAGATCTCCCCATCAAAATCTTTAATGGTGATGGAGATGCTCAAGTCACAGATTCAGAAGAAAATGATTCCTAAACATCTGTAAGCAAAGCCTCAAAGGAAAACACAACTCAGCCAGAAATTCAACCAACATTCCTGGAAGAGAATAGTATGTTTTTGTAAGTGAAATAAGAACATTGGAGGACAAAATTAGAAAAGAAAGGATCACTATGGAAGAAAGAATTAAAAAGGGAATTGAGCTTGTCTCAAGAGGTACAAAACTTTGCCTAAGAAAAAGCTCTTATAATTGGGGTGTGCAAGCAAAAGTCTACACAAACACAGAGGAAGGGCTGACCGGGAGTGGCCAATCCCGGAACTTCACTTTTATCTGAACTGGTCAAAGAAGGGATGAATGCACACACAGAGTTGGGTATAGAAATAGATTTCACTCATCAGGGAACTGGGGAGAAGGGGAAATTAGAGGTAAAGTAGATTGAGGAAGGTATTATTCCTAAGAAAAAGCAAACTTTTAACTAAAGATGTTAAAAGATATGTCGTTTTTTGAAGTAGCAGAGAATTGGAATCTGAGTGGAAGTGCATAAAAGAGGGAATACTTGATCAAGTTATAGTATATAAATGTGATGGAGGACTATTTGTACTGTAAGAAATAATGAAGTGGATGGTTTCAGAGAAACATGGGAAGACATGGACAAACTGATGGAGAATGAAGTTAACAGAGACAGGAGAACAAGGTATACAATGACAATAATATTGTAGAAAACAAACAACTTCGAAAGAATTAGGAACTCTGATCAGGATGGTGACCAAGCACAATTCTAAAGTGCTAATGATGAAACATATTACCTGTCTCCTGACAGAAAGGCAAAAGACTCAGTGGAGGATTATTTAGATAGCAAATTCCTCCATCTCTGAAATATTCAGACCAAATTTGGATTACCAGTCATTTGTAGGAATGCAATAGGGAGGATTCTTGTTATCAGATTAGAACCTAATAAAGTAGAAAAAATGTATCCATTCTTTTTTTAATGATGGCATAGTGAATATAGCCTTAGACTTGGAGTCTAGAAGATCTAAGTTCAAATACTGTCTAAAAAACTTAACAGGTTATGTGGCCCTGCACAAATTACTTAATCATTCTCAGCTTTCAGTTTCCCTTTCAGTAAAATGGGTTTAATAATTGCATTGATGTGAAAACCAAATTAAATAATTCATGTAAAGTGTTAGTAAACCAAGAAGTACTGCATAAGTAGTAGCTATTAAAATAATAATATATTAATCCTTATAATAGTACATCATAGCATTATTTTTTACACTGTCATTTTGCCTGTGTTTGGGGCATAACCTAAAATTTTTACTGTCTAGAAAAGTGTTTCTTGCCTTCTACTTCCTAAATGAATAGCACAATTCAATGAATTTCAGAAATTTCACAAATTTAGCTTCAGGTTATAACGCTAGGGCAGCTAGGTGGCAGCGGGGATAGAGTGCCCAGCCTAGAGTCAGGAAGACTATCTTCCTGGCTTCAAATAAGCTGTGTGACCCTGGAAAAATCACTTAACTCTGGTTGTCTCCGTTTCCTGATTTGTAAAATGAGCTGGAGAAGTTAATAGCGCAAACCACTCCAGTGGGACCCAAATAGGGTCACAAAGAGTCAGATATGACTGAAACAACTGAACCACAACAAAAACAAAGCTATTGTAAGGAATAATTAATAAATATGGACATCATAAAACCATGATTATGCTTTGGCATTTTATCAACTGCTAATTTCTGGATAATTTCTTCATGTATTGTGTGTTCTGCTGTACCCTCGCAGCAGGAAACTTAAGAGTAAAAGAGTCTGAGTTCAAACAAACATCAGATTCAATGTCATGTCATCAAAAGAACATTGGATTTGGAAACACTGGACAGAAGTATCTGTAAAATGGGAAGATTCAATAAGATACTCATTACATGTCCCTTCCAGATCTAAAACTGAGTTCATAAAAATGAAAATAATTTCATTTCCACAAATGTGGCAAAGAAGTTTAAGACCTGCACAGAGTGACTTGCCCAGGGCCATGCATATCTAATATATATCTAATATATTAACACTAGACTATTATTAATAACAATTTTATATATTAATATTCCTGATTCCAATCACAGTGCTCTATCCACTGTGCCACCTACCTGCCCATTGGTATCCTCTACTATCCCTTAAATATGTCTTAGCTTTGTTTAAAGTTGAGTGGAGGAGTCATGTCCTACATGAGCTATGCCAAATCCCTTTCAGTGTGGTGCTCTGTCTTTATTGAAATTTCTTTCTATAATGCTGTGCATACTTTGAATTTACTTAAATACATACATGGCATGTCCTTCTAGTGAAACTGAATCTCTTTGATGGCAGAGACTATCTTGTGTTTAAATCCCAGGATCCAGCACATTGCTGTATACATATCAGGGGAGGGAAGGAATAAGTTTTTATTAGACGCTTGCTGTGTACCAGTCACTGTGCCAAGCAGTTTACAAATATTGTGTCATTGAGCATTAGATGCTTAATAAATGTTGCATTCAAGTCTATAAGCACTTGTAATTTTATCACTGTAGATGCCCTCTACTCTGAGTCAAGAACTCAGGGTCACCTCCATACCATGATAGACTTTGAGTGGGGGTACTTTTAAATAATCACAATAAATAATGAACAGTGCCCACAAAGCTGTTCCGAATCATCCATCTATCACAAGCAAACCTGCCACCATTGAGATGAAAAGCCAATTTCCAACCTGCCAAGCATTTCTTGCATCTTTTATTATACTAAAACAGAGCGTATTTACAGAGCAAATAATCAACAGAATCTTGCGAAGATGTAAAAATCTCTTTGAATTTCAGTAGGCTGGAGGGAGCAACAGCGATATTTTTAGTGCTAACATTCATGACCTCTCTTGACATTGCCCAGAAATGTGTCATCAACTTTCAATTCTTAATGAGGAAAAAAGTGGAAAACTTCTTGCATTAAAAATATTCAATATCAACAAAATCTATTTTTAAAAAGAACACAAAATATTTATTGTCAAGAAAGGTATGCAAAAAATTACTCTGAATGTTTTGAAAGGTATCTGGAAAAGTAGGAAAGAATAATAATTCAACCATAATGTAGAAGTTTACACAATGTTTTGAAATTAACTTTGTATGAGAGAATGACTCACTATCAACAAGTTAAAACTTCTAGTCCTACTCTCAAAGAAGAAAATATTTGTTTCAATACTCTACTACTGTATTAATTTCTACAACATTAAAAATAATAGTCAACAAAATAAATGGGACTAAAGTAGCATCATGTAAATTTTATTTTATCACCTCAAATGCAATAACCATAATGATGAGAATGATGATGAATATTATATCAGAAACTCACTTTCATTCATGGACTGACTGATAGAAGACAAATTCCCATACTACAAACAGACACCCTTGAAAATGAACTTGAGAGTTCAATGAATAAACTGCTCAGAAACTGAACCATTACCCCCAAGACGGAACTGTTGCTCACAATCACCTACATATAAAATTGATCAATAAAAACTTCATAACAATGTTTTGAATAGATGTCACCATGCCCAATACTCATTATCTCCAAACTAAATGGAAGGAAAAGCTCTAAAAAGAATAGAGAGACCCAGAAGAAGAAATTGACCTCCCATTGGAGGAGTCTAAATTGCTTATTATTCCCATTTTTCTATGTACTACTGGAGTAGTACCAAGGATGTTCTCAGGGAGCACTGAATGAGCTTATATGATGTGCCAATATTATTTTAAAAGTACAAACAGCAGTCATTTTAGTTACAATGATTGGTATAATGTTAGATATGGAAGACTAATAGCAGGAGAGTGAATTGTCCCAGGACTATTTCCATCTGAAACTCATCAAAAAAGATGAGAATAAGAGGACAAGGAAGATAGAAATGATGAAGATAATAACTGATATTTATCTAGTATTTTGTTATTGTTGATTCATTTCAATTATGTTCCGCTGTTCCTGATTCCATTTGGGGTTTTCTTGGTAAAAATACTGGAGAGGTGCGCCATTTCTTTCTCTACTTCATTTGACCAATGAGGAAACTGAGACAGTTAAGTGACAGGGTCACACAGCTAGAAGTATCAGAGGCCAGGTTTGAACTCAGGAAGGTAAGTTATCCTGACTCCAAGCCAAGCCGTACTCCTGCAAGTTAGAGAAGCTTTATAGAACAGTGAATACTGGATTTGGAGTCAGAAAGACCTGGGTTTGAATCTTGCTTTGGACACATTAGCAGTGTATTACTAGACAAGTCAATTAAGAATAACTAATACAAGGGAGCATTTATATAGTGCTTCAAGGTTTGCAAAACACAAATAGTATCTCATTTTATCCTTCTAACAACCCTGAAAAGAACGTGTTATTATTATCCTAAATTTATAGATGAGGAAATTGGGCCTTTGCTAGCATAAGTGATTCACTCAGGATTGCCCAGTAAGTTTCTGAGGTCACATTTGAGCTCAGGATTTCTTTTTCCTTTCTTAAAACAGGTCCAGGCTGCTATCCACTATGCTACTGAGCCACCATTAACCATCTGGGATATCAGTGTCCTCATCAACAAAAGAAGGTATTGGACTCAGTGATGACTAAAGTCCTTTCTTGCTTTACTGATCCTATATAATATTTGAAGGTTTGGAATAGTCCTCACAATAATCCTTTAGGCTAAGGCAAGCCTCCATAGTATCCATTGAGGAAACCAAATTTCAGAAAGATTCAACAGTTTGTACAGTAATATAACATAATTAATTAGTGTCAAATCTGTGATAAGAACTTGGGGCTTATGACTTTGGTTCAGTTCCTCTCATTATAGTACCATGTCCAGCAATTTTAAAGCAAACAGCTCCCCTGTCCCTGCCTCCAAAAACAAAAGAAGTAATCTCATGTAAGCCATTACTTTCCTTGTGCATGCTAAGCTATCAAAAACGTATGTTATATCTAGATAGATAGATAATATAAATGTATATGTAAAAATAGGGAGTGGGAGAGGGAAGGAGAGAAGGAAGGGGAGAGAGAGAGAGAGAGAGAGAGAGAGAGAGAGAGAGAGAGAGAGAGAGAGAGAGAGAGAGAGAGAGGGAGGGAGGGAGGGAGGGAGGGAGGGAGGGAGAGAACTTGAAGTAGGGAATAGAAGGCTATCCTTAAAGCCAGGAAGACTTGGGTTCAAGTCTCACATCTGACATATACTAATTATATGACCTTAGCAAGTTACAGTATTTAGACAATTCTAAATTGCAAAGAATATACTGAATTTTATTAATCAAGAGAGTTCCCTCACCTAGAAATTCCATCATCAAATGAGATCACAGATCTGTTTGACTATCAATTTATCCATCCATTTAGTTATGCATTCATCTATTTGCCAATTTATTCATCTATTATTCTATCCATTCATTTATCAACCTAATGATCTCCATTATATATTATATATAAGTGTACATGTATATATTAGAGGTACTAACAACATATGTGTCTGTACATATGCATATATGTATTTTTACCTAGTCTTTTTGAAATGAGTAGCCCTGAAAATAATTGCCTTAAGATTTCAAGGTTGGGAGAGGTACTTGAGTTGGAAGTAAGGCAATGCATTTTTCCACCAAGGGTCTAAAATGAACAGCTCTAAATTGTTATGCCCTAACCTGTCATCACCATACGGGTAAACACAACTAATTGAAGGTCAAATCACCATTCTTTTAAGTCATTGGCGATTATTAGGAGCAAAACTTCAGTTTGTACCCATACCCCACGTGATGACCATTCTCTCTCATTCTTGTTAAAAGAAGGTTGTTTGCTATCAATCCACTCATAGTCCTAACTGTAATTTCAAGGATAAGGCATGAATTTTGTCAGTTTAATGATCAGAATGTTCCAAATAGGAAGAAAATGAATGGACCACAAAGGATGGTATGAGAGAAATGAGTGCTGGAATTGAAGTCAAAGGATTGGAATCAATTGTGTGACCTTGTACAAGTCAAATAGATTCTCTTAAGTTCAGTTTCTTTACCTGTAACACAGGGGATAATAATATGTACAGTAACTATTTCAGAGGGCTGTGGTGAGAAAAAAATCATTTTAATGGAAAGTACTTCGCAAACCTACAGAAAAGAGGTTGGCTGTCCAATTTCATTGATATAGGAAACTCCCAGATAATGAAACTCTACCACAACAGGCTGGCATTGGTAACTTACAATATTCAAGATTGAAATAAGTAGAACTAAGAAAACGTTGTATGTAGGAACAGCAATATTGTTCAAAGAATAACTATGAATGACTAAGTTATTCTGAGTGTTATAAATACTCGAATGAACTACAAAGGACCTTTGAAGAAAGATGCTATCCACCTGCAGAGAAAGAAATTATTAATAGAAGTATGTATAGTATGGTTTTACACATATAAATATATATATGACACAGATAGATCTATATCTCTATGTACATAGATATTATGTATATCTGATATGCATATGTCTATATCTATATATGTCTGACATACATAAGTACATAAATATAGAGATATAGATCTATATCTCTCTATTTACACCTGTGTCAAATGGTGGCCTTCTCTAGTGCAAGATGGGGAGGGAGGGAGACAGTTCAAAACTTACAATGTAACAAAAAATTAAATTAAATTAGAAAAAGAATAATATGCAACACTGATAGGTTCAGGGGTAGAGAACCTATGGTCTCAAAGCCACAAATGGCCCTCTAGGTCCTCAAGTATGGCTCTGTGACTGAATCTAAACTTCACAGAATCCAACTGTGAAGTTTGGATTCAGTCAAAGGGTTGCACTTGAGGACCTAGAGGGCCATGTATGGCCTCAAGGTCGCAGGTTCCCCATTCCTGGGTTAGATGATTTCCTTTGAAAACATTGTCATTGTCAGAGATGGGATTTGAACCCAACTGTTCCTGTTTCTAAGGTGACCTCTTTATTTATTATACTGTGGATGAGTCTTTTATTATTATGAATCATACTATTCTCAATTCTTATTAAAACATAGTTCTTACTAATTTATTTTTTAAAAATAAAAATCATATGTGGATATATAGCGGAAATCTCTCCCTGAAAAAAAGTAGACTGGATGTGTACTGTTTCCTATAAAAATTCAGATATCTACATTTATACAGCAATCTTGCTCTGGTGATCTGGTTATCCAGCTACAGCAGGTTGCAGATATATACCAAGGGAGGGACATTTTGAACAGATCCCAGTTAAAATCAATTTAGGTGAGGTAGGACCAGCTTTTTAAAGGCCTCCTTTCTGCTTTATGCCTACTCATAAATTGTTTCCAACTTTCACAGTACTGCCAAGCTAATCTAACAGTAACCTGTCATTTGTTAACAGGCTAACTGGTACCAATCCTCCCCCAGGATTCCAACTTATCATATCCAAATACATGCCTCCCTATAATGTCATTATACCTATTACTGATACTTTTATTATGCAAACCCATTCATCTCCCCCTTCTCTTCCCTCCTGGTGAACATATGCCTTTGATTTTTGGAGTGGAGAGATGTGTGTATGTGCGTGCATGTGTAAAAGAGACAATGTGTGATTATAGAGACGCTGCTTGCTTCCGGCAAACACTCCAAATATATACTCAGCAGCCGAAGCTGGTGAAGCAAAAAAGATGAAAAGGGACAGTGATGATGGGAGGGGAGGCACCAAGCAGAGTTCTCACAAGAGACTCAGCAGCCCAACATCTGATCATTAATGTCCATCAAATGTCTTGGCATCCACCCAGATCACTAGGCATAAGGGGAGGAAGTGGGAATGGGATAAAGGCCACAGTGTTGACAGGGAGGCAAAATGCCCTAAACTCTAACTTTCAATCCCACTATTCCAACTCCTTTGTCTTACTCTTACAAATCCAGCTTGGCATTCCCTGGCACTCCTTGGTCGGTGGAAGAAATGATTCTAAAATGTAAACCTCAAAATAACCCAAGGGACATAACATGGAGTGGACAGTGACCCTCCAGGGCTTCATGGGCTCCATGGAGAAACAATTCATCAAGCCCTGGCCAGTCTATTGGTGACGAGCTTCTCCAGGATTTCATCAGCTGGTCTTTGGACAAGAAACATGGGCTGTCACTTGAATCATTCTCCAATCCTTTTCAATTTAGTAGATCTTATCATGGTTCACTATCTAGTCTTTGAAGGTCATTTCCATGCAAAAATAAGCACTGGAATGAGAAAATGATACTCTAAAATTTGTCTTTTCTGAAATATTTGTATCTTATCCTAAAGACAAGATAACTGGGAGGTAATTTTCTGCCTACTAGTCTTTTTGTATATGAATTATATAGGGGATTCTCACCAACTATCATTCTAACAAGGGTACAAGTTTTAAAAATAGGTTTCTATTTTATTAAATAGATTCCGATTAGGGACAAGAAAAAATATGCTAAAAGGGGAAGACTCTTTAACCTGCGGATGAGTTCTTAAAGCGAGAGAGTTGATTTCTTTTTATTTAAAGATCTATAAGAATAATCAAAAAACCATTAATTTTTTTAAAAAAAAGTTTTTAAGATAGATTTTTGTCTGGACTAAATCTCTTCTATCTCTTTAATTTCCATCATGCCTTGACTTCCTTTTAAAATAAGGCCCCCCGTTATAGAATACAGGAACTTGGAAACACAACTGGAATTTTGCTTCTATGGCTGAACCACACCGATGTGTCAGTGACTGGCAGTCTCATTAAGGTTCAAACAAGAAGAAAGTTGCAACGAACAGGAAGGGAGGGCAGTTGGGCTCTTGAAGAGCAGAAAGGCATTAAACATGAAAACAAGGCATTATTGCCACCTGAAGTATTTTTTGAGATTTTCATCCTCTCAGACATGAGAGTATTTTTGTTCAAGTTGATAGTAACTTCTCTTGTTAATGGATTGTGTTGTAAGTAGAGTGTTTATGCTCAAAAACAGTGGAGTTGGTCACAAAGATTTGAGCTTTTTGGGGCCCCAGAAGATAAACATGGTAGGAATGGGAGAATCATACTTTATTATACTGGAAGGCTGTCTCTTTAGTGGAGAATTGAAAAATGTAGTAGGAAATAAAAATGATGGGGTGTGTGTGTGTGTGCGTGTGTGTGTGTATCTAATCTATGTGGAAAACAAGCATTTATTAAGCACCTACTATGTGCCAGCACCATGCTAAAGTACTTTACAAATAGAATCACATTCAATCCTCACAACAACTTTGTGAGGGAGATGCCATTATTATCCCCATTTTACAACTGTAGAAACTAAGGCAGACAAAGATTAAGTGACTTACACAGAGAGTGAATGTCTGGGGATGAATCTGAACTACAGGTCTTCCAGATTTCAAGCTTTATCCACAGTGCCACCTTGCTATATCTATCGATCTATACACACACACACACACACACACACACGCACAAGACCTGTTTGCAACTAGGCAGTGGCACTTTGAGGAGTCTGACTACCTGACTACTTTCCTGCCTGTGTTTGGCTTCGGGTTCGTATGTATCTATGAAGAAAGTCTATCTGTATTGGACTGTATTGTGAACTGCTTGACATCTTAGACACACAACTCTCTAAAGGGCTGGACAGTGACAATTCCATCCCAGAATTCGCAGCACTTGTGTTTTGGCAACGTCTTTTGAGCCCTTGACTAATCTCCTGTGTGCGTCTATGTCAGCAGTCATTGGATATTGAGGAAATATAAAAAAATGAAATACTAAAACTAAAAGGAAATTAGATGGCACTATGTTTGTTATTAATCTCCTTATTATTCACTATGGTTATTGCACTCCAGCTCCTGTCTGCATGCCTTGGCAATGGTTGTCCCCAGTGCCTGGGAAGCACTCATTTCTTGCCACTGTATCACAGAATCCTTTTCTTCCTTCAAGACACAGCTCAAGTGTGATCTTCTCCATAAAGCCTTTCCTGACTTCTTCAACTGGTACTGCTTTCCCTCTGAAACTACCTTGCATTTAACTAACTGGCACTTATCTAACCTCTTTTCAGATGTGTGTGTATACACACACACACACACACACACACACACACACACACACACATGCATCCTTGTTGTCTTCCATTAGAACGCAAGCTTTTTTGGAGTAGGGAGTGCTTCATTCATTATAATGCTATCTCCAGTGCCTAGTACAGGGCCTGGTGCTTAGTAGTCACTTAAATACTTACTGAATGGCTGACTTCTTTCTTTGTCAGGTAACTCTTTCTCATTTGAAATTCTAAGAATATATAGTAATTTTCTGAAGTCATTCAGCACTGACACTCAAATAGCCCAAGGAATTTAGGAAAAGTGAAAACTATAAAACATGATTTAAATGCTTACTTAACATTTAATTTTCATCAGCCTATGTGCTTATGGATATCAGTGCCACTCCCTCTCCCACATTCTCTTAATATTATTTTTTTTTAAAAGAAAGATGGAATTCAAGAGTTGGCTTGGAATGACTTCACTCATTTTGACTCTAGATACTGATCTACATGAACATCAAATTACAAATAATAAAAACAAGATGGAATTTATGAGATTCCTTGGAACACTGATTTTCTCAATCACTACTTTCTACTTTATTTTAGGTCCTTGGTATCTGTCCACATGGTCAGTTTTGCTGAATTATTATTTTTTAATATCCACATTTTCCTTGGCTGATCCTATCTCTTGATTTATTGACTGACTGAGTCACAAGGAACGAGGTGATGGAGTAGTTTTCCCAAGGTTACATGAGAAGAGAATGGATAATCTTTATCCCATTCATCTTTCTCCTTTTAGTCACAAAGGCAACTCAATATCATACTATTCTTTAGTTCAAACATAGTATTCCTCCTTTGGTCTGCTCCTCCTTCAGTCAGTCAACAAACATTTATTTATTTATTTACTTATTCATCCATCCATCCATCCATCCATCCATCCATCCATCCATCCATTCATGTTTATTTATTTATTCGTTCATTGGTCAATTTATTTATTAAACTGTTTCTCCTATGACAGGCACTGTGATAAGTGCTGGGCATACGAAACAAAGTAAAAAAACATGGTCCTTGCCATACACCAGGTTACTCTCTAATGGGGAAATTAATACACAAATTCCCTACCAAATTCAAGTTCATTAGTTATATACCTCAGCATCTATTCAGGCATACAGATGATCTGTTGTTTTATATAAATGGTTTTACTTCATCTTTGCTCTGAATGTGATAAACTGTGGCTTATCAAAAACTGATAAATTGCTGTATATCTTTAATATTAATAAGCATTGAACATTTCTTTATTTGATATAGTTTTACAAAGTAAAACTTCGTATAAAAATTAGAGTACTGTAGTGGATAGGAAAGACTGACCCTAAGGATAGGAAGGTATATATTCAAGTGAGGGTTATGCTGGTAAATATTTAACAACCATCTTCTCCCTCAAAAATTTTTATATATAATGAACACCATTTTAAGTTTAGTCTGCATTATAACATTTTCTCCTTCACTGTCTTAAGTCTAGACCAGTGACTAAGTCAGCAAACCTACAGTCCAAGGACCAAGTCCAGCTTGCTGTCTGCTTTTGTGGACTCGCCACATATTTTTGTTCTGCCCATGAACTAAGAATAATTTTTATATTTTGGGGACATATTTGGCTCTTGAGGCCATATTTGGCAACCTCTAGTCTGGGCAACCCACAAAACATAAACCAAGTCCTTATTTGTAGTGTGAGTTGTAAATCATCACACGGAAATGTAACAATCAGTTCTTGTAATCCAATTCAAGCAGAGTCTCTGAAATACACTAGATGTGTGTAGCACCTCTTAGTTCTACAAATAACACTATGAAATGATACACTGAAGGTGTGCTGCCTGCCTATAATAGTAGAGTTTTCTCACATTGATAAAGTTGCAGATCAAAACAAAGCAAAATTTTGCATATATGTAACTTTCTTGCTTTTTGAGCAAGAGTAGAATCCAATCTCCCTGAAGGCAGTAACCATTTTTCTTATACATTATAAGAGCTTATTGAATTAGACAGTCATTATCTAATCTTGAATAGAATTATAGATCATTCTGATCCATGTATCATTAACAATAAAGTGATTAAGTCAAAATATTCTTATATTTTCAATGATTTCTTGAGGTTATTGAAATCTTCTGTTGTATCTCTTTCTTAAGCGATCTTAACTTCATAACCAAGGTGACATTTTGTTTTCCATTTCCTTGCCCCCAGACTTCTTAACCTTTCTTGGTGTGTGTCATGGACCCCTTTTCAGGATAATGCATTTAAATTATAAAATGAAACACATAGTATTATAAATGAAATAAACTATGTTGAAATACAATTATTAAAATAGTAAACTTCAAAGACTCTGTATTAAGAACTCCTGTTTTAACCACTTTCACATTAATTTCTATAGATGCTTCAAGACAATATCCATGATTAATCCATTTTATTATTTACAAATTCAGCTGTAGTCCATTATATAACAACCACTTCAATTATTGTATTTTGCTTTCTAGTTCTCAAGTCTGGCTTGTAAATGTAATACAATCCTGGTAGTGTTGGGGGGTATAGGGGAAAATAGAATATGGAGTATGGTTTCTATGTCCATTGTAATATGGGCTATTAGGTATATTTCAGTCATATAATTATGCTATGTTAAATAGAAAGAACCACACAAAATGAAATGCTATGAATTTATAATGACCTAGCTTGTTGCCAAAGGAGAAACATGAAAATGCACCTTTCTCCCTTCTTTGCAGAAGTGGGGGGACTATGGCTACGCCATCTGTATATAGTGATTTCTTGATCAGTTTAGCTGAACTATTTTTTCTTTAAAATCTCTGTTACATGGTTCGGCTCTCAGGGAGAGGATGGAAGAATATATTGGGAAGTGAAGACACTATAAAGGCAAAATACATCAGTAAAAAATTTTTAAGTATGCTACATTAATCCCATATCTATATACATTCGATCAATTCTTTTTAAGAATATTGAGGGTAGTATTACATTTCTTTCCATTGAATACTTTCTTGTGGAGAACAAATAGGACACAGATTGGAATTCAATAGTCTCTGCATTTTTTCTGATAGTCAGCAAAAGAAAAGGATATGATCGATAGCTGAACATACAGAGCAGAATCCAGCTTATTCCCTGCTAGGATAGCTTTCTTGATAGGGCAGATAGGTGATGCAGTGGATAGAGCACCAGTGCAGGATTCAGGAGGACCTGAGTTCAAATCTCACCTCAGACACTTAACACTCACTAGTTGTGTGACCTTGGGCAAGTCACTTAACACAAATTGCCTCATCCTGGGTTATCTCCAGTCATCCTGATGAATATCGGGTCACTAGATTCAGATGGCTCTGGAGGACAAGTGAGGCTGATGACCTGCACAGCCCTCCCTCACTCAAAACAAAGTCAAGTGCAAATCATGTCATCATTTCTCTGATGTCATGGTCTCCTTCAGCAACAAAGAACGAACAACAATTTTTCTTGATGTACTTTAGAATAACTCTAATTTAGTCTCAGTATATTTTGGAGAGAATGGTAATTCATTGGTCAATAATTCTGAAGAACTTTTGAATCTGAGTTTCTTCAATGGAAACAGCTATTGCCTCCCATATGTCCTTTAGAGACACACCGCAACCACCCTTATTCAAGTTTTCTTGCCTAGACTATTATGTTGGGTTGGGTTTTTTGTTTTGGTTTTTAACATTGTCTTTCCTAACTTGTCTTCCTAATATTAACAATCTATTTTCCAGTCCATTCCTCCTATTGCTTGCTCAAAAAATCTTCCTAATAGACTACTCCATAACCACAAAACTAGTCTATTCCGAAACTATTCCATGGTTCCTCATTACCTACCAAATCAAACATAAATACACAGCTATGTGGTGTAGTGGATAGAATGCTGGACTTGGAGTCAGGAAGACCTGAGTTCAAATTCAGTTTCACTTACTAGACAAATCATTTAACCTTTTCCTCCTTCAGTATATACATGCTAGCTTGTATCATTGTCATTATTAACATTGTTCTTATTATTATTACAAACTCTCAGTCCTGGCATTTAAGGCCCTCCATAAGTTGGTTCCAAGCTTATTTATAACAAATAATCTTAAAAAGAATTGATTGAATGTATATAGATATGAGACTAAGGTAGCATATTTAAAATTTATTATTGATATATCAACATTATCACTTACAGCATACAATAAGGTCACAGTTCCAGGCAAACTGGCCTATTTTCTGTCCTCTATTTTATCATGTCACTCTCTTTGAATTTTGCTCATGCCATCATTTGCCCCATAATTTCAAACCCTACTCTCTTGAAAATCCCTTTTTATTTTAGACCTTGCCTCTGTGACTCAATATATGTGCCATCTCTTTCTCAAAGCCTTCCCTGATGGTAGGCTTGGCTCCTTGGGTGATAGTTATCTTTCATTCTGCATATTTCTACTTTCTAATATCACTTTGCCTCTATGTCTTTCCACTTAGTTAGCTCTCCATTTTTTAGGGTAGTTAGGTAGCATGGTGGATAGATTGCCAGTCCTGGTGTCAGGAAGACTCTTCTTCTTGAGCTGCAATTTGGCCTTGGACACTTATTAACTGTGTCACCCTGGGCAAGTCACTTAACTTTATTTGCCTCAGTTTTCTCATCTGCAAAATGAGTTGGAGAAGGAAATGGCAAACCACTCCAATTTCTTTGCCAAGAAAACCCCACATGGGGTCACAAAGAATAAAACTCCACTGCACACCAACAAACTCTCCCTTTTATCAGGGCTGTTTGCTTACACATCTCTCCACAATATTAAATTTGAGAACAAGATCTGTGTTTTACTTCACCCCAGAACCTAGCTTGGAGCTTTGCAAAGAATGCGATCTTATTACAGAACTAGTGAATGAAAGAATTAAAAAAAAAAGAAATCTTTTTCACTTTTATTGGCTTGTATATTTCTTGTCACAGAGTATTCTAGCTATATGTTATGTGGACCAGGATATTTAGTGTATCTCACAGTGCTCATGGAATAATCCTTGATAAACTTTTTCAATTACATGGTTGGTGTGCTTAAAAATAAGCAAAACAGAAAAATAACCTTTCTCCTTTCCATATCGTCTTGAGGATAAACAGTGATTTCCTGAAGAAATTATTTCCAAATTATCTCTGGGATCAATTCCAAAGTTATTCATGGTTGAATATGGCCACTTTAGATACTAACAAAAATAACTTGCATTTTATAACACTTTGAGGTTTACAAAGCACTTTATATAGGTTATCTCATTGAATCATGTTGTAAATTAGCGATCAAGAATTCAGTCATATGAGTTTTTAACATTCTTCTATTTTCATCTTTCAGTGTCACTGAGATACTTTAAATTTAATTTAGATTTAAATTCTATGTTGTTTATTCTGGTCTTGATTTCCTTCCTTAGTACTACTTAAAAAATTTTTTTTTTCCTCTCTCATGTAGTTCTTATAATTTCTTTAAATCCCCTACTAAATAGCTTTGGACATGTTTTATATCCTTTGTCACTCCTACTTTCAGCTCTCCCAATATCCTTCTTGCTTAATTTTCATGGTTTATTCCTTAATTATCCTCCACTAAAGCAGTTACAAGCTTCTACCATGATATTCATGACAAATTGTCTTTCATTTGAGGATCGATATATACAAGTTCAGAGGCAACAATCACTGGAAGGCTGGTATGGCTGGGGGGGGGGGGCACGTGTAGGCAGGGGGCAGGCACAATTCATACTGACCAGTTTCTAGACAGTTATGACCTATGTTAGTGGTTATTGGTAAAACTAGTGGGGTTGACAAGATGGTCTCTGAATTCCTTTCTATCCCCACATCTACGATTCTGTGAAAATAGATTTATAGATCCTGAGCTCAAAGGGATGTCAAAGATCAAAGAGTTTAATAAGGGTGGGGAACCTGTGTCCCTCTAGGTCCTCGAGTGTGGCCCTTTTAATAAATCCAAAATTCACAGTTTGTTCTGTGAATTAATTTGTTCTGTGAAGTTTGGACTCCATCAAAGGACCTCACTTGAGGACCTAGAGGGCCACACATGGCCTGGAGGCCACAGCTTCCCCAACCCTGGCCTAACCCCCTTCATTTGACAAATGAGAAAACTGAAATACAGGTAGTTTAAGTGATTTGCCTTACATCGCACAGTTAGTAAGCATCACAGATAGGATCTGGATCCAGTTCCCTGGTTGCAATCACACCTTTTTCTACTTTACCACGAGTACACAAGGAAATCTGAGATCCTCAAAGTATTCCATATTTCTATATCTTTTATAAAGTGCTCATTTTTGCCCTATTGACTGATAATAATTGCTGACTTTGCAGAGCACTTTATAATTACAATGTGCTTTGCATACCTTATAACTTTTGCTGAGCTAATTATATAAGGAATTCTCCAAACCTGCTTGTTCCACGTTTTCTTTTGTACTCAGAACATTGTTTTTCCCAAAACAGTTAATTAATTGGTGCTTCTATTTTCCTTCTGATTCTACCTCCACATCATAAAATAATTTTAATTTTTTATTTTGATATTCAATGTCCTGAACTGATAGCAAGCAATACTTTAACCTATTACTAGCCATATTATATTATACTTACTACACTTTTTATATCCATTGGTATGTAATTGATTTGGCTCAGAATGCCTCTCGAGTTCCTCTGCTTTCCCTGATACCTAATTTCTTTTTACAAGACATATATTTATACAATGTACATGTGCCTGGTTTCTACAAGGGTCACATGATGAGTCCCTCACCTGTCCTTTTCCATATGTCACTAAACATTATATGCTACTTTCCATATGTTTGACAAATGTGCCAATCACTTCTTGCAATATATACATATGTGTGTATATATACGTAAATATATATGTACAAAATGACAATTCCTATAGTTTATTCTCTAATTTCTCACAAAATCCTACTACTTCATAATACTAGAAACACTCGGAAAAGTTCACAGGAGAAAAAAATCCCATAAATAATCCAGGAATAAAACCCATGGACTCCAATGCTATAAACAGATTCACAAAGTATGGAGATGATCACAATGATTGCCAAAGATCTTATGACAAGGAGACATAACAGACCTCATAGCTATTACTGATACTGGGTAGGAAAAGACACACAAACCAAATACAGATCTGAATGAATAGCTCTAACAAAAAACGATTAAATGAAAAGAGGCAGGTAGTAAGGAATACTAAGGTTACATATGCATATATAAGAGAGCTAGAGGGGGTAAGCAAGATAGAGAGTATTTGGGCAAATATCATTGGATGATGTATGATCAAAAACTCTCATTAGAGTGTCACATACCACATGGATAGAAAGAGGAAACATATATGTAAGTTTAGGAAACAGTTCACAAATTGACCCAGAGGCTTAATGTAATAATTATACCATTGATTGATTTTTATCAATTATATGGACATCTGCTGGAATTCTCTGTCAAAAGCTATAATAACAACCTCATCCTTTAGAAAGTGAACAAATCAACAGGAGTAAATATTCAGAAACCAATTCTCACTAAAAAGCAGCAACTAATCTATGGTATGTAAGTGATGTGACCCATGGAGAGATGTGATGACTCAATCTGAGAGTCTGCATAGTAATAGAGGAGGAGAGGAAAGTCAGAAATAGCTCAACATGTTATATTTTATTTCAGGAGAGTAGGTTTGGAAAGGTTAAGAAAAAAATAGGTAAGATTATATGAGCTAAAATTCTACAGAGGAAATCAACACAGAAGTAATGAGATGTTCCAAAGAAAAATTCTGAGGATAGAAAGAGAAATAATTCTCATAAAAGGGAAAAAATGAGAGTTGCCCAGTTTGGCAAGGATGCATGTGGAACTCAACAAATATAATTTAAAAATACATTTAAAAGTGAGGACAGGCGACTGAGGATGACTATGGGAATCCTATCCTAGAATTATAGGGACAGGGGTACTCAAGCTGAGAATGAGGTGGGACTAGGGGGAAAAATTAAGAATAACAACAACATGTTTATAAACAATAAAACAAAGTTTTTAAACAATAACATGTTTATTTGTTTGTTTAGGCTGTACTAAGCAAAGAGAAGTTATAAGACTATTGCTCTGAATGGAGGAGATGGTAAGGGATGAGGGAGAGAAAGCAGAGCTACTCAACTTACATCGAGTAGTAAGAAGATAGCATGAGAAGACCTAGCTGATTTTGATGAGTTCAAGGCGCCTAGGTCAGATGACTTACAACCTAGAATACTGGAAGAATTTGAAGATTTTAATCGCCCTTGTGAGATGTACTTGAAAGAACAAGGCTAATGGGAGAGGCAGTACACCATTCAAAAAGGGCCAATGTTCTAATTCTCAAAAATGGAAAAAGATGGAAACTGTATAGGCCAGTGTGTTTGGCTTTGATTCCTGGAAAAATTCTAGAATGTATTCATAAAGGGATGGTTAAAAACATCTAGAAAGGGAAGTCACAATCACAGAGATCTAGTATGGTCTTGTCAGAGAGGTCAAGATGGAACAATGCATTCACTTTCAGATACAATCATTTTTTTCATTACATTTTATTTAAATTATTTTTCTTTATTTTTTATATTTATATTTTTAAATATATTTCTTTATTAAAAGGGTAAAATGCTGGTTGGCACACCAGCTGTCATATAAAGAAATAGCTGTCATGTAAAAAGTAGAAAGCATCAATAATTTATTTTATGAAAGCAGGTCATATTAGACTAACCTCATTCTGCATTTTTGACAGTGTTACTAGACTGGTAGATGATAGGAGTGCTGTACATGTGCTACAGTTTTCCAGTAGAATTGACCCATGAGATTTAGCAAAATTGCTTATTCTATTCTTGGGGACAGATGGGAAAATATGGGCTAGAACACAGAGCCATCAAGTAAACATAAATGTAGCTGAAAGACTAGACACAAAGAGAATCAATGGTTAAGAGGTCACCAAAGAAGTGCCCTAGGGAAATCTGTGCTTACTTATATACCGCTGAACTCTTTTTAATTTTCTTAAATCAGACATAAAAGCTTCAATGGAATGCTTGTCAAGTATGCAAATGATACAAATCTTGGAGCAATGGTTAATATGCTAGATGATAGTCAATATTTGAGAAGATCTTGATTCATAACAATGAACCAAAGACGTTAAAACAAAATTTAATATGGATAAATGTAAAGTGTTACACTTGGGTTCAAAAATTAACTCCACAGATTCACAACTACGAATTCATGTCTGCAGAGCAGTTTGTCTGGAAAAGAACTAGGTCTTTTAATGAATGGTAAATCCAACATTTGTCAACAGTGTGATATTTCTATCCAAATAGCTAATTTAATATTAGACTATTTTGAGTGAGTCATGGTGTTCAGGATTACAGGGTATATTCCCATTTTTTTTTTTTAAATCTTGGTCACATCACACTTGGAGTGTTGTGGATAGCATATATTAAGGGAATAATCTGAAAAGTATGCAAAGTGGACAAAGAGTGATGGTGAAGGAACTCTTTTGTTATACTAAAGATGAAACATAGATTAGGATGCTTTGTTATCTGTTGCAAATCATTGGATCCCGTTCCCCTTAATGAGATGACATCACAACACTATTAATAGAAATATTTTCATGATAAAATTAAAACTACCATCTTAGTCCTGTTATCCTTTGCTTTCTCAAGGATAATGACTTCATTTGAACACACACACACACACACACACACACACACACACAGTGTCGAACAACACCATTAATCTCTATTTTCCACTTCCTTTAACCTTATTTTCCCAGACTCCTCAGGAACTGGTTAAAACATAAACAATCATCAGCTCATTTTCTACTACATTTAAATTTTCATGTTAGCTGGATTCCCTTCATTCTTCCATCACCTATTCTATCTGATCTATTACCAAATCCTATTAATTCCAGATCCACAGTGTCTCACATACACCCCTTCTTCTATAGCCTCACTGTTAATACTTTAGTTAAGCCCTCACTCACCAGTATAATCATAATAGCATCCCAGTGGAATTTGCTGTAACCACTCTCATTCCTCCAATGCACTTTAATACATCTGCAAATTAATACTCCATTTGCATAGATCTGGTCATGCCATTTCTCTACTCAACACCCTTCAAAGACTGGTTTCCTACCAAGTTTAAATATTCATCCTAATGCATATCAGGATTCTGCAAGATTTGTTATCAACCCACCTTTCTAGTTTGATCTCATACTACTGGTATATAATAGGCACTTAATACATGTTTCTTGACTGATTTCAACATACATTATGCTTCAGCCCAAATGGACATCTGGCCCTATACATTTCTTACATTTTTCCTGTCTGTATAATTACTCATACATACTTTTGCCTGAAATAACCACACCTATTCCATCTGTTGAATTTCTACTCATCCTTTAAAACCTACCTCAAATGTCAAGACTCCCTCTTCTTAGTAATTCTTCCCTGACTCACCAATTGGTAATAACTTCCCACCTGTTAGACTTCACACAATATTAAATTGCTTCTATCTCTTAAGTACTAAAGAATTATTTTGTTTCCTTTATTTCCATATGCCCCACTCCTTCCTAGAATATTAAGTCTCATCAAAAATGTCCCCCAGCTCCTAACAATATGATCTTCCCACAGTTGGAATTTAGTAACTATTGAGTGAATTTAAATTATTTTGTGGTAAAGATCTATAGGCACATTCCTCTAAAGCTACTAGGCTGGTAAACTAGGGAATGTTGAAAACTGACTGTAGTTTGCCTAGGTTTTAGTAAAGATTTTTTTAAAATTGCAGTCAGATGGAAAGATCTTGGCTAGAATGTAGTATAATTAAGTAGACTAGAAGTTGAAAGGCTGGACTCAAAGAAAAGCCATGAATGTTTTCATATCCTGACCCCCATTCACCTTTCCAGCCACATTTTATATAATTCATTTTCATACACATTATGGTGCAGGCCAAACTGGTCTTCCTATTATTCCTCATTCCTGGTGCTCCATCTCCCACTCTCCAGGACTTTGTACCATCTATTCACCAAGGCTAGCATGCACTCCCTCCTCACCTCTGCCCCTGAAAAGTCCTAGTTTCAAGGATCGACTGAAGTGCGACTTTGTACATGAAACCTTTCCTGACTAGTGACTCCCAACCAAATTACTCAATCTATTTTGCACACACTTTATATGTTAACTGTTGTCTCTACTGGCTAGACAATAATTTCTTAAGAAGCAGAAATTAACCTTCATTTTTGCTTTTGTAAGCCCAGAATTTGGAACAGTAGCTGGTACAATATTAATGCTTTGTATAAATTCTTACTGATTGATTAATGTGGTGTAATTTTGTAGCATTTGGTTTAATGATTTAATTGGCCTTGTCATGTGTCGTGGTCCATTCCAGATGACTAATGTGAACATTCTTTCATTTTCTAGCTCCATCTTGTATATTTTTCAAGGAGTTTTTTTTGTTTGTTTTTTGGTTTTGGTTTTTTTTGCAGGCAACAGGTTCAGGTTGCCGTTCTATTAAGTGTTATCTTCTTCCTACAGTCTAGTAGTTTCCCATCTGGACGTCACTGAGATTGAAGAGTTGGGTTTTATCTTATAATGAAAACTGTGATATTGACTTTCACAGGATTTTTGAGTCCCTGAGGTTAGGTCACAAGTTTTAAAAACTACGGTCACATGGTGTTTCCAAAGACCCTCATGAATTGCACTCCCTTTTCCCCCCAAGCTTTAATACTGCCATGACCACCTTTCTCCAAACATGGCCATTTCCCTCATACTGTTCAGAAAGTACTTAAGATCCACTTGGTAATGTTTTGGACTATGTGAACACTACTCTATTCTGGTAACCACTTTAGAGATCTTCTCAATTTCTTATCCTGAGAGAATCCTGCCTTTCATAATGACTTAATTATTTCTGCAATTTTTGTGCATGGATAATAAAATAAGTATCTTTAGGAGATCAAATTGGATACTGTAAACATTTGAGTGGTGGTATTTTTAGTAGTGCCATATCATATGAGCCCTGAGACATTAGGAGCCATTCTCTTCTAAAAGTCAGGAAGGGGATTCCTCCTATGTTTAACTTGAAGAAGAAATTGTCAGTTACTGAACTGAGCCAGATTTTATTCAAAGAGCTTCTAATACAGTCCAAATTCTTCCATTAGGAAGGAGAATAATGGCTTTAGGGCATTCTGATGGGTAGTATAGTGATTGACCTATCCCTACTTTTAGCAGTCCAGGAAGCACACAGGATTCCTGTAGCCTACGTGGAATCCTATTTGAAGGGGGAAAAAAAGAGTGATTATTTTTTCATTTCTTTGCCCAATGAAAATTGTGGTGGTTGACATTAATTTATTGAAAAGGTCACTATAAGAAAAGTTCTATAAAACATGAGCTATTATTAAAAGCAAAGTAATTTTTATGTTCACTCTGACTCCAGATTTGAATATAGACCATATCAAGCCTGTAGATGTTTCTGTAATGCAGACGTGGATAAATATATTCAATTTTTAAAAATTATTTTTCCCCTTGAAATATTTCCCATCTCATTCTCAAAAGGACTTTAAACATACAAATGAATCGGTGAGATCTTTCTTAATTTAAAAACCACCTAACCAAATAAACCAAAGAACCGTTTATGCAAATCATGCCCCTTCTTGTTTGCTAACAAAAGATATATATCAACCACCACCAACAGCCCCCTCCCCAAACAAATAAAGCAATAGCACAGATTGTAAATGCCTTTTTGTAGGCAGTCATCAAATGAAAAACAAAAGAGAATGAAGGCACATAGAACTAGGAAGAAACTCTGAACATCTATATGAAGGATCATATCCACAGTGCCCTCCAACTTGAAAAGGGCTGGGGGCAAGGTGAAACGCTGGCAGTCCTTCTTTGTTGGGAAGCTTAAATTTCACCCCACTTTTGCCAAATATATGAATTACTTAAAATGACTTGGATGGCTCCTCTCCTCCTCCCTACCTTGTATGGAAACACAAGCATAAAAGGTAATGAGAAGAAGAATGGGGGAGGTAGGACCAAGCGCGAAATGAATTGAGAAAGGATGAGTGTACACATTAAGATTATCATTTCATTCCTCTTCCCTTTATCTCTACACACATACCGTAAGTTTTATATAGTGACTACGCTAGAGAATACCATTAAAGAGAGCGCTTTGGGAAGGCAGGTGTTACACATCTATTAAGCATTACCCTCTGGCTGACAAGCACTCAGTTTCCTATTATCTCCTTCCAATCTGCTCTATTACTCACTCCAGGAAATGTTTGATGTTCCAAATGTCACATGCTTTCCTCTTCCTAGGTGCTAACAACTCCAACATGATTTGGAATGAACTGAATCTAACAAAAAGCTAACTGGTCTTGGGTGTGATGTGGCTATTTACAAAAAGCATTCAGAGAACACTGGACTATTTAGTATCTTAGTCAAATGAAACCAGAAAATATGCTATCGCTGGGGGAAAAAATCTGGAAAAGATACTTTAAAGACTCATGAACAATCTTCTTCTGGCAAAAAGATGCCTTAGGAAACCCAATGGAGACCTTTCTGCTCAAATAACTACAAGAGGTTTTTATGGGTTAAACCTAAGATGTTAGTTATTGCTGGCTATGAATCTACCCTTGGCTGATGTGCTTTTTATGTCACGCTACTAATTCGATTCAACAAACACTTCATCGTCTGTATTCCAGACACTTGTAGGTACTGGGATATAAATATGTATACAAAACAGACCCTGTTCTCAAGTTTATGATGCAATTCGGATGGAAATGCATTTACATATGTGGGATGGTACAGTCAAACCAGATTTGTAGTAAGAAGTCCTTGATTGGATTTTCAGTTCTGCTACTTTTATAACCTATGTGACCCTGGACAAATGATTTCATCTTCCTAGACCTCAGTTTCCTTATCTGTAAAATGAAGATATTGGACTTAATGGTCTTTCAGGTTTCTTCCAGCTTTCAAGCTATGGTTTATGAAGAGAGCAAGACAAATGCATTGGAGAAGTCTAGGCAAAAACGTGATTAAAAATTTTGTGAAGGGAAAAACCATCTTCAGTCTTGGTGAGTCCTATAGGACCTGAAGTCATTTTTCCTCTCTTCTCTGGTTGAAAAACTGAGATTATTTTCTATCATTTATATGTTGACATTTTGGGAAAAAATTCCAAACCCAGTTTATGGAGGGTCTGGAAGGTCTGCTGTTTGTTTATTTTAAGCTTTGATTTTTGTGAGTATTTGGCAAAACATCTAATCACATTTGGCTAGGGGAACATGATCTTCCCAGGTAGTAAAGTCAGCAGATTTTCACCTAGGGTATGAACTCTTTCATTCCAATAATATCCTTTAGGATCCTAAATATTTAAATCTGAAGTGTTAAAACATATTGCTGAAGGTAAATCTTTACCAGATGGGCTATTATTAATTAAAATGCTATGAGTCTATTATTTGATTGTAAAAAAAAAATAAAGGTTGGAAATAAATCACATATATTTGCACCCATTTAACTTAAATGACTTAGCCCTTCCACCATACCTACAGAAAGAATAATGTTTTGAAATCCAAAGGCTAGGCTAACAATAACCACATCATCGAAAGCTACAATCATTTGCTGCTAAGGTAGCCCCAAGAATGAAAGTCTAGTCAACAATTTAAACGTGACCTCATGTTTCAGAAGGACTCTGATACAGCTACAAATTGACATAAGAAGAAAAGTGATTCTCTTTAAAAAAAAAAGAAAGAAAGAAAGAAAGAAAGAAAGAAAGAAAGAAAGAAAGAAACAAAAGAAACAAAAGAAAGAAAAAAGTAAACTATCCTTTGGTCAAGAAAATAGCTATAGAAAAAAATACATTCACTTTTTACTCCAGGCCCAAGCAATATCACCAGAAGATTGTCGTAACTACTGCCATATTTTTGTTTTGGGGTTTTCTAATGACACTGCCATAACAATTCACCTGATGAGGGTGGAGACAAGCTGTACTATTTTTTCCATATTGTCATTTCAATGACTGGTTTCATCCACTCATTCTTATGAATCCCCCAACTAGAATCCCAGCTGATTATGTAAACCTATCTCCTCACAGTAGACAGTAAATAAATCCCCCATGGCAAGAGAAAGGTGGCCAAGCTAAATTTAAACACTTTTCTTTTTTTGCTAGTATAACCTATATATCTACACATACTCCATGTCAGCATGAGGGAAACTCCCCTCCACTGATGCAGATTGCGACCTGTTTTGTAGATATCCATAAGTGTCAGAGAGTTGCTTGAGGCATGTAGAAGTTAAACAACTAGTCTAGCATCAGGTAGACATCTTGTCAGTGTCATAAGTGGGTTTGAAACCCAAGCTTTCCTTGATTCCACATTTTACATTTAGTCCAATACACTATGCCTCCTTTACATCTAGGAAAATAAAAAATTGGCCTGGAGTTAAACAGAACTTCAGAGCTTTAAAATGAAAAGGGTCTTTAGAAATCATTTAATCCTCCTCACCTCTGCAAAATGAAGAGAATGAGGTCTAACCTGAAGTAACACAGAAAGTTGAAGGCGTTGCCCACAACTAGAACCCTAAGGTCTGGACTTCTTTCATTCAGCTCATAATGTTACAACACTTCATAAGGTTCATGGAGTTTCTTGTTGTTCAGTTGCTTTAGTCCTACTCTTCATGACACCATTTGGGGCTTTCTTGGAGTGGTTTTGTCATTTCCTTCTCTAGCTCACTTTATAGATGAGGAAACTGAGGCAAAAAGGGTTAAGTGACTTGTCCAGGGTCACACAGCTATATCTGAGACCAGATTTGAACTCAGGAAGATGAGTCTTCCTGACTCCAGGCTCGGTGTTCTATCCATTGGGCCACCTAGCACTCCCCCCACCCCCCAAATGAACATACATGTGTGTATGCATGTCATATATATGTATTTATATACTGATGTATGTATATCTCTCTCCCCAAGAACCATCCCTAGAAACTGAGAATGAGAACAAAGAGAACAGTTTGGCCAAAGGAGCCATCCCATCATCCTATTTCTACATCGTGTCATTATCGTTACTCAAATTTAAGAGTATTTTCCTCAAAATAACCCTGTGAAGTGGTGCAGATATGGTTAGGGATCTGAAAATTATCATTATGATGTATGTGCATTACTGAGTAGAGGCAGGGAGATACACATCAGCATGATCATATGTCCACAAGTATTTGCCTGACCTGTGATTTTATTGGTGACAGTGTTTTCTATACCATGATGGCTTATAATCTAGAAGAAAAAGCAGAATTTCCAGGTCATGTGACTATCAGCATCATACCGCTCCATTTCCATTAACTAACAACCAAATTTACCATCACCCTCAAATACTGACCATTGAAAAATGACTGAAAAGCAACAGTGTACATGTGCATAATAATAAAAAACAATAATAAAGATGGTATGATAACGATGATGATGGCAGCTAACATTCATATGGTGCCTTCCATGTGCCAGGTACATGTGCTAGGTGCTTTATAATTATCTTATTTGATCCCTACAACTACGCTGGGAGGTAGGTGCTATGATTATCCCCATTTTATTGATGAGAAAACTGAGGCTGACAACTGACTTACCCAAGGTCACACAGCTAGCAAGTATCTGAGACTGGGCTTGAGAAATATAAGTGGTGCAAAGACAAAATATAGCAGTAATCTTTTCCCCCAAGGAATGTAGTGTTGACTTGGGTTAAAGAAAGAAACTGAGATTCTCTCAGACAGCCTTATCGTGGAATCCTCAATCAGAAACAGTGAAAGTGTTATCATTTCCTTTATCTCCAACACTTCTCCCTCCAAAGGTTCCAATTTCTCACCCCAAAGCGGGGTTTTCTGTTTGAAAAGCCTGGAACTCGTTTGATCTAATATTCTCATTATTTCTAGTTCTGTGGAAGGACTTCTTAGAGTTCTTACTTCATACATAGACTAGGGTGACAAACATAACCTGACTCCAAAGTGTAATCGATATTCCATTTTCTCTACCAAATCCTGGATCACGTTATCATTTCTTTAGCTGACTATTTTATCTCCCAGGGAATCTTTGTGATTATTATAATTGCAATAATAATTGTGTGAGTACGGTTTTACAGTAGAAAAACAATTGAAAAATTCAGTGGAGTAAATATTACTATTAATTCCCACTGAAGGAAAGGGGGCATATGAGAATTATTGGATCCCAAAGACGTGGTCTTTCATCAGTAAACCAGTGGACAAACGTCTCTGTTTCCTATGAATCAATTTAACCCACAATATGTGTGGGAGGATGAGATGCTGTACAAAATAAAATTTGAAAATTTTTCCCAAAACAAGTCTCCTGATTCCAATGTTCCTTCCACTATACAGTACAGGTATTTAACTTATAGAATAATGCTCTACATATACTAGAGAACAAATATTTGCTGATTTAAATATTCAAAATCTGTCACTGTCACAGAAAAAGATAGACTATAATTCAACCACTATCTGTATAGATACATAGTTCCCAATATACAAAAGACAGTATTGTGCTAAGCTATGGTGTGTGTATGTATGTGTATACATGTATACATGTGTACATACATGCATATATAAAATTTACCTATACGTATTACAAAGAGATATGGTGACAAGATATAAAAACAAAAACTTACCAATCTCACACCAGTTTCAAAGGCTTGCCGGGTTAGAGGAGCAGGTCCATCTACTGTCTTGCCATCATCATCCGGACCCCAACTAGCGCTGTAGATGGCCACATACTGGGGATTGAAGCCAACCGATTTTGCTTCGACCATATCTGTTACATCTCCATCTAGCATTCGCACACCTTCGATAGAAATAAGAAAGTAAAAGGAAAAACCATGATAGTATCCAAAGCTCCTAAGCATAAAATCATGGGGAAGTACTCAAGTGACTGACTTTTTCTTTGGGAAAGGAAAAACAAATATCTCTTTATCTGCAAGTACTAGAGAAATCCTCACATGTTTTGTTTTCCTTTTTGGTGACATTACCCAAGTTCATATTTTCCTATTAAGAATTCAAGGCTTAACATTCCCACAGAATCTGGAAAGCCTTCACATAACATGCTACCTCCAAACCTGGAAGGCTGACACAATCTTAAAATACGACTTCACTGTCGGTGTATTTGCTAATAAAGTAATTAATAATAATACTCTGATTTCATGAAATACTTTCCTTCAAAGAATCTCATAGGATTTGGCCAATGTTCAGTCATTAATCTTCATTTCAGCATACCCCTCTTGGACAGGTGGGACTTATCATCAATACCATTTTGAGAGGGAGAAACCAAGGCACAGAGAATTTAGGGAATATGGCATATGCTAGAATAAGGCATATTTGCTTTAATTTCATTTTCATTAAAAGAACCATGTCTGCTATTAATGAATTAATATAACAGCCTTTTTTCTCAATCAAATGATATGTAAAAAATTTAAATTAATGATTTAAATTCATGTAAAGACATACCTTCAATAATAAGTTTTACCATTTTAAATTTATAACTTTAGGACTCTATATGTTAGAGGGAGAAAAAGATTCATGCATATTCAAAAATCTTCTAGATTAAATCTCTCAAAAGATCATGTTCACCCAGTAGGATATAACTGAGTTTTGTCCAATGAAAATAATAATAATGCCTAGCATTTCTATAGCACTTTAAGGCTTGCGAAGCCTTTTGATCCTCACAACAACCTAGGAGGTGGGTGTTATTATTATCCTAACTTTACAGATAAGGAAACTGAGGCAGAGAATGATTAAGTGACTTGCCTAGGGTCATACATCTGATAAGTGTCTGAGGTTGGATTTGAATTCAGGCAATTTTAACTTCAGGTCCAGCTCAATCCACTTTACTGTCTGATAAAAACTCAAGCATAAAATTAATAACAGTAAGTATGTTCAGGTCCTCCATAGCTTGGGTTCAAAATTCCTGCCCTAAATCTAATTATATAAATTAGTTAAAATAATCTGCATCTTGCAACTTATGGATGGAGAGGGAGAACAAGGGGTATAAGTCATGAAAGGATAAATGATGTGGATGTCCTTGTAAAGTTTTATGTGCATGTATAGCACCGATCGGGGAAATCATAAGGATAAAAAGCCACATTTAAGAGTATTGTCTTCACAACAATCCAAAGAAATAATTCAATTCTTAATAATTATTTTTAAAGATGAAGACATGGTGGTTGAAGATAGGCTCAAGGACCAAGGGATCATACAGATAGAGTGGAAAGGGACCCAAGGTATCATCTAGTCCCATATTGGGAAACTAAGAAGTTAATTAAGGAAAATGATTAATAGAAATATTAAGTAATTTACTCAAGATCATACAGTATTAATTGGCCTGACTTGAAATCAAGGTTGTTTGATTGCAAATCCAGCTTCCTTTCTACTACACCACGCTGCCTCTCAGTAATACAACTAATAAATGTCAGAGGAGACATTAGGGACCCAAATGAAGGCTCCTGGCTCCAGTGCTCCCCCACTATACGGTATTAGCATTTAACTTATAGAATAATGTTCCACATACAACAGAGAACAGATATTTGCTGATTTAAATATTCAAAATCTGTCACGGTTACAGAAAAAGGTAGACTATCTATCATTCAACACTATCTGGATAGATACATGGTTACCAATTTCATCAAGGGGACCTTTTAAATGTCAAGAAATTTCTTAGAGTCTCACTTGGTAGCAGTTGCAATTTAAGTATCTACTGGCGGATAAAATACCTAATGATAAAAGTACTTCTTGAGTAATGCTTTAAAACTAAATTGTATCATTTTTGAAAAATGATAATACAGATTAATTATTCAGCTTATAGAAGAAACCAATTAAGCATTTAATAAGTACTTGTTCCATGCTATCTAGATGGTAGCTAGCTGGTGGAGTGGATATATAGTGCTGGCCCTGGAGTCAGGAAAACCTGAGTTCAAATCTGGCCTCAGACACTTATTAGCTGTGTGACCCTGGTCAAGTCATTTAACCCCATTTGTCTCAGTTTCTTCATGTGTAAAATGAGTTAGAGAAGGAAATAGCAAAGCATTACAGTGCCTTTGCCAAGAAAATCCCAAATGGGGTCACAAAGAGTTGGACATGACTAAAAATGATTGAACACAAGTTCTGTGCCAGGTACTATGCTCTGCACCCTAGGGAATTAAAAAATAAAATAGTATCAGAATCTTACATTCTAACAGTAGTACGTTTGTTTATTTATTGTTCCACATATGGATTTACAAACCTCTTGCAATATCGAGTTGAGAACCATTGCTGTAGATTTGTAAGATGACCATTAAATGGTCTAAAATGTCTGTTTTACCAGGTAGCTACTCAGAAAACTATCTAATCAAACATGGCAATCCGAGATCTTATGTGATCTGAGGCTGTATTAATAGCAACACAGTGCCCAGAGCAAAAGAGTTGTAGTCTTGCTGTTTTCTACTTTAGTCAGAACCTATCTGATCAGACCAGATGTATTCACCTCTGGATAACAAACATTTAGAAGGTCAATATTAAGCTATAATGAGGTCAGGAGGAGAGGTGAAATCATTCCATGCACAGATTAGCTGATGGAACTGGGGTTCATTTTTCTTCTTAAAATTATTTTTTAATATTACCTTATTTTCTAAACATAATAATAGCACTTATATAGCAAAGCATTTTATAAATATTATTGCATTTATCCTTACAACAGCCTAGGAGGTAGGTGCTATCATTTTCCCCATTTGCAAAATGGGGAAACTGAGGCAGGCAGACATTGACTTCCTCAGGATCACAGAGCTAGTAAGGGGATGAGGCTGTTCAAATCAGTTCTTCCTGACTGTAGGTCCAGTGCTCTATCCACTGTGCTACTTAGCTGTCTCTATCATTCCCCTACCTAGCCAGTAATTTTTTGTAACAAATAATTTTTAAAAAAAAGAAGGAAAAAAATCCCTAGCACATTATCCAAGCTTGATGGCATAATGTAATGCACCAAATCCAGAGTAGAGGTAGGTAGGCTTAGCCTAGAGAAGTTGGGGAGGAAGGGAGATAGTACAGTGGTCTTCCAGAATCTGGGGTAAAGAGATATCATGTGAAAGAGGGAGAGACTTGTTAATTAAGTTCAGTAGGACAAAATTATAATGGGTCGAGGTTCGTGAGGATCTTCCTTATATTAAATCTTCAAAAAGACAATCAAAACAGGAATGGGCTATCTTTGAAGGAGTGATTTCTACATACTGCAGGTCTTTAAGAGAAGGCTGCATGGCCACTTCTCAGAGATGTTATAAAAGGGAGTATAACTTCTTAACCATGGATTAGAATGGAGGACATCTAAAGTTGTTTCTAATTCTGAGATCCTAGGATTCTATAATCCCAGAGTCGGTGGGCTAAGGCAGTTATGGCGTTGGCAGATGTTTACCACCAGCTCTCCTTCAAAAATGTATACAAGACATGCTTTTAAGTCTTTTTTACATTATTAACATTTTCTCAAGTCAATCAACAAAACAATAAATCATTTATTGTTAATTAATTAATTATTGAGAAAAAGTAATAATTATGTGTTCTTGAAAAAAAAGTAGTGTAGTATTTGCTGGTGTAGATGCTCATATTGAAACTTAAACAATTGGCTGCTGGCTTGAACTCTAGCACACTCCTAGTAAGGGGTGGGAAAAGGAGGTATGTGAGTAAATATAGATTAAGATGGTTAATACTATATTCCAAGGCCAAGATAAGGGGGCAAAAATGCCTGTTTGGTCCAAGAGTCTAAGAATCCTATATTGAGGCTTAGCTTGTTTTGTACCAGAGTGGGGAAAGCTACTTAGATATATTAGATATTTAGTCGAAGGAAGAGCCCACAAGGTGGTGGGGAAGGCCACCCCAGAGATCAAATTCAAGGAACCTGGACACCCCCCCAAAAGGAGGAAGCAGGCCAAATGAGACCATCTGAGTGTTAAGTCACTAGCAAGGAACAATTAAGTAGACTATTACTTGAACTGAGAATGAAACTACAGTAATACGGATGTACACTTGCCCTGTGTCATCTTGGCAACAGAGAATGGGACTCATCAACTGACTAATCAACTGGGATTGCAGAGGTCAGAGCAAATTGCAATAAATTACAGCTAATATGAGTCCTCTGGGAAGGCGGGAGGGAGGAAAGACCTTTAGGGACAGTCAAGAGACAAGTGATATCTGTATCCCAAGAAAGGAAAAGAAGAGAGAAAGTATTAACAAAACCCTGGTGGTCCAGGACTCAAGCAAGGCTGTTGAGATAAGCCCAGCTTTGTGCTGATGCAGCTTCATTCTTCTCACTTACAATATGGGGAATCTTTAACTAAAAGAAGACAAAAATGGCCCCAGGAGCTCATTGGCCTACATCATTGGCCTGACTTAGCTTTGTCTTGTTTTGTTTTTTAAAGTAAAACCAGTACAGTTAGCAAGTTTCCTCTATAGCTAGTGGAAAGGACATGTTGTCCAATATACTTTTCAGATAAGATCCAGGTTCCTCTATAGGTGGATAGAGGGGAGGGTCAGGATGCTAACACCTAGAATATCTATTGAATAGCTGAATTTAGTTTCTATGTTGCTTAATCCCTACTTGGGTCATGCATTAAGTTTTAGTTTTTATTGCTTGTACAATGCAGGGGTGGTATAGGATGTACACACATATGCCTATATATATATACACACACACATACATATCCACAAATATGTGTATATGTGCACATGTAGGTGATATAGATATAGACATATAGACAGACAATTTCTGAATTCTCACAGTTTGATTTTGGAAAAGAGAATGATCCTTGATCTTAAGCAATATAAAAATGAAAGACTTAAGTCCCCAAAAGATGAAAGGTGTTTGAACAGAGTGACACCAACATGACCCAGCAAGAATTACAGCTTTGGAAACCTCAATATAATTCTCAACTTTATGACTTATTTCTTATGTGAAACTGGGCAGGTCTTAACATCTTTAGGTTATTAATTTACTCATATGAAAAATTAGATGATAAGAATAGATGACATCTGAAGTCCCTTCCAGCCCAAACTGAGACATGTGTATTCACATCTCATGTTATTATATTGTACTCACCCAATTTAGAATGTCCTTGTTTTCATAAATATGAGTAAGTCATAGTCATAAATTTATTTTAGTTGAGCTTTTTAAGGAAGAACACAGAAATTGGATCAGCCATTCTACTTACTAGCTTCCAACAGAGCCAATGGTAAGGGATGAGGAGGAATCCCCAGAAGCAGATGAATGCACAATGTTAGGCAACTTTTGATTAGGCGACTAATGAAACAGCTTCTACTCCTTCCCTGTTGTTATCCACAGTAAAGCAGGAAGGCCTTTGTCTTTTTTGGTGGGATACCTTTTCTAACTTCCTCTGCCAGGATTTCACTTCATTTTTCAAAGATGATAGCATCCTATAAGGATAACCCATTCGTACCTCTGCCAACCCAGAGGATGAGATTACTGCTTTACACTAAGTTACCAGTTAACAACAAGCGGAAACTTTCAGAGTGTGATGATGTTCTCAAGGTTTGGGTAAATTTAGAGCAATGAACAATAATCTATCAGTTGTATCTGGTAAAAATTTTTCACTTCAAGGGATTTTTGAAAGAACAAATGATAGTACTAAGGAGGGGGACAAAAGCACTTCTGGGTATTAAGAAACAGTAGATCAGAAACAGAAGAACTTAGGGGCATAGGTGGCATTTTCAAAACTGCTACCAATTATCAGAATAGGATTCAAAAGAAAAGATGTCAGATAAATAGTTGATTAAGAAAATGATGTTAGGTGATTGTACAAGTATAATCTCTATCTTCTGGGCAGTGTAGCAGCAAGCACCCTGACACATCTGGGATGGCTGGCTAGCATAGGTTCTTGAATCTGCTTTTCTAAAAGGAAAGCAACTTTTGAGGGATCAACAATCTTCTTAAATCACAAATACCAACAGAGAAAATTCAAACAGAGAAATAAATACCAACAGGCAGGGCTTCTAACTGTCTGACCATAAGGAATACATACATTACAGATCAAAAGACAGATCCAATTTTCTCACCATTACATACATACAGAGAAGCACCAGAAGTCTGGGTTTCAAATGGGAGTGGGGGGGGGGGGGCAGGGGATCCTTAATGGCTACCCAGAGTCTCATTTGGCACATGAACCTTCTTCCAAAGTGTAAACCCCCAAAACAAACCCTCCCCTCAGAGTATACACTTTTCAAATTGGGAGGGCATCACGACCCTCCTGACCCAGTGCCTCATTAAGAATTAACAAAAGATGTGAGCCTCCCTTAATCAAACTTCCCTTAATGGGCTCCACCTGAGGCCTATTAATGGGCAGGGGAAGATCTTTAACTCTTATCTAACAAGACTCCCCTAATCAAGTAACTCTCATTAGCATGAGCAGGAGGAAGGAAAGAAGGGAGAGAGAATTTGAAACTCAAAAATTCTAAAAGTGAATGCTAAAATTTTCTGTTTACATGCAATTGAGAAAAAAGATAAAAATGAAATATTTTTAAAAATTATGGTAGGGAATAGGACAAGGAGTGGCATGACCCTAAGTGTCAATGAGAATATATTTGTGCTCCTGGTCTAGAGGTCTTTAAAATGAAAATGGAGGAGAGTTAAAAAATTTGCCCATTTCCCTACTATATGAGGCAACATGTCATGCTGGATAGATCACTGACTATAAGAGCTGAAAAGACCTGGATTCAAGGCCTACCTTTGACACATACTGACCATAGACTCAGGGCAAGTCAAAATCTCTCAGAGTTTTAGTCTAAGATTATAAGTAGCAGAAGAGGCGTCAATCTGCACAGGTGGAAGGAATTTCCTTCTCCATGAGTTCCATATATCACTAAAATAACAGGTCAAGACTCTCTTCCTTATTCTACTATGGTAGATATAATAGGTTTGAAATGAGTAGAAGAATACCAGCAGAGAGGTCCAGAAATTCATATGAGATAATATCCTGGAAGAGTGATAGTAATTGTTTGTGGCCAAAAATGTTTCTATACATGTAGAGGGGGCAGCAAGGTGGCACAGTGGATGGAGTGCCATAAATTCCTGGAGTCAGGAAGACTCATTTTCTTTCAAATCTGGCCTCAGATACTAGCTGGCAAGTCACTTCACCCTGTTTGTCTCAGTTTCCTCATCTGTAAAATGAGCTGGAGAAAGAAATGGCAAACCACTCTAGTATCTTTGGCAAGAAAATCCCAGATGAGGTCACAACTGAACAACAGCACATGTAGAGAATCTGGGTAATGGAGTGAACTGGAGAACCTAACACAAGGGAAGTAAATTCGACCTCACAGGTATCACCAAAACCTTCTGGGATATAACATGATTGGAAGATGGCAATAGAAGTGGATACCTTCTTCAAAAGAAATAGAGTAGATAATGAGTTGGTAGATTAGAAATCATTATATGCCATGAAGATCATAGGATCACAGATTTGTTGTTTTGGAAGGAACTTCTGAGGGCCATCTATTCTAACCCTCTCCTTATAGAAGTGAAAACTGAGGCTCAAGGGTGGGGATAAGGGAGGTGGTTATCTTGCCCAATGTGCCTTAAGTAGAAATGTCAAACCTTAGGGAAAAAATATGACTTATTATATATTACCCAATAGATAAGGAAGAGAAAGCCCAATGGTTTAGGAAGAATGGACCTCACAGTGTTCCAAGGAATATCTGTAGGATTCTATTAAGGCAACATGGTATAGAGAGAAGAGGGCTAGTACAGCCTTTGGTTACTGTGTTACCTTCATGAGTCCAATCCCCAAAAGTGGCCTGGATACTTATGAATTTGGCTTAAGCTCTTCAGGTGCCTAACCCTAACCCTAAATGCTCTCATATTCTACGATTGTGAGGAAATGTGGAAAAGCAGATCGAATTTTGAGTTTGTCACCGGGAAGACCTAGGTTCTGATCCTGCTTCAGAAACTTATGAGCTATGTAACTGTGGTCAAGTCACTTAACGTCTGTGTCTTAGTTTCCTTCTCTATATAATGCAATTTTTGAAATGTATGACCTCTAAGGTCCTTCGTAGCTCTGAATCTAGGATCTTATTCTTCAGAACCCTCCATCTGTCATTATTCTTATTAATTAAATAATGCTTACTATTCCCACATACATAATGATAGCTAACCTTTACATAATATTTTATAATTTACAAAGCATTCTACATGTTCTCTCATTGGGTCCTCACTACAGCCTTGTGAGGTATAGCTGCTTTTATCCTCCCCATTTTATAGATGAGGAAACTGAACCTGAACATGCAGATAGTAAAGTTCTGAAGTAAGATTGGAACTCAGATCTCCCTGACTCTGAGTACTCCATCTGCTTTGCCACTTAGTTATAGGAGGGTAGGGACTCATGGCTGTCAAAAGGGTTTGTAAAGAAAATCTTGTACTTGCTCACACTGGCTGGGAGACTCCCCACTTTCAGATACGCATCTTGTAGATTAACAGTTCTAATATATCACTCTGTAGAGATGCCAGACCACAAAGCCCTGAATGAGACTGGATCAGCCAAGGAAAGAAACAGCACAGCATAAGAAGGTCCATGTTTATGAAGTACAACCTTTTCCTGGAATAGCAGCTGTGTACAGATTGCTTTGATTGACTTGATCTTTGCCTCTTCAGTTGAACTGGAGAAGTATATAAGTGTAAATGTGTGGGAGTTGGGGAGCTCAAGGAAGGGTCCATGTGCATGTGGGGTGTGCACCTGATCTTTGGCTAATATTTATCTCCTCATGGAATACTTCTTTGTCAAGGCCCTTTGTCTACTGACACCCCAAAATAAATTAGAATCATGGGACTTGGTTGACTTATATAAGCCTTCTTATCATACACATGTACAAACATATATCCCTACCCCCAGGGGGCTCCTGTGTGTTACAAAGCTTTAGGCTAGGCCATAGGGAATGAACTATGTGATTTTTTATATTTTTGCTCCCACGTCTCTCTTTATATTTGATTGGGTTATTGCTGATGCCACTATATTGGAATGCCCCACTTTCTTTAGCTCACAGACTCTCAGAAAAATTAATACTCACCACTAAAAAACAAAACCCATTTCACACTAACTTATATTGATTTGGTTGAGTGTTTCCAATAACCTTTCCACGTATATATTGGTCCAAATCTGGAGCCCAGTTTCCTCCATATCTGTTTCGCAGAACAGCTGTGTGAAGTCTAAATCAGACTTTTATTAGCATTCCTACAGTTTGTTCGATCATTTCAGTCATGTTTGACTCTTGGTTACCCTATTGGGGGTTTTCTTGGCAAAGATATTGTCATTTCCTTCTCTAGATCATTTTACAAATGAGAAAACTGAGGCAAACAACATTAACTGACTTACCCAGGGTCACATAGCTGGTAAGTATCTGAGGCCAGATTTGATTCCATGAAGATGAATCTTCCTGATTCTAGGGCTGGCATTCTATCCACTGCACCAGCCCAAGCTGGTGCAGTACAAAGAATATTAGATTTGGAGCCAGAGGACCTTAATTCAAATTCAGACTCTTTCAGTTAGCATCTGTGTAACCCTGAGGTGAGTTACTTAATCTCCTGGGCACTCAATTTCCTTATTTGTATTAGATATCCTCTGAGGTTTCCTCTGGTTCTAGATCTATGACCTTTTGAACCTTAAAGGTTTAATGATCTCCATGAGAAGCAAGAGTAGTTACAACAGCTCCCTAACGACCATGGAGGCTCTATGAAAGTAGCTCAATTAAGCAAGGCACATTTCTCTAATTTGCATTGACTGCCTAAAGAAAGAAAGCTCCTTTGGCTTTCCCTTTTCCCTCAAAGCCCCAAGTATGGATACTGAGAAGAGATCCCAGGAGGCTCCTTTCCTGAGATTGGAGTTTTGGCTTCATGCTTATCATCTCTGCGCAGATAATCCCCAGATCTATAAATCCAGCCCTTATCTCTCTCCTGAGCTCCAGTGCTACATAGGCATTTCCAACTCAACATGTCCAAAACAAAACTTATTATCTTTTCCTCAAAACCTTTCCTTTTCCCAACTTCTCTATTATTGTTGAGAACACCCAGGCTCATTCACCCAGGCTCACTATTCTAGATCATCCTTGACTACTTGGTTTCACTCAACACATGTTCAATCCAATGTCAAAGCTCAGAGTTCCTTCCTTTACAACGTGCTCTCAGATGTCACCATCTCTCCATTCTTAAAGACAGCCTGATTCAGTCTCCCATTATCCCACATTTGCAATAGCCTTCAAATGGGTTTTCTTGTCTCAAATCTTTCCTTGCTCCCATTTATCCACTGAGCTGCCAGTGATTTCCTAAAGCTCAGGTCTGACCATTCTTCAATAAACCCCCATGGTTCCCTTTTACCTCTCTTTAAGGATCCTCTCTTTAGCAACTGCTCTTCACAACCTGGCCCATTCCTACCTTTCTTGCACATTATTCCCCTCCATTTGCTCTACCACCCAACTATGTTGACCTAATTGCTAATCTTCATACATGACATTCATTTTCTCATCTCTGTGCCTTTGAGTTGGCTGTGTATCCCAGCCTAAAATGTTCTCTCTCTTCACCTTCATCTCTTTTCTCCTTGGCTTCCTTTATGGCGCAGCTCAAGTCCCAAACTCTACAGGAGGTCTTTGCCAGTCATACCAGCTATTAATGCCTTCTTCTCTGACATCACCTACCATCTGCTCTGTATTTATACTGTATGTACTGGTCATGTACAATGCCTGGTACATGTTTGTTGACTGTTGTAGACACATGATCCCAGTGTTGCAATTTTAACAGCTGCAGAGATAGAAGTCCATAGAGTTCAATGACACAGAATGGAAAAATGGGCAGGAGGGATTCCATGGAGATTCTAATTTGGGGAATTTCAAAGTTTTAAAACTGAGGGAGAGCTCTTCTAGGAACTAAGTAATAATGTGGAGGAGGAAGGGAAAATGAAAAAGGAAGGATAAGAAAGAATAATTCATCTCTGTTAAGCTCCTCTTCAATTAAGAAGAAAACAAATTTCCAAGTTTTTGGCCATTCTTAAGGATTCCTCTCTTCTTATTTCCCTTTTATTTATTAGGACATCAGAACATTTTGATGTCAATGCATCATAGTAGAAAGTGGGTTGGAGTAAGGAGACCTAGATTCAAATTCGAACTCAGATACTTACTATCTCTCTGATCATGGAAAAATCAGCTAATATCTTAGAGTCTCAGTTTACTTATCTGTAAAATGAAGATCATATTTTACTGGCTGACTCACAAGGTTGTTGGAGAAAGTTCTTCTCAAAACCTTAAAATGTCATATAAATGTGATCTGCTACGTTATAGCATGCTAAAAACCATTTTTTGATTTCTAGAAAATGAATAGGTTTCTTTCTAATAAGTTATCTAATAAGTTATTATCGTTGTAATTCTGCATATTTCCTTGTTTTCTTCCTTCAGGACATCTATATCTATATATCTATATATCTATAGATATATATACACACACATATACAGAATTGAGCACGGCATAGAGGAAAGAGAGATTTAGAATAAAAAACCCCTGGGTTCAAATCCTGCCTTTAATACTTAATAACTAGATGACTATGGGCAAGTCATTTAACCTTTCTGAGTTTCAGACAACTCTCTAAGGCTATAAACTATAAATAGGAAGGCTGATCCACCTTTCTAAAAGCAGGTACCCTAACTACAAAATCGCTGGTCCTTGACATATTGACACAAAGACAAACAAATTATTCTTCTTAAAGAGATGTCATTTAAGAGATGTGAGCTATATGTGGACCAACGTGACACTTTTGTTGTTTGTGGTTGTTTTCGGTTGTCTTAGTCTTGTCTGACTTTGTGTGACCTCATCTGGGGTTTTCTTGACAAAAACACTGGAATGGTTTGCCATTTCCTTCTCCAGCTCATTTTACAGATGAGGAAACTGAGGCAAACAGGGTTAAGTGGCTTGCCCAGGTTTAAAATATTTAAACAAACACATAATATTGGAATCTTGAATAATTCATAAATATTTTATTGTATTTGTTTGTTGTGATCCTAATGCTGAAAATAAATGGTCATCTCTGTAAAGCTGGAGCAGAAGGGTCAATTAAATACTCCTCCTGTTTGACAGATTTTTCCAAACCAAATCTTTCCACCGAGAGGCAACTGCCTGGTGTGCTTATTATTTATACTTCCCACCCAAGAACCAGATGTAATGTTTCAGCACTACAAGGTCAAGGTTACTACCTCCACACACAATCCCTAGGCCAATTTCAGAGACAAGTTTCTGAGTGACCACCCCTGAAGGCTTTAATTGCTTTTAACCACACGCGTATCAGGACCATTTTATCCTTGGAAACAGCTGAAGACTGTTATGCAAACACATTTCTACCTCTGTTTGAAAAGCTTGTTGAATGCCTCTCAGCAAAAAAAGGAAAAAGAAAAAAAAAGGTACTTGGGTTCTCTTTCTCTGCTGATCCAACTGTGTTTCACATACCTCCAATCTTGGCGTTGAATGCAATCCCTACTGTGCAGTGTGAGTTGTTTGCTGCAGCTGCCACTTCCCCAGCACAACGGGTCCCATGTCTGCAGGCAGAACACACACATTTTTCTAAAGTAAGTAACACCATCCACACGGACCTAAGGCATTGATTGGTAGATACCACTTGAGTTTAACAATTTGGATTCTGGTTACCTCTGGAAGTCCCAGACCCAAGGAGTACTTAATGGTTTCTACCACACGATTTTAGCACCAAATCCCATTGCGTTGCATTTCTTATTCATTATTCTTCTGTCCCTGGATAAACAGGGTAGGCACTTAGTAAATGATTATTGATTGGCTGACAGGGGAGCTCTTTAGGTCATCTCCTTGACAGCAGGAATCACTGCATTTATTCCTCTTTTGTGTCATCCTGTAACTTTCACAGTGCTGAGCATGTAATAAACAATCAAGGAATACTGATTGTCTAATTGATTGGTGTTGAGATCAAATGAGTATTTCTCCATATTTTAGATTATTGGCTTTAAGCAAATTCTTTGTACTTTATTACTAATACTTCAAAATACTACTCTGTCTTCCAGTCTCTCATCCAATCTACTACTTCACAACCCTCTGTTATGTTAACCTTCCTTGAACACAAAGTCTAATATCATTTCCCTGCAGAAAAAAATCTTTGATTCAATTAAAAAAAACATTTATTAAGTGCCTATTATGTGAAAGGCACCAGAGATGCAAAATTAAATAGCAAGACACATGAATTCAAGTAATTTACATTCAATTTGGGGGCAAGAAATGACACGGTCAAAGGAGAAATCTACAAAGTGTGCTCTAGGAAAATTTGAGACGAGCAAATCTGGGAAATCTTAATGGTGGAATCAGCACCTGAGCTAAACCCTAAAGGAAGAAAAGTGATCTAAATGATAGAAATGAGAAGTGTATGCTAGGCATCAGGAGCAGCTGTTGCAGATGCAAAGTGGCCAGAGATGTCAGGCATCTTAAGTTAGGGAACCACCCAGTAGCACTGCAGGGCTAGAATTTAGAGTGCATAAAGAGCAGTAATGTGAAATAAGCCTGGAATAATGGACTGGAACCAGAGTTTAGAGGGTCTTAAATGACAGAATAATATGACTATATTTATATTATCCCTAATAAGGAAGCCATTTTAAGGCTTTTGAGCAAGGATGAAATATTCAAACCTATACCTTATTAACAATTTTGGACTTCCCATGGCCTGTTGGATAATGTTTATATTCCTCCACCTGACAGTCAAGGTATTATCCAATCTTGTACTAACATAATTTTTCAGACCTATCTCCCACTAAAGCTTAATAATTTCGCTGTGCTCCAGCCAAGTTGGACTGACTATATTCCCTAAACATATCCCTTACTTACATAGTTACCTCTAGCTGAATGAATTCAATCCTCCTTTCCTTTTTTGAGTTGTCAAAAATCATATCTATCCTCCATGGTTACCTCAAATTTTACTATCTCCATATCCTTTCTTGATTCTCTAAGGTCAGAAATAATTTCTCCCTTGTCTGAATTCCTGTTACATTCTATACCACATTTATGGCACTTACATATTTTAATCATAATTTTAAAAACAAATATATATTTTATAAAATATTTTTATAAAAATTTCCAATAGACTGACCTTTTCTTTAGAGTAAAAACCCCATAAGGGAAGGGTATATGTCTTATTCATCCCTGATTTCCAGAGCACCTAGGAAAGGCTTGCCAAATGGGTTTTTCCCACCATCCACTGTTGTCGCTCCTACTCGTGTGGTGCTGAATAAAGCTCAAGAAAATCACAAAATCTTGTTACTTGAGTCCACTACAAATTTATATTACATATTCTGAATTAGGCCCTCACTGAGACAAGACGATCCTTTTTACTCATGCCTAATTAACTCACTGTCTCACTCACCACCCCAGTTCTTACAAATCTTTTCATCCTTCCTTAATCATCTCATGTCTCCCTCTCCTCCCACCTTCTCAACTGAGAACCTTGCTTCATATTTTACTGAAAAAAAATTAAGGTCATTCTCTCCTTTCCCTTCCTTCTCATTTTACCTCCAGATACTTTCAGCTGCTATCTCCTCCTTCACCTCTGTCCTAAATGAAGATGTGGCTTTACTCATTATCAAGAATAACCACTATACCTGCGTAAGCATTCTCATTCCATCCCATCCTCTCCCACACATCGCCTTCTTGATCACCCCCACTCTCTCATTTATCTTCATTGTCTCCCTGCCTCCTGGCTGCTTCCTTACAGCCTACAAACATATCCATGTCTCCTCTATGCTAAAAAAAAAACCCTTCAATTGATCCGTTCATTTCCACTAGCTATCATTTCTCATCTTTCCTCCCTTTTGTGGCTAAACTCTTTGAGAAAGTCATCTATTATAGATGTGTCCATTTTCTTTACTCTCATTCTCTTCTCAGCTCTGGGCTATCCAGCTTCCAACCAACCTTACTAATCAACGAAAACTCTTCTTTCCAAACTTCCCAATGACCTCTGAACTCAATGACCTTTTTTTCCTCCAATATTCATCCTTCTTAATTTCTCTGCAGCCTGTGAAACTTTCAATCACCCTCTTCTCCTTGAGATTCTTTTCTGTCTAGGTTCTTCTCTTACTGTTTGACCACTCCTTCTCCTTTCCCTTTGCTGGATCTCCCATTATCTAGGTCATGCCCAATAACCATGGTCATTGTTCTCCAAAGCTCTGTCCTGGCTCACTTTTCTCTTTTCTCTTGATGATCTCACCAGCTCTGGTGCATTCAATTATTATTGCTATGTTGATGATTCTCAGATTTATTTATCCCACCCTAACCTCTCTTCTAACCTCCAGACTCTCATCTCCAACCTCCCGAGAGAAATCTCAAACTGTATTTTCCACAGACAACTTAAACTCTCTATGTATAGAACTGAACTAATCTTTCCTCCGAACTTCCCTACTACTGTTGAGGGCACCACTATTCTCCCAGTTTCTGAGGCTCACAACTTAGGTGAAATCCTCAAATGCCATTTCTTCCTTCATATCTTGTCTACGTTCTCTTCTCTGCTTTGAAAGTCACCGCCTTGGTGCAGCCCTCATTACCTCATGCCTAGACTATCATAATAGCCTTTTGATTGGTTTCTTTGCCTCAAGTCTCTGCCATTGTCAATCCATCTTCCACTCTATTGACAAATTAATCTTCCTAAAGCACAAGTCTGCCCATGTAACTTCTCTTTTCAATAAAGTCCAATGAGTCACTATCATCTCCAGGATTAAATATACAGTACTCTATTTGGCATTCAAAGCCCCTCCCAACCTGGCCCCCTCCTACCTTTCCAGTCTTCTCATACCTTGTTCACCCCCATATAATCTTCTATCTGGAGATGCAGTCCTCTTTAATGTTCCCTACACAAGAAACTTCCTATTCCTAACTTTGGGCATTCTTTCTTGCTGTCTCCCATGCCTGGAATGCTCTCCATCCTCATCTCTGCTTCTTAGATTCTCTGACTTTCTTCACAACCCAGCTAACTTTCTATAAGAAGGCTTTCCTGATCCCCCTTCCCTCTGTTGATCACCTCCAATTTATCTTGTAGATAGCTTGCTTACACATGGTCATTTGCACGTTGTCTCTCCCCTTAGACAGTGAGTTCTGTGAGAGCAGGGACTACCTTTTGTCTATCTTTTTATCCCCAGTGCATCACAGTTCCTAGTATATAGCAGGAGCTTAATAAATGCTTATTTACCGACCATCTTACAGGGTAGATACTCAACATATATTTGTTGAATGAATGAATGTAAGAGGAGATGGCTCTGAGAAGACATTTCAAAAAGTTCTGTCCTCAAAGAAAGGCACCTGGAAGGGAACCTAGATCATTTAAGTGAATGCTCTCATTTTACAGATAAGGAAACTGAATTACAGAGAAATTAAGCCCATATCTTGCAATCAGATTTAGAGTTGGAGGGACCTTAGAGGTCATCTTGTCCAGCCTCTTCATAAGATGAAATCTTAAGGATATTAAGTGACATTTCTTAGTGGTTTCAAATGTGTGGGAGATATACTTCAAGAAGGGCTTGTCACAGAAATCTTGCAAGGGAAGCACATTTGTTGTTATTATTCAGTCACATCCAATTCTTTGTGATCCCATTTGGAGTTTTCTCAGCAGAAATACTGAAGTAGTTTGCCATTTCCTTCTCCAGTTCATTTTACAGATGAGGAAACTGAGGCAAACAGTTAAGTGGCTTGCTCAGGATCAAACAGCTAGTAAGTATCTGAGGCTAGATTTGAACTCAGGAAGATGAGTCTTTTTGACTCCAGAACCAGCACTCTATCCACTTCACCAGCTAGCTGCCCCAAAGATGCAAATCCATAAGTAAGCAAGCATATTTATTGTAGACTAAATAAGTAATATACCTCATATATGTATTACTATTATGTTGTACATTATGTTTGTCCTTCGTTGCCGAAGAAGACCATGCCATCAGAGAAATGATGACATGACTTGCATTTGACTTTGTTTTGAGTGAGGGAAGGCTGTACACAGTCACCAGCCTCACTTCTCCTCCAGAGCCATCTGAATCCAGTGACCAGATATTTATCAGGATGACTGGAGATGACCTAGGAGTTATCCCTTTCACATTACAGGGTTACAGACTCAGTGTCCCATGATCTAGAAAATCCACATAAAACTCTTTGGCCCTCCATACCACATAAGAAATTTGAATTTCTTTTTTTTTTCTTTTATGAGGTGTTTACAGTAACTTATTGTAGAATTTAGGTTGATATTATACAATACTATACATATATTTTATGCATTTCTGAGTTTCTAAACTTTGTCTGTCATCTGGCCTTCATGTGTCATCTGTGGTCTCCACAAAACTCCTCCAAATTTCCCATTTAACTTCTTATGCCAACCCATGACATAACAAAACCACCACAGGGAAAGTCACAGTGTGGAAAGGATAACTGCACTAGTTTCAAGTCTATATAAGATGCTTCAATTATTTATACAATAGCTATCTTTATGTATTTTCTCAGTCAACAGATTTAAACAGCACAATCACTATAGGGAAGAAGGATTCCTCGGAATTGTGTTTTATATTAAAACAAAAAAGAGGTCTTCCTATTTGGAAAGTTTGGGAATGGTGAGTTAAATGAAATAACTAAGGTCACACATTGAACCAGTGGCACAGCTGGTACTCATCTCTCAGTCTGTTTATTACAACATGATGCCTCAATACATGCTGTTCTCTGGCATGGGATTATGCTGATGAGGGTACCATGTTTTGTGAAAAAAGGCAAATATCTGATTCCCAGCCTCGGCTGCTGATTCATGCATTTTAAACATCAGTTAAGTAGTATATTGCAATCTGCAGTAATAACAGGTCCAAAATGCTGGCTCCAAGGTATTTAAACAGCCCACAGTCTTCAGATGACAATGATCATTTCTCACAGAAAAAAAAGTACCAGTCATCTGTGTTAAAAAATTTATACTACAATTTGCACTCATTTGGCTCAGTGTTTTGACTTGGATTTAAAACAGGGTATGGAACAAAAGGATAACAGTTCAGCCCAGTTGAAGTTCAAGTGAATGAAAAATTTTCCTTTCATTTGTAACTCATGGAGAAAATGGGCAGTCAACAGCAGCTGTATCACGGATGCTATTTTAGCGGGAATGAACAAACAAAAAAGATTTCATTCAGGGTGTTTACCCTCTGGGGAACAGGCTGACCCAGAGCATTGGAGCCATTTGGGACTTAGTATATAGAAAGCCTGGCCACAGTTGGGTGGCAGAAGGTGGGGAGGACATGGAAAGTAGATTTCTGGTACCTTTCCCCCCCAAAACAAAAGACATTACAAACTCCTTGTTTTGTGTTCGTCCTTCGCTGCTGAAGAAGACCAAGTCATCAGAGAAATGATGACATGACTTGCACTTGACTCTGTTTTGAGTGAGGGAGGGCTGTGCAGGTCAGCAGCCTCACTTTTCCTCCAGAGCCATCTGAATCCAGTGACCAGATATTCATCAGGATGACTGGAAATGACCCAAGATGCACTGGGAGACCTTGGGCCCTTTAGGCCAAGGTCTTTGCAGGTACTCACTTAGGGTGAGGCAACATCCATTCATTGAATAGGCTTGCTTAAGAAGCAGCCAGGGCATGGCCCCTTTCAGGCAAAGAAAAAGAAAGACATCAGGCTGGGAGGGAAACAGCAACAGTTACTATTGATAATCACTCTAAAGCCAGGAGGGTCGAGAAGAGAGTCCTGGCTACAAACTCCTAGCTTTCAGATAAATGTAGCTAAATAAGAGGTGTAGCCTAGAGGATGGAGAGAGAACTGACAGTAGAGTAGCAAAGTCCTAGGTTCAAGCCCTGCCTCTGACATAGCCTGCTTGTGTGACCCTGGGCAAGTCATTTAACTTCTCAGTGTCCACAGAGACTGAGACTCTTAGTTGTAGATAGTTTCCATCTTGCACTGATTGATAAAGGGAGTTTCCTCACTAGCACTTTCTCAACCAATGAAATCAAAAGCACAAAAACAATCACAACAAATAGAATTTTGATAGTTAACTTTTCCTCTCTCTCCTTCTTTCCCTCCTTCCCAGAATTCTGTATTTGTTTAATAAATCATCTTTTAAAATACCTCATTGTCTTTTTCACAAGCCTTTAACCAAGGCTTCCAAGAGATGGCAATAAAAATAACAGATATTTAGCATGAAATCACATTCCCTAAGTCTTAAGAAAACCAGATTGTAGACAGATTCGAATCTTATTACAATTTTGGCCTAGAAGATAGCCACATGATTCTAGTGCCTGATAATTATAATGTATATTCTAATTAACATATTACAAATGTATTATTTATACAATTAATAATTATAATTGAATTATGAACCTGAATATGGTTTGCTTTGTATATATTTATTTGCAGGTTATTTCATTAGATTATAAGCTCCTTGAGGGTAGGGACTATCTTTTAACTCTTTTCATATCCCCAGTCCTTAGTATAGCACCTGGCACATAGTAGAAACTTAATAAATGTTTACTGATGACTGATAAATTGATGAAGGAGGAAAAAACTCATATAACATAAGGTCCAATGGAAGAGGTCCCAACAGAGTGGGAGAATCAAGAAAACTTCATGGTACAATCCACCTGGATAGCTAGGTGGCACAGTGCATAAAGTGTTGGGCCTGGAATCAGTAAAATCTGAGTTCAAATTCAGCCCAGACACAAGAGGTGTGATTCTGGGCAAGCCATTTAACCCTGACTTCCACAGTTTCCTTATCTGTAAAATGAGCTGGAGAAGAAATGGCAAACTACTCCAGTATCTCTGCAAACAAAATCCTACCCCCCCAAAAAAGAAGTCACAAAGAGCCAAACACAACTGAAAATGACTGAACAACCAAAATGATCCATCACAAGATTTAGAGACAGAAAACCTGGATTTAATTCAAAGATCTGCTACTTACTGATCAAATCCAACCTCAGACACCAGCTATGGGACTCAGGGGAAATCATTTAACCTCGCTGGGTCTGTTTTCTCATCTGCAAAATGTAGGAATTGAACTAGATGATTTCAAAAGATTGTTTCCAATTGTAATTCCTATAATCCTAGAAGGAGGTAGTATTTATAGTGGATTTGAAGAGATGGATAAAATTTCAGCAGGTGAAGCTGAGGACAGTGTGTATAAGGGCATAGTACAAGGTATATACATGGAGGTCGTAGATCATGATGTACATGGGTGGAAGTAATATGAGATAAGTATCGAGAGGTTGAATTGGTCAAGACTGTGGAGGGCTTAATGACTTAGAATGATGGGCTAAAGAAATTTCATTTTACTCAATAGGTCACTGGAAGTTAGGGAAGAATTTTAAGCAGAGGAGTGACATACATATGTATAAAGAAGACAATGTGGCAGTAGTACTGAACAGATAACAAGACAGATTGAATGTGAGACATAAGAGAGCAGGGAGAGGCTAATTATGACTTCCTAATAAGGACTGGAGGGTAGCGAGGTGGGTCAGTGGATAGAGCACTGGGTCTGGAGTCAGGAAGATCTGAGCTTGAATCCAGTCTTATTACCTGTGTGATCTTGGGCAAGTCACTTAATCCCTATTTGATTCAGCTCCTTATTTGTAAAATAAATTACTAAACTATCAAAAATTTATTTCATTGAGCTAGAAAAGATAATGACAAAATTCATCTGGAAAAACAAAAGGTCAAGAATATCAAAGGAATTAATGAAAAAAAAATGCAAAGGAAGGTAGCCTAACAATACCAGATCTCAAACTATATTATAAAGCAGTAACTGTCAAACCTATCTGCTACTGGCTAAGAAACAGTGTTGAATCAGTGGAACTATGCCCAAAGAGCAACCAAACTGTACATACCCTTTGAACTAGCAATACCACAACTAGCTCTGTATCCCAAAGAGATCATTAAAAAAGGGGAAAGGACCTACATGTTCAAAAATATTTAAAGCAGCCCTTATCTCATTTTTTTTCAGAGTCCATCTATTCTTTACATGGATGTGGATAGCATTTTCCATCATGTACTTTGTACTTGTCTTGGATCATTGCATTGCTGAGATCTAAGTTATTCCTAGTTGATCATCACATAAAGTTGCTGATACTGGGTACAGTGTTTTCCTGGTTCGTTCATTTCACTTTGCATCTGTTCATGTAAGTCTTTCAGATTTTTCTGAAATCTGTCTGCTCATCACAATGATCCAAGACTCTGAAAAATAAAATGGGACACACTGGAGAAGGAAATGGCAAATCACTCCAGCATCCTTGCAAAGAAATCCCCATGGACTTGTCCTTGGGGTCATGAACAGCAACGAGGACTTGACAGGCACATACCAGAGTGGATAATGGCTTCAGAGCCAGGAAGACCTAGATTCACGTTCTGCCTCTGAAACATATTATGTGACCCTAGGCAGCTAAAAACATAAATTGTAAAGAAGAGAGCCACCAACATTGGTCAAGAGTTTCCTCATCTAGCAGTTCCCTCTATCTATAAAATCACAAGTCTCTATCCTTGGGCCAACAAGGACATAGGGGACTAAGAATTCCACAGTACAACACTTGCTTGTCCACAAAGATGTCTAAGCACAGAAGGAATGTTGAACTTAGAATCAGATTTGATTTCCAGGTCACTTGTGAGCTCAGTTTGACAATCAATAACCCAAAGGAACAGCCTGGGTGGGTGGCAATCATTTGTAGGGGAGAGAGTCAAAGCAGCTTTCTTGGTACTCAGAAAGGCATGATGTGAAAGAATCATTTCCCAACATATTTCTCTAATATTGGTGTCATTCCCACATGAGGTAGGGTCAATAATTATTGCTTATCCATTATCTAAAAAGTGTTCGAGCCCAGTTTTGCCTTTTAACTGAAATCTATTTGTAAAACCATTTTGCACAAGATGCAGAAGGGTTAGGGAAGGGAAGAATATAAAAGTTTACATATATATTTGCTAAAAGGGCAGGTGGGTGGGATAGAGTCCAGGTCTGAAGTCAGGAAGACTTATCTTCATGAGTTCAAATCTAGCCTCAGAAGAGAAAGAAATGGCAAAGCACTCTGGTATTTTTGCCAAGAAAACCCCAAATGAGGTCACAAGGAGTCAGGCATGACTGAAAAATGGCTGAACAAAATTTTTGCTAAAGTTCATTTCAAGCAACAATTTCTGATTGCCCATGCTTTGCAGTCTCAGAGCCTGAATGCCTGCTGAGGACTTCTGCATCACTTTTTTTTTTTGTTTTAAAGCTATGATCCTATTTAGTCAGCTGCTCAGTGAGGTAGATGGAATTTTATTCTTCTATTACTATTGATGACAATACATTGTACCAAACTTGAGTGATAAATTATTCAGCTTGAGTTAGAAGGAAGAAAAGTGCTAGGAATCTTAAAGATGAGCAACGATAAGGAAGGGAGTATACCCTCAAAACTGGAATGAAACCACATTTCCAATGTAAGAATTTACTGAAGCTCATTAGGAAGGAAATTATACAGTGAGGCACCTTTAGGAAGCCAATTAAGATAATGCTTTCTAAAGTGATTGCAGTTATCCATACTCCATGGAGCCTTGGCACCCATAGTCTACACATGCTTTTGATCATAGTAGAAATAGTTTTCCCTCTGTATTAGGCAAACTTAGCTTCTATCCAATCCAATAAGAAGCTTTCATTATCACCTGTTATGTGGCAAGCACAAAGAAAACGATGAAATTATCCCTGACCTCAGGGATATTGCATTTTAGCGGGGGAAACAAATATAAACAAAAATAAGAATGTGCAAAATATGCACAGAATAAATAGAACATAATATTGGCAAAGATTGGGGTGATGAGAGGGCTAATGAACAAGGAGATTAGGAAAAGCCCCGTAGGAGATGGCTCCAGACTTAGTGTTTAAGGGAAGCTTGGAGCATAGTTACCATCATTTGAGCTTGTGGTTAGAAATAGCAGTACATAAAACACGAAGACTTTCAAGCCTAGTTTTGGAGAATGTGGTAGTGTTATTAGCTGGGGTAGGGTGAGGGAGGGGAGGCTGGCAGAGGGCGGAGGAGGAATCTCAATTAATTCGGTTAGGGGATGGAAGCTGTTAAGCCTTTAATTTTGGTCCTCAGGAAAAGATGAAAAATAGTCTACGGAAGCCACAGAAACAATTACCACCAGTCAAATTGCTCTAAGGCCTTAGCAGGACTGTGGTATGGTGGAAAACAGCCCTCGATGGGGAGCGAAAAGACCTGGTTTTGTTGTGTGACCTTGGACAAATTGTCCTTTTCTTGGGGTCTCAGTTCTTTAAATATCTCAGAATCCTAAGATTAAATTCTAAACAAGAGAAGATATAACTATAAATTGAAAATACAACATGGGACAAAACAGATAATATATTTAGCTCACTGGTAGTAACATCATTAATGTATCGTATTCCTGTGTTAGAAAACATGAAAAAGGCGGGACAATGTTTTTGTCAGATGATTAAAATCTTTGTGGTTTTAGGTACAAGTGCCCTTAACTCATGGCCAGAATTTGCTGTTTTAACAATGTATTTAGAGACCTATTTAAATAATAATGATTCCTTTTGTTATATATTTCATTCTAAGAATTTTAAAAACATTTTACTGAGAAGGGGCCCATAGACTTTACCAGATACCAAAGGGGTCCATGGCTCAAAAAAAGGTTAAAATACCTAGAAAATATTTTTAAGCCTATATGTAAAACTTCTCAAAATTATTTTTCTTTTCTTTCCTTTCCTTTTTCCTTCCCTTCCCTTCCCTTTTCTTTTCTTTTCTTTTTTTTCTTCTTCTCTTCTTTTCTTTCTTCCTCTTTTCTTTTCTTTGGTGGTGGTAGGGCCTAAGGGTAGGGGAAGTATGCCCAACGATATTCCCTCAGTTTTTTTTTGCCCTGAAGTTTGGGGGCATCTTGGAACAAAATGGTTAATATACTCTTGCTTTCCTGGGATTAGAACTTAAACGCCTTGTAGGAAACCAACTAAAAATGAGATAGTATTTAGCAAAGTAAATGCTTATAAAACTGAGTCTATAAGAAGACCGATAAAAGTAGATCTGATACCTTTCAGAGACTTGTGTTTGGGCTCTATCTCTCTCTCTCTGTATACACACACATATACATATAAACACACACATACATATATGTATATATACACATATGTACACACATGTATAGATATATACATACTATATATAGTAGATATACATATGTGTATATATGTGTATATGTATACACACATGCATATATAGTGTATATAGGAGAAAGAATAATGGGTTTAGCGTTAGAGGTGCTAGGTTCAAGTCCCACCTCTAACTAATCCAGAGCAACCTTTCACAAAGACCTTTACCTTGCAGGGCTCAGCCACCTTATTTGTAAAATGAGGGAGTCTGGGTGAGAAAACCTCTGTGGTTCCATTCAACTCTAAATCTAAGAGCCTATATTCACATCCTAACAAATTCCAGTCAATTTAACAAAGCCCTTAAAATGAACTAGGAAAAGAGTTAGTTTTCTGAGGCATAAAATGACTATGAAGAGAAACACTTAGCTAGGAAAGCTTAGTACTTGTGTTCAGTATTCTAGGCCATATGGTGAAGCAGATTGGAAACTAACAGGAAGTCTTTTCCTCACTGCATTTCATATTGGAGTGGAACCTGAAAGGGGTGTCTATTAAGAGGTTATGTGGGTGAAAAGGTAATGTAAGAGCTGATGACCATTTTTACAAATATGGTCAGTGCCATCCTCATCTGATTCGTTCCCTCATTTGGTTGCTATTTTTGTCCAAGTCTTCAGCACCCCTCTTCTAGATTAGTTCCATAGCCTTCTTCCTAAAGGGTCTCCTGATCTCAAGTCTTCCCCATTCAAGACCATTTTCTAAATAGCTACCAAAGTGATCTTTCTGAATCATGGATTTAATCAAGCAAACCCTAGTGGCTTCCTGTTGCCTCTAGGATAAAATATAAACTCTTCTGCTTAGCCCTTAGCCCTTTACAACCTGGCTCCGTTGGACAATTCTTCTGATCCTGCACTCTGTAGGTCAGCTAAACTGACTTCTTTCTGTTTCTTATACACAATATTCCATCTCTCATCTTTATGCTTTTGAACTCTCCCTATGCTTGGAAGGAACCACCTCTTCATCTTTCCCTCTGAGTTCCTCCCCTCTATGTGACATGATTAAGTAAAGGGTCTAATAAAACCCAAGAGAAGTAGTCCAGCCTCATAACAACTACAGCTACTGCTTTGCTTGTGTTTGTTCTTTGCTGTCGAAGAAGACCATGCCATCAGAGAAATGATGACATGACTTGAACTTGACTTTGTTCTGAGTGAGGGAGGGCTGTGCAGGTCACCAGCTTCACTTCTCCTCCAGAGCCATCTGAATCCAGCCACCTGATATTCCTCAGGATGAGTGGAGATGTCCCAGGATGCACTGGGAGACCTTGGGCCCTTTAGGCCAAGGTCTTTGCAGGCACTCACTTAGGGTGAGGCAATGCCCCTTCATTGAATAGGCCTGTTTAAGAAGTAGCCAGGGCATGGCCCCTTTAATGAGGTCAAGAAAAAGAAAGACATCAGGTTGTGTGGGAAACAGCAATAGTACCATTATTCATATCTCTAAGGTTCTTTAAAGTTTACAAAATCCTTTCCTCATAATAATCTGATAAAGTAAGTAGGAGAACTTATCCCCATTTTATAAATGAACTTAGATGCAGAGAGGTCAAATGACTTTCCTGTGAGTATATAGCTATTTAAATCTACTCCATCTTATGCAAAGTCAAGTACCCTTTTCATAATACCGAAACACATACATAAATATCTGCCCATAAACAACTCTCAGCATAGACTAAGGCCTTCATTGTTTTATACCTACTGGCTTTAACACTTAGATTTACGGAGACTTTTATCTGACCCCATATTACCTAGAGAACTGAGGATATTTCTATCACATCTCCCCTCATAGACAGCAAGTCCATAGGATGAGAGGTTTGGAGCTGGAAGGAATTGTAGAGAAAATTGAGTCCAACCCCCTCATTTACAAATGAGAAAACTGAGGCAAAGAATGGTTAAGTTATTTGCCCAAGGTCATACAGTAGCTAAGTATCTCAGACAGGATTTGAACTCGGGTCTTTCTGCCTCTAGGTCCAGTGCTCTCTTCTCTACGTGTCCAGGTAGGTATATTTCATTCTTCCCTACAGTCTTTTGATTCATAAAACAATGTTCTGAAACTCACGCATTATCTGTCAAAAATCTGCTATTGTATTTCCAGAAAAAAACAAATGGAAAAAAATCTTTCTTTTTAAAGAATGTCTTTTTCATAAGAAATCTATCTGATTCACTGGGATGAATGTCACATGAAATCCCACCAAACAGAAACAAATGCAACTTTCTCTTTTTCTAATAAGTATAAGTGCCAAAAGCTAAAAATACTAGCATTTTCCTTATTGACTTATAGGATTCAGTCGTGGAAAGGGCTTTTGGTTCCATCTAGTCCAATCTCTTCACTTGACAAATGAACAAATCCCAAAATGGTGAACTGATTTGCCCAAGCACAAAGAGGTAGCAAAAAAGGAACTGAAATATGACTTCTCGGATTCCACTTCCAATGATCTTTCCACTACACATGGCTAGCTTTGATATTTCTTTCAATATAACATGTTATTGTCTACAAAGAAACACTTTCCATCATAAATATGCTATATCCAAATCATCCAGGCAGAAATTTCAGGTTGAAGCCACATTTTTTTTCCTGTCTTTGAACTGATTTGCTTATAATGTGATATTACTCTAATTAAAAATGAATCTAATAATTAGAGATCAGCCAAGCACAGTGGATACTGAAAGGCCAGTACAAATCTAAAGATAATGAAAGAAATAATGACCTGTATCAAATTGCAGGTTTGATTTTTTTCAGGTCTATTTCTCCTTAAAAACATTTATCTTTTCAAAGAAACGTAATGCTGCCTAGACAGTATAATTTATTCTATGCATTCGCATAATACTTCAGCTTGATCTACGCATGTATTTCTAGGTGGATTTCCATTTTAACAAATATCATACCATCCAGTTCGACATAATGAGGTTATTACCATGTTCTGGCCCAGCCTAAGATTGTTTTTGTGATTTAGATACATTAAGTTCTGTTGAATTAGAAACTCCTGGTAACAGTTCCTGCACATTTAGCCATCAACCTATTGAACAGAAATGTTTGCTTTGGGCAAATATCTTATGTGTGGTGACTCTATTTTAATAACTGTACAATGCTATGTGGTGCACAGTTGGGAGAACGAGGGATTTGTAAGCACAAAGCCTGGGTTCCAAGACTGACTCTGTTATGCTCTAACAACTGGTGTAGCCTTGGGCTAATCAGTTACATCTCTGGGCTTCAGTTTCCTCCCTTGTAAAATGGGAAGGACCTGATTGCCTCTAAGGTCCATTCCAGAACTAAAACTATGTTCTGTGACATTTCACTGGATTTATGCGTTCCCCTCCTGCCAGCAATACAGATTACAATCCTTCTACACTTTCTCAGGCAGAAGCACTGTTGCCCCAATTTCTCCATAGTAGATCTGTCCAAAATATCCATGGCCTTCCTATGATTCCTTTAAGATATCTAGGATACCAGTATATGGTACAAATAACCTGAATGTTGTCTCTCATTCTTGGTACATGATTGACCCTCATTTTTTCCCAGGAATGTTTATCACCAGATACCTTTCTTCAATATAATTCTACTTCATTTGCAAGTCATAACTTGCTGCAACCTACTTAGGACTATTTGCATTTTCCATTGCTACTTGGGCTACTTGTAATTTTTATTCCTCTAGGGTTGTGTTGTTCCATGGTTCACAGCCACACAGCATCAGTAGGAAAATATTGCTATTACACATATGGGCATTAGCAGCAATGAAGAGTTTGGGATCACTGAAAGCACGGCATAATTTCCCAAATGCCATCCAGCCTAATTCCATTTTCTTTCACAATTCTATGCTGAGCTCACTTTACACTGGCAGTCTCTATCCAGGATACCTATACTCATAGGCTGTCTTGACAGGCTTTTCAAACAGCTGGATGTTAAAGTCTTCATGTAAAGATCTAAGATAATGAGAATATTTGTTAATTAAAGAGGGTTTCAGAGGACACAGTAGAAAGGGAGGATGGGGTATTTTAGGGCCTGAGAAAGACTAGAGGTGAGCTAGACAGGGATGGAATTTGCAGGGGGTGGGGGAAGGCCAGCCAGGGATAGGTGTTTCAAAAGGTAAATGGGTCTTATGAGAAATCATCGGACTTCAGGAATAGTAGGAAAGGGGGAAATCTTCTCACTATTCTCCTCTGACTTCTGTCATTATTGTTTTTTTTTTCTGCCTTGGTCTTTCACACAGCCTCCTTTCCTGATGTCTCCTAAGAAGCCACAGGGTGGTATACTAGAAGTAGGAGAGGAGATGGGGCAACCTTCCAATATCATTGGCACCTGGAGCAAAGCCCTGGCTGTCCCACCCTAGATCCAGCTGTGCCTATCACCACCTTATTTATAAGGATAAACATACCTGGGAAAAGATGAGGGTCAATCGTGTAGCAAGATGTAGGGACAAGTAATTTCATCCAACATTTGAGATGAGTTTCATCATCTTTAAAATGAGGAGGGGTTAGACTAGATAGTCTCCATATCTTTGTCTTTAAACTCTAACAGTCTATGAGACTCTGCCATTTCTATGTCCTATCAAGCTCATTAAAATGGAATTCTAGCTGTAAACATATGGTGTTTTGAAAGGAAAAGTATTTGTGTGACTGTGAAAGTGAATTACGTGCGTGTGGTTGTTCAGTCATGTCTGACTCTTCGTGACCCCATTTGGGGTTTTCTTCATGAAGATATTGGAGTGTTTTGCCATTTCCTTCTCCAGCTCATTTTACAAATGAGGAACTGAGGCAAACAAAGGTAACCTTACCCAGGGTCACACAGCTAGTAAGTATCTGAGGCCAGATCTGAACTCAGGTCTTCCTGACTCCAGGACAGAGCTCCATCCACTGAGCCACCTAGCTGGTGCTGAGCTGGCACTATCATCTTAAAGCTTACAAATATGATTATATCTGATAAAATTTAATTTGATAAAATCATATTTGTAACATCTCAGACTAGAAGATAGTGGCTTGGATTTGTCTCAGAAGCAACCATAAAAAGCATAATTATTAGAACTGCCGTGACCCCTACCAATACTCCCATACTCTATTTTTTCAAGTCAGGTTACAGGTCAGGGAAGGAATGGGAACAAGAACAGTTAAGCTTTCTGCTGAGCCAATGAAGGAGCTTGGGCTAGTTGGGCAGTGCCAAGGGGATCACTGATAAGAAAATCTCTATGGGGGGGGGGCGTGTGTAAAGAAAAGCTCCAATCACCAGTGATGGAGTGTATGCATCCTTTCCTTTACAGTCAATATACAGTCTATGACTCAGAACTTTTACTCACCCTAAATACGTCTCTCTCGAGTCTCTGCTGGGTACACCTTGTTAATTTAAAATATTGCTGCTTATTAGGTAAAGGTGATCTTCCCTCATGGGAAGAATTTGCTAAGAAAAAAACATGTCAAACTCTGACATGCATGCTAAACATCAGGAACACTTCACTGAAGTATTTGTGCAGGTTTGCAGGTCTGTGATGGGGATTTCATTTCCTCAACTGATAAATTATTTACTTCACTTGCATGTGAGACAGCACTTATATAATAGCCTAGATACACAAGTGCCCCAGATGCATAACTTTGGTCCAGAGGAGCTATTTTGCCCAGTGAGATTTAATTTAAGGAGAGGCACTGTTATGGAGAAAAGAGCTTGAAACCACAAGTAGGAAAGAAATGGGTATATGGAGCTCTATTATAGCTCTTCCTTCCTTTTCAAGTGAATGTCCAAAATAAACGCCGTGAGACTAGCATTGCCACTTACTGGCTGTGTGACCCTGGGTGAGGTATTTCATTTCTCTGGGCCTTAAGTTCCTCATCTGTAAAATGGGCTGAAGACCCAATCAGTTCATTCAGGTTAACCTATTTTCTACAGGGACAACAAAGTATCAGGCAGTATTCAGGGGAATCTGTATACATACATACATACATACACACACACATATACATATACACACACATTACATAAAATATGTGATTTTCTGACACAAAAAAGAAATGTTTAGATTAGTGTTTAACCTTGAGAAGTCCCCAGAAAAGGCATGAGGTAGATAACATATAAAAAGAGATCATTAAATCAAGAGGAAAGGATTATAAATGGAAAAAAAATCCATGGCAAAATGGCTTGATTTTTTCATGGAACTGGGCATTGTTCTAGTGTGTCTCAATATCAACTCTTGCTTATTCAGGTCATGGAGTTTCAGCTTTTCTATTTTCTGGCTTCTTGGCCATGCCACTGCTTATCAGCACCTCCCATCACAGTGTGTCAGAAGAAGAGAGGAGCTAAAATAATAGTAATTATTATTAAACTGGCATTTAGGTATTTTAAGGTTTGCCAAAAAGGCTTTGCAAATATGATCTCATTTGATCCTCATGACTCCCTCAAGAAGGAGGTGCAATTATTATCCCCATTTTACATGAGAGGAAATTGAAGCAAATAAAGGTTAAGTGACTTGCCCAGGGTCATATAACTAGTAAGTGTCTGGAACTGGATTTGAACTCAGGTCTTCTTGGCTCTATCCAATGGGCCACCAAACTTCCTCTACATAGGCCAGGCCATACTGGAACTACTTCACAACCATTCTGATGGAAGGAAATCCACTGGCAAAGTGAAGGATTCAGTTATTTAAGGATTTCATATATGCATACTATATTTCAAAGTCAGATTACAGCTTTTACAATCATAAAACTGTATCTCATTTAAAGCGGAAAAGGAAAAAATGGATTGGCAAGCCTTTCCTTCTCTGCCTCCCACCCTGGCCACTTTAAAACTGGAGAATTCTGGATCCTCGCTGTTAACCAAATGGTATTCACAGCTCTCAGCTGGCACTGGGCAGCTGAGAATCTAAAACTGAGAATGCTTATTCCATTTCCATTTCCATGGAAACCAGTCACCAACTGGTGAAAACAAGGTAGATCAAGTTTTTGAACAAGAATGTTGAAATAATTGTGATTTTATAACTTCCTTTTTGCCTTTGGGATGGGGAGGGTAGCTGGTGTTCCCATAAGCACACAGAGATGTCTGTGTAGATAAACAATTCACTCTTTCCTTACTGTCAAAGCTTTTGTTTGTGTTCAGAGAACATTACTGCGATCCCACTAGAGGCTACTGTCACTCTTTGGAGGAAAGTGGCCATATAAATCCAATAAATAACGTATGTAATAAAACATAAGATTTCATGGATTTCTGCCAGGAAACCTTGGGGCAGCTGAGCCAACTTCAGAACCCCTTTCGATTTTTGTCCTAATGTTTCTCTTTCCCTCCTGTCTCACAGACAGTGTCTGAAGGAAGAAATGTGCTGAGCCCAGAAGACTCAAAGTCTTGTGGGAACTTTGAAGCAGTCAAGTATTGGAAACTGCTATAAGCAGAAACACTACAAAATCAGGCACTTAAATGAATGAGACAATCAATTTTCACTGAAGGCGTATGAGCCTTGATACCCATCCTTTACAAACACAAACCATATCCTTAGCTACCTTCAGGTATTTGACTACGGAACTCTTGTCTTTCTCTCTTAGATTTCTAAAAGAGACTCCCCAAGGAACGGAGACAAATTTTTTACGTTGCCTGACTGATTACAATTAAAAATAAGAGTCTGCAAATGAGTCCTGACAAAGTTATATTTAGTGCCATAAACCTCAAAAGACTCATAAAGACATTACATCCACCAGGAGCTAAATCCCTTAGAAATATGGGTGTCTGACTTTTTTTTTTTTTTAAGAAAGAATTCCTGATGTCAAATGGGGCACAGCCAGGCAGATGAGGCTGCTATATAGCGGTCAGTTGTGCCTGAGTGATTTTATTACAAGGGAGGGTTCTGAAAGAGGGTGGGGGAAGGGTATATTGGAAATGACTATGATTTTTTTTTTAAAAAATAGACATCAATAAAACTTTTTCTTTCAAATCAAAGAAATAGAAGAAGCCTCACACTCTTGTGACTCAGAAACTTTTTTTTTTTTGGAACTACCTGTGATGTTATTGGGAATTCTCGGTGAAGTAATTTACTCTACCAATACCTCCTGCTCTGTAATTTATAATAAGAGTTACCTGGAGTATAATCAGATCAAATGACTTGTCCAGGATCAACTTGCCACCTTATATTAAAAGTATATTATATATTAAATATCATTATATAATATACTTTCATATAATATAATATTGTATATAATAGAGATTTGATGTGTGCATATAATATTTCAAAGCCAGATTATACCTTCTCTAATCATAAAACTGTATCTCATTTAAAGGAGAAAGGAGAAAATGGGCTGGCAAGGATTTCCTTCTCTACTTCCCACCCTGGACACTTCAAAACTGGAAAAATTATATTTTATATATGATATTATAAAATATAATATATGTTATATATACACACATAAAAGTATGTATGTATGTTAAATATGTATATGTATACATATATGCATAATATATAAAAATATATGTAATATATATAAAATATTTAAAAATAAAATAAAAAATATTACAAAATGAAAGAATAAAAAAGTAAAATATGTTATATTATATATTAATAAAATAAAACATTATATGCTAATAGATAAATAAAATAAAAATATTATATATTAAAATTCATATACACACATGCATATGCGCACACACACACACAGGCTAACATTAAAGTCACTTTATATTAAAAGACTTAAATCCAGGTCTTTCCGACTGTGAGGAAAACTAGCTAGCCATTTATAACTTCATGCTCCCTCTCCTCAGAAACTTATAGGTAGGAAATTCACACCTGGATAATTCTTGTAATTTCCATTGCCCAAACTCTGCTTTCTTCTTCTTTTGTTTCTAGAAAAAAAACCTACAGGGGGATTTACTTATCTTTGCCTGAGAGGGACTTGGAAGAATCCACATAGAAAGAGGGATGATATTTTAAAGAAATGTAGGTAAAAGTCAGAAAACTGAGCATGATAGATTCACCCTCAGATGTAGAACCTGAAACACTAAATCTTAAAAAAAGTTATTTTCATCTTCAAGGGGCGAACAAGAGTAGTATCTCAAAAGGAGGAAGAGGGTGCTCAATATCTCAGGAAAACTTCTTCCTACTTCACTCCAAGCCTGAAATTAAATTGAATTCGAATCAATGAATAATCATTAGGGCTCTATTACTATATGTGTGGTTGAAAAAATGATGAAGTGACTTAGGTTAGAGGCAGTTAGATGTTAGAATGGATCTGGACCCAGAGTCAGGAAGGTCTGAGTTCAAGTCTTGCCCCATGCAGTTATTAGATGTCTGAAATGGGGTGAGTCATTTCATCTCTCTGGGACTCAGTTGCCTCATATGTAAAATCTAACATCACTTAACTCACAATATTGTTGTGAGGACCAAATGAGATAACATATCTGAAAAGAGCTTTGCCAACCTTAAAATGCCATATAAAAGTTATCCTCCTCCACCTCATCATCATTATTGTCGTTATCAGATAAGTCCAGTTTGAAAATAGGTCCTGTGATCCTGGCCAGGTCATTTCATCTCTCCAAGCCTCAGTTTCCCTATTTGTAGAATGGGAATAATGCTACTATAGGTACAGCTAGGCAGCAAGATAGATAGAAGACATGGACTCTGGAAGCCCTAAGTTCAAAACCTCTCCCAGACACCTCTAATACTAGCTATATGACCCTGAACAAATCATTAACTTTTCTCAATCTCAGTTCATTTATCCATAAAATGGAGATAGCACATACACAGAGTTATTATGAGAATCGAACAAAATAATATATGTCTAGCATTATATAATTATATATAAAACATTATATAATAGTTATTATTGTTATTAACTATCTTATAAGGTTGATATGAGGAAAATACTTTGAACACCTTAGAGTACATGTAAACATGGATTACAACTGCTATTCCAGGACCAAGGGAGAAGGTCATTAAGAATGAAAAGAATTGGGGATGGTTTTATCGAGAAGGTGGCAGATGAATTGGGTTTTAAAGGGTGGGTAAGTCAACAGGCAAAGGAAAGAAGAGCCAGGTATAGGAAGCAACATGAGGAAAAATTGTGGAGGTACCAAAATGCAGGGAATGTTTAGTTAACTGAGCTTGTTTCAGGCACAAAATACATAAAGGAAAGTACCATAAAATAAGCCTCAAAAAGTATGAACATGCTCAATTTTGGAGGACTTTAAATACCAGGCAAAGGAATTCAGACTTTGTCAAGGAAGTAAAAGGAAGTTAGATTTTTTTTTTTCAGCAAGGAATCTAACCAGGTCTATAAAGATTTGTCTCACAGAGATCCAAAAAATGTTTTGGAGAGGGAAGAGAGTGAAGGGGGGAAGACCTTTTAAGAGGTATTCAGATAGTCTGGATGGATTGTAATGAGGGCCAGGACTGAGGGTGATGTCGGAGGACAAAGAGAAAGGGAAGAATTTGAAAGATGTTGTGAAGATGGAATTGACAGGATTAAAGGATTTTAGATTTAGGGCTGAAAGAGAGTTTAAATAAAATACAATCTAGCTCCCTCATTTTATGGGTGAAGAAAAAGAAAACTTTAGTGACATGTTCAAGGTCACATAGGTAGCAGCAAATTTGGAATTTGAAAGTAGTATGAAAGAAAATGGAGAGAGAAGAGTCAGAGATAAACCCAAGGTAACAAACTTGGGAAATGGGGTAAATAGGACAGAAAAAAAAATTTTTTAAATATCACAGAAAAGAAACAGAAACAGGTTTAAGAAAAAAAAAACTTGAGTTTTGAACTATTGTGTGTGAGGTGCTTCTAGCAGGATGTACAGATGGAAATGTCTTGGGAGCAGATTAAGAAGCAGACCACTTAAAAGAATGGTCAAGACTGGAAATAATAGAGCTTGCAGTCAACTGTATAGATGTGGCCGTTGAAACTGCGGAAGTGAATGAGATTTCCAAGGGAGACAAATATCAGCAAACACTACAAATAGGAGTTGGATTTATCATTCTAATGTTTGTCTACACTTGAGAAAGTGATAGAGTAAATGGTAAGCTTGCAGATTAAACTTAAGTGTGTGTCCCATTCATTTTTCCCTGAGAGCTGATTGTTAAAAATTTCCCAGCATACCACTGCAAAGTCAAGTATAAACTCTTCAGTTCAACTTTTAAAGCCCTACACTGAAAAAATAAAAATTAAAAAAATAAAGCCCTACACTGGCCTCTCTTTATCTTCCCAATCTCACTGGACATCATCAACCCTACTGCAATCTGCAATCCTCCTTTCTGTCCCTTACATGACCCTCCATCTCCCATATCTCCCTGTCTTTGCTTTGGCTCTTCCTCATGCTGGAAATGCACTCCCTCCTTACCCCCACTTCACAGAGTCCTTCTCTTCCTTTAAGACCCTATGACAAAATGATCTCCAACAGTCTATACTATTTCATGACCTGGGGAAAATAGAATCAAATATACCATAGGATGGGGGAAAGAGATGGCATTAAAATAGACATGGTGCTAGTTTTCTGTCTATCTGAATAAAGATCAGACTTCTGTAACTAAATTTTCTCTTTGCTTCCTATTTGAATCCCCTTGATGTTTCCACATTGTAATTAACAGTAAAACAAAACAAAGGAAAAACAAAACCGTGCGGAAGCTATGTGGACATATTTCAGAGAAAAGAAAAGGCACTAGTATACCCTTAACATTGAAGTGAAAAGAGAGCCGAATTGGGTGAGAATGATGAGACTTGGATATCCAACCCCTACCAGCACCTTTTGTGAACATGGAAAAGTCATTCCCTTTACCCTTCTATCAAGTGTTTAGCTAAAGCCATTATTTAGTGGACAAACATTACTGTTCTGTGTAATGAGGCATCTGGTCATCATTTCCCTCAAGACAGTCAATCTTGAGGGTCCTGAGGATTCTTTAGACAGAATCTCATAAAATTAGATCCAACAAGTCCACCCCTTTAATAAATTTTTAATACCCTCTACATTAACAGTCTTGCTGCTAGACTTTGCTGCTGAAGAAAAATATCCTCACATAAATCATTTGTCTTGTAGCTATCTCCTTCTGTTCTATCTCCTCTACCCACAACCCCCTGTTAAAAAGAAACCAGTTCACTTTCATTACTCTAAACCCAAAGGACAATGTGTCATCATACTTCTTAATAGCACATTGTTTCATAAAAACCTTAATGAAGACTTTTTGTCAACTCTTTACAAGTATCTAAAATTTGAATATTCTTGTCTTTAAAAAAATTGAATATATATTTTTCTTCCATAAAAACTATTAAAAATATGTCATAAAATGAATGTGCTTGGAACAGGCTGCAACAAACTGTGAACCAAGATGAAAAATGGAGTGAAGAATTCCTTCAAAGAAAAATAACACCAGAAAGAGAGATGAGCTGATAGTGTAATGAAAGCAAGGGATCAGTGATTGACAGCCCAAATGTTTTAAGGTCAAGACAAGTCAAGTAGTCCTCTCAGAAGACTGGCTGAACTAACCACGATGAACTTACGGAATGACAGACATGTTACACAGACAACAGTAATGTAGGGGCATCATCTTGGGGGAGAATGTCTAGAGGACAGAGGTCAAAGTTGACTTTCCATACACTCTGCATGCATCTTTTGTGTACCATTTTATTTACATTAGAATATAAGCTTCTTGAGGGAAGGGACTACTTTTGCTTTTCCTTGTATCTCCAACACTCAGCACAGTATCTAACACACAGTAGACCCCTCATAAATGCTTGTTTAATTACTGGAGTTAGTTTATAAAATAAAGTGTTCCATGCACTGAATAAATAACTATCAAAATATTTTAATTAATTGACCAGTTCATTAATTAATTTGAAAGGATTTCTTAAACTTGTATCACTATTCCTGAATGGTGTCAGATATTCACCAAACCTGTTTCTTCATCAAGAAAATCAGGGGCTTGGACTAATCATTTCTTTGGTCTTTTGCAGCTTAAAGGCTATGCACTTATGATTTTCTACTTAAGTCACTCATAATATGCACTAATGGAAGAAGTCTGTCATTTATTTCAGAGTCCAGAATCTATACGTTCAGACTGATTAGATGATTAGACTTCTGTAACTGATTTTCCTCTTTCTTTCTTATTTGTACTATCCTGTAGATTTCTCTATTGTGATTAACAGGAGAGAGGGAGAGGAGAGGGAGAAAGACAGAGACAGAGAGACAGACACACAGACACAGAGTTAGAAAGACACATACAGAGAGAGAGAGAGAGAGAGAGAGAGAGAGAATGGAAAAAGAAAATCCTATGGAGATGTGTGTATTTATTTCAGAACTCAGGCAAGGAGACACCATACCCCTAAATGCTGAAGTGAAAAGAGCTGGATTGGGTGAGAATCATGAGACTTGGATCAGCTACTACCAGGTGGTTGATGGCTGTTGTAGAATAAGACTACTATGACAGTATAAAAAACCCTCGATGTGAATCGCAGAAAAGCCTAATTCTCTTTCTAAAATTGGCTGTTATTTTGGCACTAGATGTGTAAAATCTGAAGACCTCAGACAGACATTTCAAAAGATTTCCCAATTCCTAACCAGTTGTCTACTGGCCTGATTTTCTCACCTTAACTTTACTTAGCTAAAACCATCCCTACACCTATGTCATATTGCTTGAGCTGCCTTCTTATTTCAGGTGAAGCCTGGCACAAAGCACCTGGAAAAATGCCTCTAATCTAAAGGTTAATTAATTCATAATTTCCTTTTAGATGTCTTAGAGTAAGAAATGTTTCAATGTTAATGAACATAGCTGAAGGTAACAGGCAACATTCCCTTGCCTTGAGAATTGGCCTATTATTTTAGTCTAAACTGATACTAGTCTTTTGATTTGTAGAAACACTTTGAAAATGAATTTCTGCACCATCTTTTAATTCTCCCCAGTCTGCCAAGTCTTTTAGAATACAAAAACTCAAGGGACTGGTTGGCTTAAAGCCCTTCAGCTCTTCATGTCACTAATGGTACCGTCTAATCCATTTGAAGCTGTCACTACTGCATCTTTTGAGACGATGAAGTTCAGGAGGAAAGCATTACAGACCATTTCACTGTGTGTCTGTTTCAAATATCTTGAGAAACATCATTATCTTGTTATGCTTGTAGTTAACAAAATAGGAGTTGTATACACAAGGAAAAAGAATACTTTCTCACTTGGTCTATGGAAAAAGTTCCCAACAAAAGTAGCTCTCGTTATCTAATATTTTCAGGTTTTTGAGCTTTTGGGGCATTTATGAGCACTCAGGTAAAACAGAAATGGAAAATAAATACAACTATAAGTAATTGTACATACTAATGGGGAGAAGAAAAAGCAAAGATATATAAAAGTCCATCTAAAACTTTCATTTTAACTTAAAATATCAAATTTCATCATAGAATCTCAGAGTTTGGATGGGTTTGGTGATCATGTAGTCTATACCTTAAGTGAATCTTCAGTCAAAGGGCTGCACTCGAGGACCTAGAGGGCCACATGTTCCCCACCCCTACTGGCTAGAGCATGAATCAGTAAAAGCATGGAACCAGTAGAATGTTAGCTCCTTATTTTTTTCTTTGTATTCTTACTGCCTGGAACAGAGTGGGTACTTGATTACATACACTATTATTATCTATATTAACAAATGCTTATTAATTGAATTGAATTAATCTATATCTTTCTTTCTCTGATGCCTGATAGTAAAGGCCAGCTTTTACTTGGCCAACATATAAAATGCTTAGATATTTTCAATTTCCAACCTCCCTAATCCTCTCATGAAGACACAAAGAGCTATCCAAGAAAGTACGTGACTAGAAAGGAAACTTGTTACTGCTTTCCTTTTGAATGCTTCTGGAGAGGCAGTGTGGTATCAAAGGGACAGTGCAGTGCAATGGATAGAGTACTGATCGTGGGGCCAGAACAGACCTAGTTCCAAATCCTATCTCAAGCTTTTACGTGGCGCTGGGCAGATCATCTCTTGTCTCTGCGCCTCCCTTTTTTCACCTATAAAATGAGGAGGTTGGATTTGAAGACCTTGCAAAGTCTCTTCCAGATCTAAATTTATGATACTACGAAAATGACCAGTGATTATGAATTTGTCGTGACAACGCACCTCACATACAGAAGACTATAAGCCACTTTATAGAGATCTACTTTCTACCTCCCCCAAGCTTCCCTTCAGAGATGGGGGACTATGGATATGGAACAATGTTAGTCAATCAGTTGATAAACATTAATTAAATGTCTACTGTGCATCAGACACTGTGTTACATATAGGAGAAACAAAGAAAGGCAAAAGACAGTCCCCACCCTCAAGGAGCTCATAATCTCATGGGGGAAACAACATGCAAGCAAATATGTGCGAACAAGCTCTTTACAAGATGAGGAGGAAATAATCAACAGAGAGAGAAAGCCCTAGAGTTGAAGGGCTGGGGAAGACTTCTTGTAGAAGACAGGATTTTAGTTGGAACTTAAAAGAAGCCAGGAGGTGGAGACAAGGAGGCTAGGACTGCGGGTATGGAGGAGAGCCAGAGAAAATGCCCAGGCTGAAAGGTATCATGCTTTGTTTGTGGAATATCCAGGAGGCCAATCTTGCTAGATTGAAGAGTATGTGACGCGGAGTAAGGTGTAAGAAAGCTGGAAAAGTAGGAGGAAGCTGGGTTATGAATGACTTTGAATGCCAAACAAAGGAATTTATATTTGATCCTGGAAGCAATAGGGAGTCACTGGAGTTTTACTGAGTAGGAGGAGTGATATGATTAGATGTGCACTTTAGGAAAATCACTTTAGCAGTTGGAGGGAGGATAGATTGGTGTGGGAAGAGACTTGAGGTAGACAGGCTATCACAATCGACCAGGCATGAAGTGATGAGGGGCTGTACCAAGGTGGTGGTGGTGGTGGTGGTGGTAGCAGAGGAAAGAAGAGGACACATTAGAGATATGCTGCAAAGGTGGAATCAACAAGCCTTGGCAACAGATTGGAAATGTGTTTGAGAAATAGTGAAAAGTTGAGGATGGCTCCTAGGTTGAGAAACTGAGGGACTGGGAGGATGATGTTGCCCTTTATGGTAACAGGAAAGGTAAAAGTGGGGAAGCCTTTAGGGAGAGAGATAACATATTGGGTTTTAGATGTCTACTGGGTATTTAGTTCAAGATTTCTGAAAGGTAATTGGAGATATAAGATTGGAGGTCAGCTGAGAGATTAGGGAAGGAGAAGCAGACTTGAGAATCATCAGCATAGAGATGGTAGTTAAATACAAGGCAGCTGATGGGATAACCAAGTGAAGAAATATAGAAGGAAAAGAGAGGTCACAGGACAAAGATCCCAAAGGAGGCTGGAGAAAAGACTGGAGACCAAGTACAGAATGAGAAGGGAGGAACATATTCAGATGATCAGATGGGAAGGCCTTTTCCCCTATAAATGGTGGTGATTAGGCAGGAAAAGGCATGGTAGGAGAAAGAAATGCCACCCCCCATCAACCTTCATCTTCCACTTCCCTCAAGACACAGATGCAGGAAGAGAGTTTGGATTTGAACCTAAATTTTCTGACTTCAAGTTCATTGTCCTGTATGATGTTTCTCACAAGTTTTCCCCTTCCTAGAACACTGACTTTCTTTCCCTCATTCCAAGTCCTACCAATGTTAAAAGTCCCAATAGAAATCTTTCTTCACCTCCTCTTCCTAACTCAGCCTGAAGGAATCTCTCCCTCTTATAAACATCTATAGGTTGCTTTGCCCCTAGACCACCAATTGAGCTTAACATTTACTATCTTAGCCCAGAATCATAGATTTAGAGCTAGAAGGGAACTTTAATGAAATTAAGTTCAACTTCCTCAATTTATCGATGAGGAAACTGAGGTTCACTGAGGTTAAGTGATGCACACATCCAGGGACACAAAGCTAATCAATGTCTAATGGCAAAATCTGATCTCAGGTCTATCCACTGTATATTTTCAAGTATGTTTATTATATTTCCCCCAACTTAATTTTAAGTTCCTGGGCTTTTAAGGAACCATGGTTAGCACTTCCTTGTTGCTCCCACAGTGCCTCCTGTTGGGTCCTAAATACTGCATGTACTCAATGAGTATTGATTGATAGGATTCCTGAACTCATTAAGTGGTAGTTTTCAGTCCTAACAGATACTTGAGAGATACACATTCTATTCCACGATAGAAAGCTGCTATGTCCCCAGGGTGTATAATTTTTCAACCAACGTTCCCTTTAAAGTAATCAAATACACAAGGCACGGAGGGAAGCTTAGAGAGACATCAGAAATACTAGAAACAACTCAGTCAAATGCAAACAGATAGCTGGAGGACTCTTCTAGAGTTATGACATGTTAGTATTTATTCAAACAAATATATAGATTAGACAGTAACAGAAGCACAGTCTCATCAATATGTGTTCTGGGTCTGAACCTTCTGATCCTATGTGATCCTTTTCCATGACAGTTCATAGATTCTTATCTATTCTTTTCCATTGATTGACTCTATCCTCTACAGAAAACTTTCTTCCAAGTCTTTTATATTCTATGAGTACCAAGACAGTATTTGTTAACCCCTGTTCTTATTCTCACATTGTGACTGGGCTACCTACTATAACATTTCTTTTTCTTTTTTTTTAAAATTTCTTGTATCATGGCTAATATTTATTAAATACTATGTTTCTGATCAAACATTGAACTTCCTCAATATATTGTATTTGAGTTCTTACATAGATGGATATTGTCTAAGTTTTGTTGCACTCAGTGGAAATCTAATGTAAGTAGGTGAAACTGCAACATAAGAAAGTATTAGAAAAAGGGGTTTGTATTGAGTATAACTTGTTTCTTAGGCTGTGCATGATGAAATTTTTTTATTATTTCTGTTGCAAAAGCTATAGTTATCGATACGTTGTAGCCTCTGTATATGCTGCCATCCATTGTTCTTTGGTTCTTAACTGGCTCTGGAGTCAGAAGTCTTCAAATATAGCCTCTGAAACTTAGGGTTTTTGTGGCCTTAGAGGAGCCAGTTCCCATCCATAGGCCTTAGGTTCTACATCTGTCAAATGAGGAGATGAGACTAGGTGTTCTCTATGATTTTTTTCCTGCTTTAGATCTATGATTCAAGGTTCCTCTGCCTTGGAATTTTGACAAACACTAGATATTATCATACTTGTGAGAAGCTGTATGATACAGCAGCTGAAAGATTGGTCTTTTAATCCAAAATACCCAAGTTTGAGCCCCACTTCTGGGCAATAACTATGGACCAGTCATGTAACCTTTCAGCATTCCCTTTAGATTCTCTAAGATTATAAATTATTGGCAATTTGCAAATCTACATGAGTGGATGAATTGTACATTAGGAGTCCTTCCTCCCTCACACAAATGAAATCATTGGTCTGAGTATATGAAATCATATACGATAGACCTTGGCCTAAAGGAGCCAAGGTCTCCCATTGCATCCTGGGCTATCTCCAGTCATCCTGATGAATATCTGGTCACTGGATCCAGATGACTCTGGAGTAGAAGTGAGGCTGGTGACCTTGCACAGCTCTACCTCATTCAAAACAAAGTCAAGTGCAAGCCATGTCATCATTTCTCTGATGGCATGTGGTCCTTCTTTGACAATGAAGGATGAACCCAACAACAACAATTCCTAAGAAGTAGTTTAGTATTTCAAAATAGTGAAGCTTTAAAGTCCAGTTTATCAAACTATTCTCATTCCAAAGCAATAATAACATCAATCTAGGAAACACAGGATTTTACAGCTAGAAAGGACCTTAAAGATCACCTAATCCAAGGGTTCTTCATATTTTTTATGTCTTGTACCTTCCATTTGTCAATCTGATGAAGCCTATAGAAACCTTAGAATAGTGTCTTTAAATGCATAAAATAAACTATATACAATTACAAATGAAATCACTTTGACTGAAATACAGATATCCATCTATCTATCTATCCATCCTGTCTATCTATCTGTCCATCCATCCAGTCTATCTATTTATCTATACACATTTTGTACATATATATTTTAAAGCTTATGGACCCTAGATTAAGAAACTCAATCTAGTAAATCCAATCCATTCACTTTATGGATGAGGAAAACAAGAACCGGAGTGATTTAATGGTTTGCCCAATGTCACACAACACAACAATATTACTACCTATGTTGTATATGACCTCTAAGCTCTCTTCCATCCCTAAATCTTGTGATAGGAGGAAAAGCCATGATTCAAACCTAGGTTTTATGACTCCTAATTTAATGACTTTTCCATAATACCACATACACTACATCTGAACACAAACCAACATTCTTAAATAGTTTGTAATATAACAGCAAGGCTGGGCAAAATTGAAATTTGATTGTTGTTCAGTTGTGTGCAATTCTTTGTGACTTCATTTGGGATTTTCTTAGCAAGGATATTGGAATGCTTTGCTCTTTCCTTTCCCAGCTCATTTTACAGATGAGGAAAGTGAGGCAAACAGGGATAAGTGACTTGCCTAGAGTCATATAAGTGTTTGAGGCCAGATTTGAACTCATAAAGATGAGTTCATTTAAATCCTATTCATTCTTCAAAGTGCAGGTAAAATCCCTCTTCTTCTATGACTGACTATCCCAGTCCTATGATTTTATTCCATTTATTTTACATATTACCTGATTGTCACTTACTGATAAACTGCCTCTTGATGTGTCTCCTAGTGCCTTGCATTGTTATTTAATACTTGGAACCATTATTTAACTTTTGTATCTTGTCTCTCTAACTTGATTTTCACAACCATACAAACTAGGGAGAATGTAAAGAAGAACCCATTTAAAACCTGCATTTTATCCACTGGTTAAAAATTCTTAAAACTCAGAATCTTAAGACTTGAAAGTGATCCTACTCGCCAACGTGATACATGAATTCTTTCTACCATGTCTTCCTCCGATAATCCTTGATTAGAAAAAGAAAATAACCACTAAAAGGTAAAGTTACTTGGACACTTTGTATTTCAGGATCTAATATGTCATAATTTGTCCCCTTCACAGAAATAAGTATATAGTAGATTCTCAATAAATGCCTGTTCTGTTAATGGGGAAAAAAAGTTTTATTAAAATGTCCACATAATAATTTGTCTTCATCACCTTGATGAATACCCCTTACTTGGATAAACCAAAGGGGAACTTGGTTTAATATTTCATGACTTCATGCACTGAACGGCATCTGGTACCATGGTAAAAGATGTGTTTTCTGTGGAGAATTAATAGTTCAATACAGAATGACTCAGAGTCACCTCTGGAATCCACAAGACCATTTCCATTAACATCTGGACCTTTCTTCTTCATCTCTCAAGTAAGACCTATTACTCCTGAACCTGGTAAACCCACAGTCCAAGGAATAAGCAAATTTTTGACCAAGGACTAGCCTAACCTACATAATAAGGCATTAAGGACTGCAAAGCTATCCATAAGTAAGCAAAGAAAATAATTTGTGCTTATTAAAATTTTGAAATTACTGTGATTATAACAAAAATGTCTTTCCAAATCCCAGCAACACATAGAATTTATATTTACGTACAAATATATATGTATATATATATATCTTTAATTATTTAACATTCCTTATCTACTAAATAGATTATAAAAGGACTATTCTATATGATAAAGTAACTGGATTAGCAAATATTTATTTGGACTATTTTTTATGTTTTATTAAAAAACTAAGACTGGAAAAATGTATTTTCTAGAAAACAATGACGAGGTAAAACACGAATGGAAGGTATTATAATTTATTAGCTAAAGCCATACATATATACATGAGTGTATATACATATATATATATGTATTTGTATTTATCTATATGTGTACATATATGTGTGTGTGCATATGTAGGCATACACATACACATGTATACATATATTGTATATCAATAGCTAGCTATTCTAATATCTAGTAGAGAATAATTATTAAATCATAAAATATTAATTATTAGTATTATTCTAGTATAGGTAATATTTAATAAAGATATATCTGTATTATAGATATACCTCTGATATATAGATATCTATAGCTCTCTATCTACCACCAGTATTTCCATTACCTATGTTTCACAAGTCTTCCGAGTTTATAGATCATAGGATCCTAGTTTATAACTAGAAGCAGCCTTAGAGACTATCTAGGATAGTGTTACTGGCTTTTTTTTTTTTTTTTTTTTACAAATTAAGAAACAAAGACCCAGGAAATTTAAATGGTTGGTGAGTCAGTAAGTAAGTATGATTAAGTGCTCACTTGGTGCCAGGTACTGTACTAAAATCTGCAGATACAAAGAAAGGCTAAAAGAGTCATTTCCCTCAATGAGCTTCCATTTTAATCCAGGAGCCAAAATATAATGAGATCTATCTAAGACATATAACCTAGAAGGAAAGTAACTAACGAGAAGTGTCAGAGGCAGAATTTTTACCCTGTTCTTTCTGACCTCGAGCCCATAACACTATCCACCACGCCATAATGTCTCTCACATATTTATATTCATACACCTATACATATTTGTACCGAAAAAGAAAAAGCATTCTCACTCTTTTCTACAACATGAAGAGAATGATTCTAGGGGCTAAAGTCATTTGTTCTTGATTTCAACCAGGCTGAATTAACCATTAGGTCATTAACCCTTGGAATTGAAATAAGCATTGTAATGGGAATTCTGGCAGCAACTCTTCTAATAAAAGTAGAATGAGGAAATGAGATGAAGAGAAGGTAGAATGAATTGATCAACCAAAAAAATCTCATGTAGAAACATAAAATATGAAAGAAGGAACATTCAGATCCTGTATAATGGCCTAATAGAATAATTCCTCAGCCTTATATTGGAGCATCAAAGACTTCCATAGTCAAGCATGCATGAAGGCTCCTACTGACGAACCTCAGAAAGGAGATTTTTTTCCCTCTCTTCTGCCACATTGGAATGTGTCATTCCTTACAGTGAAGAAAAGTTACACGTTTCTTTTAAAGCGCTTAACCTATAACCTTAACCTAACAAATGCTACTTTAAGAATTTTATATTAGAAAATTCATTCATTCTTCATCTGAATCAGCAGATCAGATCCACAAACCTGCATCAGTAATCACCAGAAACTTGATAAATGGGAGCATTAACTGAGAAACAGGAAAATTGAAGTAAAAATGGCCAGAGGCAGTCTATCTGAAGTAAGGCTTCAGTAATTCCCAGGAAAGCTTTGGACCAAATCCTCTTACTGGTCATGAACTGGATCTCCTCACTTACTATGGCAACATTTTCCCAAGCCATCCACACACAGCTTGGCACGTAGCAGATATTTATTAAATACTTGTTGCCTGATTGCCTGGCTAGGGGAGAATTCAGTCACAGGTCTTTAACACCACTGAAGCAAAGAAAAACTGAAGATATTAAAGATACTGGCAAATGATAAACATCCATTGTTTTACAATTGTTTGCCTTATCTAACTAGTTAGGTGTCTCAGTGGATACAGTGGTGGGCCTGGGTTCAGGAAGATCTGAATTCAAATCTAGCTTCAGACACTTACTAGCTGTGTGACCCTGGGCAAGTCTCTTAACCTCTGTTTACCTTCATCTACTAGAGAAGAAAATAGAAACCCACTCCAGTATCTTTGACAAGAAAACCTCATGGACAATATGATCCACCAGGTCACAAGAGTCAGACACAACTGAATGACAACAGTAATAGCTGTCATTTACCTACATCCATACATCTATTCACATATCTCTCCACCAATCTAATCACACCCTCACTATGTAGATGGTTTGGGGAAATATAGTTATAATAAGTGAGGTGCTCCAGTTTATGATTCTTAAATTCTGATTTTTTGAGAAGAAAAACAAGGAGAAATTCTGACTCTCCATTAAAGAAGGTCACAACAGGGAATTCCAAATGTTAACCTACGTACATTAGTAATGAACAGCTGATATAATGTGGTACAGTAGATAAGAGCACTAGGCTTGAAACTATGAAGGCTGATCTTCCTGAGTTCAAATCTGCCTCAGACACTTACTAGCTGTGTGACCCTGGGCAAGTCACTTCAACCTGTTTGCCTCAGTTTCCTCATCTGTCAAATGAGGTGGAGAAGGAAATGTTAAACCACCCCAGTATCTTTGCCAAGAAAACATCGAATGGGGTCACAAAGTCAGACACAACTGACACAGTCCAATAAACACAGAACCTAGCCATGAGGAAAATAGGATGGTCTGCAGTTAGGATTGGGGCAAATGACAGAGGCAGGCATACATTGTCCTTTTTTGTGTACTTATCCTTCAGAATTTAAGGCTAGACCTTGTCAAAAAAGTAAGACCGTAGAGTGTGGAGTAACTTGGGAAATACAGAAATCAGGCAACAAAGAGACAAGGACCAGACAGTGCAGTGAAAGTAAGTGTGTGCATTAGGGAACAGTGGATGCGCAAGAACTTGGGGTAAAGGATATCAACCCTAAGAAATGGCATGGAATTTCTGAAAGTCTATTAATCAACACCAACTTGTTTATTTGCAACGTAAACAGGGTGTTCTTATGGAAAAAGCCCTGGATGAGGAGTCAGGAGACCTGGATTTTTCCCCTAGCTCTGCCATGAAGTAACTGGAAAACCTTGAACAAGTGTTTTTTGGTTTTGTTTTGTTTTTCCTTCCCTGGGCTTTAGTTTCTTCCTCTCTAAACTTGGACAATTGAACTAGATGATTTCTAAGGGTCATTCCACCTCCCAGTGCGGCTACTCAAATGCTTTTACCACCATATACAGATCTGTGTGAGAGTTCATAGGTATTTAAAAGGACATGGTAAGTTAATGGATATAAAGCAAGGGGTATCATTTTTCTGAAACTGATGAAATAGTAGCCTGAAATGAAGTGACTGAGCAGAGCCCACAATATATGCCTAAAGGTACTCAATCTCTATTCCAGTGAAGACTGCTAGACAACTCAGGAACAGATTAATTCTGCCCTAATGCACCCAGCTAAAATTTTAAATGCTTGTGATGTACCCGTTGCAAAAGGTTTCTGTTTTCCTGCAAGGTCAATGACATCTCACCAATGCAGGGAAGTTTATGCCCTAGGGAATACAACTTCCCTGAGTGAAGGGAACAGAGTCTATTATTCTCATATTCTCACCTCAGGCTATGTTTAATATTTGGCTCCAGCAAGGAAATCTTTCTTACGTAGTCTCCAGTTCCTACATTATTTTTCATGGCATTCAGATTCTTGGAATTATTCCAAAAGAGCAGGAGTCAACCTTACAATTCTGGGAAAAAGTCTAGTAGCACACTCTGCTAACCTCCAGTCTCGTCAACATTCCCCCGAAGTAAGTCATACAAAATTGGAAAGTTAGACTTTCTCCCCTCCCTAACGTGTGATAATACCTGCTCTCTGAGAAAAAAAAGAAAGGATTAAAATGTAAAATATGAGACATGAAAGAAAAATAGGAGAAATAATTATTTGAAGATAATATATTGCAATTATGAAATATGACACTTTTTCCAACTACATGAGCAACAATTGAATTACTTCCTTTGCTTAATTAGTGTCCTGCAAAGAAGTGAGAGAGCAGAGACCATAGGACATGCCTAAAGGTTCTAAATCACTATTCCAAAGAAAAAACCACTGAACAGCTCAAGAACAGACAATTCCTCTCCAGTATGCCCAGCTGAAATTTCCAAATAGTTGTAATGTACTTATTGCAAAGAATTTCTATTTTCCTCCAAAGTCAATGACATCTCACCAATGTAGGGAAGTTTATACTCTAAGGAATATAACTTCCTTTGGTGAGGTGAAGATCAGTCGAGATAAAAGCTGTAGAAAGAGAATCCCACTTAAATTACCTTAGTCATATTCAGTTTGTCATAATAATTCTAAGTGGTATAGGGGATAGAATGTGGGACCAGGAGACAAGATGACCTGAGTTCATATGTGACCTCAGACATTTAATAGCTATATGACCCTATGCAATTAAGCTAACAACAGTACTTACATCCCAGAGTTGTTGTGAGGATAAAACATGATAACATTTGTAAAGTTTTTTACAAACCTTAGAGTATTATATAAATGCAGGCTATTATTATTATTAAACATAATTTATTTGTTCTCATTCTGACTGTTGGTATATATTAGCGATCCTTTGCCCATGTGGCTACCACACGTTATTTAGAATTGCAAAAGCTGCCTGCAGCAAACAAACTTAATGATGAAGATGTTTCACAGTGAAACTAACAAAAAGTCAGAAACTTATTACCTCAGAAGACCTGTTTTCTCATCATTGTGGGCATTGCTTATGAAAGAGTTGAAAGAGAAAGTCAACCTGGAATAGAACACTGGACTTACACTCAAGTAGACTTGGGTTGGAATGTCATCTCAGAGGCTTACTAACTGTATGACCCTGGTCTCATTACTTAATCTCTCTGAGCCTCAGTTTTCTCATTGGTAAAATAGGGATAATAATGGTACCCATCTCAGGGTTGTAAGTGAAATATAAATGAGATAATGTATGTATATCGCTTTATGAATCTTAAATCACTACCTCCAAGGGTTTTTTGATTATTCCTCAGATAACAACTGTATAACACATTAAGAAACATCTCACTATTATATTAGAGCCAAGTAATCATCACTTAGCAACCAATTTTCTAGGGATCACCCTCTAGGAATTTTGAGGGTCTGATCCTGAGAATTTAAAAGACCAGTGTGGATCCTTCCTGCAATGTTCCTCATTGGGGAACTCCCTTTTTCCCAACCTCTCCAGGTGGAGTAGGCTTCAGCTCCTTGCCCAAACGGTGACCACGCTGAGTACATGATTCACATCTCCTGACTCCTAGCCTGGTGTGCAGTCTTTCCAGGCTTCCTATGTACCCTGTTTTGGAAGGAAGAAGCCATCCTCTTCTGTAGAACATCAGACTGTGCAGAAATCTTTCATATTTGTGACAGTCTGCAAATACATTGCATAACTATTAATTATTTTATGTAAATGAACAAAGAAACCACACAGTACAGTCCTATAGTACAGTAAAGCAACAGATCTTGATATTTCAATGGCTCCTTTTGCTAAAACATTGTAATTTTGAGACTTATTAAAATGATATTTTGCCCACAGGTACTTAGAAACTGTGAGGGAATCTTTTATTTAGTATGGCCCTGTGCTTTCATTAGAAAATCCCTTTACCAGTGAAGATCAGAGACTTCTCTATGACTTAATATAGGTTTGGTGGAATACCTGGGAATACTGAAAGGCTGTTAGCTAGCATTTATATAAAGAGTTAAGGTTTGCAAAGCACTCTGCAAATATTATCTCATTTTATCCTCATAGTAACCTGGTGGGGGTAGAGAGGTTACATGTAAGGAAACTGAGGTATACAAAGATTAAGAGACCTGTCTAAGGTCACACGGTTAAGAAGTGTCTGAGGGCAGATTTGAATTCAGGTCCTCCTGACTTCAAGTCCAGCTTTCTTTTCACTATGCTATGCTACCCCTGAAAAAATAAGAGAGGCATACAGTTTGCTTGCTGACAAATTAGGCTTTTTCCCCCCCAAATGACCTTCTGAGAAGGTTCTGGGCAGTGTAATAAAAGAATTAAGATCACCTTACTCTTCAAATGACAGGTGTTATTAAACATCTTTTGAGAATCTTTGGAATAAACTGATTAATGGTTCCAATATGCATTATTCAAAGTCCAGAAATAATAAAAGAATGGCTTTGATTCTTTCAAAATCTGGAAAGACCTGGGGCCAAGTTTTTTTTTTTCCTGGCACCCACTAGCTACAAAAGCCACTTAACCTCTCTGACCCTCAGTCTCATCCTCCGTAAAATGAACACAGTAATGACTACAGATGTCTATCTTGTGGGATGGCTGAATGTAAAATATGTTGTTACTTTAATGCCTTATATAAACAATAGGCTATAGGAGAACTGTCTTTAACTACCCATGGGGACAAAGGATTAATAAACTCCCAAATCAACAAAGGGAAGAGAAAAATGAAAAGTCCTGCATATTCCACTGACAGAATCATTAGCCCCAGAATAATCAGCCACTAGATTATTATCTGTACTTAAAAAAGAAAGGGGGAGGAAAGCTAAAGAAATTTTAGGTCAAAGGAATTCTTACAAAGATTCACTTTTCATTTGTGAAAGGCACATCCATCCACATAACCCTTACCCATCTTATATCCTTTCTCTGGAGGAGTCTGCCATCTTCCTTCCAATTTTGAACGGGCAGAGGGAGCAACATGTAAGCCCTTGAAGTGAATTCAGTCATAAAGCTCCCAAACTTAGATTTTAGTAATAATAATAAAATATAATATATTATAATATATCATAAATAATAATAAAAAATAACCACCTCTTGGGTGGTTTATTTTCTCTTTAACAAAAAATGCAGGATTAGTGGGAACTGAATTCAATATACTATAATAAAAGAGCAAGTGGATAATGCTAATTCTTTAAAAAGATTGTGACATGAACACCTAAAGTAGGACTATTCTGTGTATTTTATAATTTAAATATATGCAAAATTTGTCAATCAAGTTTTTTTAAAGCATAACAATCTATCAAATATTTCCCCCATGAATATAAACTAAGTTTATTATTATCATTAATGGTAATAATAGATGGCTTTTATTTAGCACTTCATAGTTTACCAAAGCCTTTACATACACTATAACACTGAGACTCCAAACAATTCTACTAGTTCTTATTATAGGTATTATTATCCCTATTTGAACAGATCTGGAAACTGAGGCTCAGAAAAGGTGATTTGTTCAGGGACATGAAGTTAATGAATGTCAGAGGCAGGATTTGAACATGGCTTTTCCTAAATCCAAGGCCAGGATATCATACCCTATGTTATGCAATCTTTCATGTTTGCCCACAAAGAGAGACAGATTATATTTCGCAACTGCCTGTTTGTTACCCACAAAGCCATCTGTGTTCACAAATGTTGAGGTTATAAAAAAAAAAAAACATTACAGGCAAATGTAGACAACTGATTTCTGAAACTCAACCTAAGGTGAAGTAGGAATTTCTTTGACAATGCTAGACCATTTTACTGCAGGCTGAATTAATCCAAACCCATTTGGTTAAATTTTTGGCATCAAGGAATGAAGCTCTACCTATTTGGATGGTAGTTCTAAGTGTGGTCTGGCTCTCTAACATTGTTAAAATAGTTCCTTTGTAATGATAAATGGGACAGAAAATACTTACTATAATCAGTTGCTTTGCCTCAGAACACTTTCTCCACATAACCTTTTGTAGCTGGCTATAGAGAGAATGAGAAGGACACACAGAAGCATTTAAGTCCCTTCATTCAGACTTTGGTTTCTATATGGCTAGAGTTTGAAAACCCAAAATTACATTATTTGAAAGTAGACCAAAATACCAGTATCACTGCACTGAAATCAGGAAATGGAAACAAAAGATAGGATGAAAAATCCATTATTCTTGGAAAATTAATCTTTAATCTGTGGGTTGACTTATTTTACAAAGTAATTAGATGCTGGCATCCATCACACATACATATACAAATGACTATGTGGTATCATACCCCACTCAATGTGTTGCTTTGACTTTTAAGAAGCAAGGACTTTCAATCAGATGCATCCTAGGGAAGGGATGATCTAACCCAGCCATCAATAATTCATTTATCAGAAATAGAAGTCGTGGTATGAAATGCCAGGAGATTGTTTCATTTGCAAAGAGGCATTTTCTATTTTAAACCAAGAACAATTCAGTCAGCTTTACTTGGCAGGGTGATGTAAGTGGGAGAATTGCTAAATGTGAGGGCAGGGCTTTATGGTCCCCTCTAAGAAGGCTATTTCTCCAATATCAATTATTCAAGTCTGACATGACATGCCACCATTCAAGAACTAGCACAACCCATGAGAAAGGGATTTTTATAACTTTTGCAAATGAAAGGTCTTTTGTTCATGTCAAAGAGTCAATGTAAACAGAAGCGTTTAGATGAAAGGAGTTATTTTCATAAAAGTTTGAGGGGTAGTTTGCCCTTTCCTTGGAAAACTTTCAAGGTGCCTGTGCTTATTCTTAGGGTTCTTAAGGGACCACTCCCCAGCTCACACAGAATCACAGATTTAGAGTTGGTAAGGCATTTGAGTAAGCCCCTTGGTCAATAAGCACTTACTATGTGCCAGACACAGTTTCAAAAACCAGGGGATATAAACAAATGCAAAAAGAGTCCCTGTTCTCAAAGAATATACATTCCAGACCTTTGCATTACACTGGAGAAACACCGTGTAAATAATGAGGTGCATACAACTCACAGAGAGAGTGAATGGGAGGAAATGTCAGAGGCGAAGGCACTAGCAGCAGGGTAGGGGAGGGTAGGAGTATCTTCAATAGATGATGGGATTTTAGCTGATTCTTGAAGGAAGCCAGGGGAAGAAAGAGATGGAGGTGATCGGGCAGAGCATTCTGGCATGGAGGACACAGCCAGTTCAAAAGACAAAAATGGGAGATGTTTGACGAACGTTGCGTAGATCAGCATAGCTGAATCATAGACTGAATGGAAGGGATCCAAGTGAAACAGAATGTGGAAATCATTTAGTCTGACCACCAACTGAGTGGACAGAGTAGGTAGGCCTGGGGTCAGGAAGACCTGAGTTCAAATCCAGACTCAGACACTTACTAGCTGTGTCACCCTGAATAAGTTAGTTTCTTCATCTATAAAATGAGCTGGAGAAGAAAATGGCAAACCAATCTAGCATCTTTGCCAAGAAAATCTCAAATGGGGTCACAAAGAGTGTTCATGACTGAACAACACAGACAGGTTTCTGACTTAGGATCAGAAATCTCAAGTTGGAAATGACTTCAAAGGCCATTTAGTAAAATCTCTTCCATTTACAGATAAGGAAACTGAGGTATATGGGAACTGAAGGACTTGTCCAAGGTCATGTAGGTAGTACATTAGAAAGGGACTTCTGACTCCTGAACTAATGTTCTTTCCACTCAAGTGGATGGCATCTGAGGTCCCTTCCAGCTATGACCCTCTGATGTTAACATCACATAGATAGGAAGTGGAAGCATCAGAATCTAGAAACATCCTCTGCCTTCAACCCCAGTGATCCCTTCCACCATGCCACAATAGCCCACAACTAAGTGCTCTAAGTACACTGAAGAATACTAAAGGGAAAAGAAGTTCAGATAGGCTGGGTACTATTCTCCCAGTCCTGGCCAATGACAAAAATCCTTTACTACCATTATCTTATATTGTTGTGCTTATCCTTTGTTCTCAAAGAGGACCATGACATCAGGGAGGTGATGCCATGACATGCAGTTAAATTGGATTTAAGTGAGGGAAGTTTGCGTAAAGTCACCAGCCTCATTTTCTCCTCCAGAGCTATCTGGATCCAGCGGCCAGATATAGAACAGGATGACTAGAGATGGCCCTGGATGTCTATGTCAAGTTGATAAACATAGAAGGTGGAGGAAAACACCAACTTTTTTTTTTTTTGAAACTAACACAACTATGTGACTTTGGACAAGACACTCAGCCTCCCTACATCTCAGTTTCCTCATCTCTAAAATGAGAGGACTGGACTACATGGCCTCTGGTGTCCCTCTCAGCTCTAATAAATCTATGATTTATTATGTGATCTACTCAAAGGGAGGCTAGAGTCAGCTTACGTATGCTGGGAAAAGTCCACTTAAATTCTCAGTATGAGCAGTTACAACTCAGAGATTTGCAAATGCTACAAATCATGACATGGGTCACTGCTTCATTGATTGTCTAGACTTAAGAAAATGTTAATAATCCATATTAAACCATAGAGAGCTGGTTGTTAAACTTTTACCAGCACACTTCTGTATCTATGCCTGAAGTATTTTGATTTATATTAATTGCCCCTTAAATTGTCTGAATATGTCAATCCTAATTCTAAACTTGAATACAATAATTTCCATAAACCTAAGAAGGAAAAGGGGAAAAATGTACCCAAATCTTGAGTATAAAATATTTAAACCTGATTGTTTAATAAGTAATAGTTAGATATGAAAATACACATACCTATAGGTTTACTGTTTTATATTCGTTCAGTGGACTCCACTAGCTGAAGCAGTTTTTAACCTAAATGTCTGAAACCAAGCTGAGGTTCAGCAGAGATAAGATTAATCAGCACCATTAAGAATGGGAGAAAAACTTGATGTCTTGGAAAGCAGGATGACTTCATCCACAGCTGATTGCCTTCTGCTCAGCAGAGAAAAAGAAACTCTATTGCAGCTTCCTACCAATGAAATGTTCTCTATCTCACTGCCAGTGTATACCAGCCCAAGCACATTTATATTAGAACACTGTACACCCCACAGTAAACAAGCCCACACTGCAGTCATGAGACTGGGCACCAACTTTCTGGACAGATGTGGGTGGGGGATGAAATGCAGGTAGGCAGGCTACTGTGAAATATAGCTAGCAGAAAATGGGTGGCTTTTTCTGCTCAATGGCACTGGAAAGACTGTGAAAGGCAAAAATCACAGGTTCAAAAGACCATTTGCAAAAAACATCTGAAGCCACAACTCAAATACAATGTGTGTATTGTAGATGCAGCCATCTGTCAGCCACCCCCTTCCACAGCAATGACCATCAATCCTTTCATTTATCAGTGTTAAAGATGTGACAATACATAGGCTGGCACTAAGACTCCAAAAACCAACTGATCATCTGGGTCTACCTACTTCTTTCCTTCAATGTTCCTGGATTCTATGACTTATTTTCTATATATTCTTTGGATCTCTCCTTATCCTCCCCCCATTTCTCTGGTTGGTAAAATCTGAGGTCAGATGCTGCTAAGTTCACCTATTTGCTCTGTGACTAGTAAGGACAAATCATTTAATCTCTCAGTGCTCCTTGTCAAATTTTTAATATTCTAAGTTATATGGGAGTTGTTCATCTGTCTGTGGAGGGAATTTCCATGCCAGGAATTCCCTGAACCAAGAAAATCACAGGTCCAAAAAGTAACAATAACAGTAACAAAACACACATGCTACTTTGGACGATTGTTTAAAATGACTTGAAAATAAGAAGTTCTGAATTGTTCTCCCCTAGGTAGCTAGGTGGCACAGTGGCTAGAGCACTGAGCCTGGAAGATCTGAGCTCAAATCCAACCTCAGACACTTACTAGCTGTGTAACCTTGGGCAAGTCACTTAACCTGTTTGCCTGAGTTTCCTCAACCGTATAGTGAATTTAATAATAACATCTACCTCCTAGAATCGTTGGGAGGATCAAATGAGAAAAAATTTGTAAAATGCTTAGCCCAGTACCTGGCACACAGTAGGTCCTTAATGAACACTTTTTCCCTTCCTTCCTAATAAACCTTGGATTAATGCTTTCTAGACATTTTTTTCTTACCAAACAACCACCAATGACATAAGGCTGACCTGTAAATTCACTGTATTGAAATTTAACAGCTGTGCCTTGCTTACTTATTGAACCACACGTGTCTCCAAAAAGAGTTCACAACATAGATTTAGATCAACCAGGTCATGTGATTAGAACGTACCCCCACCCCCACCCCATGTGTGTGTTTGTGGTCACCATAAAGTATTGTAAATTAGGCAGTCAGGGTTCTGTGTATAAGCTCCACGGTCACTCGCCTTCAGTCAGGCCCTTGTTTGTGTTGCTTCAGGAAAGTTCTAGAAACTTCTATTTCCATGACTTTGCATATTAGTCCTTTCCCTAGGGACACATGATTGGTAGCACTCATTTGACTGCTATTGTTAAGAACCCTAAACAAGTTTTCTACAACCAGTTTGTTGCCGCTCTCTGTGAAAAGTAAGATAAACCTTAGGTACGTGCGCAATTCCTCAAGTAATATAGCTTCATTCAAAGTTATGGGACTGGTGCATGTCTACTAGATAAATTTTCTGTGAAGAAAAGGCAAGTATTATTCATATTTACTACATGAAATGGAATATTTAAAAGGATGTAAATAGTATGCATAAAGCACCTCTGCTACTGCTTCCAACATCCCCAAACAAGACATAGATACTCAAAATCTAAATGAGAAAGCCTAGAGCACAGTGTAAAAGCCCCATACAAAAATTCATAAGGGTAAAAACCAAAAACAAACAAAAAACCCCCCAAAATCCTTTGTTCTGAAGTGTTATAATGAATATGAAGATTCCTTGATCATATATACAATTCAAATTAGAATAGAATGTAAGCTACTGCAGTGGGAAATTCTTTCATTGTTTCCTTTTGTGTTCCCAGTGCCTATCATGGTGTCTACCACACAAAAGACAACTGATAAATGCTTATTAATTACTATATTATTTTAAACAAAAATTAGCCAAAACTACATGACAAAATAAAAAGCAGCAAAACAAAAAGAAATACCTTAAGATTTTTAGCAAAATGACTGTTCATTTTTATTTTCCTTTTGATATAATTATTTTTCTAACAAGGAAAGGCACAGGAATGAGTAGAGCTTCTGGGACAGAGACTAGGTGATCAGCAAAGGTCCTGTAACACAGACTAAATTTGGAAACCTTGCATTAGTCTTGGGCATTTCATATATTCCAGTGACTGATATCAGTTGGAACTTCAGCCCATTGTCATTCTGGTACAGAGCAAAGAAAATAACTTTGCAGGACCTCTACCACGCATTACTTGTGTGACAAATCATGAATCTCCCTGAGATTCAGAATGTCCTTCATCCGTAAAATGAGATCTGAAATATCTCATGTCTGATCTCATTTCTAAATCTATGATCCTATGACTCAAACGGAGTGGGGAAGACTGTAGTATAGTAGGGAGGAGAAAGAGAACAGAAAAAAAAATTGTTAAAAAATATGTAATGCCTATGCGAGTGGGTCAATAAATAATCTGCTCTAACTTTTTACTTCCTAAAACAACCCAGTTGTCATTTTGGGTCCTGTTAAAAGTATCCTCCTTGGTTTGGGTTAATGTATTCAGGAATGCAGAGCTATATAATAACCTCATTGTGGCCACTCTGGCATATAATGTGAAGCCTAATGGTCAACCAAGATATAAAGGTGATTGCTGTTATTCTAAGGCTGGGCTGGGTTGGATGGAAGGTGAGAGTGGAAATGAACCTGTGATTTAATTGGTTCAGAAAATATCTAGTGTGTAATCTCCTTCTATTGGTGGAGAGCAGGGAATTGTCTTCAACTTATAGTAGTCTTAATGTTTTTGGGTTTGCGTGTATGTGTCATGGATCCCACCCCTTGGCCAGTTTGGTGAAAACTGTTGACTTCTCAGAATAATCCCTTTAAATGGATAAAATGAAATATAGGCAAAATCAATGATATTGGGATAAAGACATAATTTTTTTTTTCCCATCCAAGTTCAGGAGGTCCAAAGACCCAGGTTAAGACCTGTTGTCTTACAGAGTTACATATGACACCAAGAGGTTAAGAAATTCTATGGCATCCCTCTACCCAACAAAAAGGTTTATATTCCAAAGGCCCATGATAATGGTGTTGGAGGGCTTCCTAACACCAAGACCAGCCCCCTATCAACTATGCCAATTTGCCTTTCTAAGATGAAGATAAGCCATTGTTTATTTCAAAAGCTCTCCATGAAAATACTTTCCATATAATGAGTAGAAGGGCAAAGTTCTACTTGAGGCAGACAAATGTCAGACAAACCAAGTCACCCTGCATTCGGGCCTTACTTGTTCTCGTTGCTGGCATCATAACGAGGCATTGGATCAAAATCATTCCCATTCACATCGAAACTTGCTTGAGAGTCCTATAACCAAAAGTAGAGAAAGGGAGAAAAAGAAAGATGGAAGTTCATTAATTATCCATTAACTCCCGAGGTTCATGCATTCTTTAACAAAATCCTACAAGTGAATAATTAGGTTAACTAACATTCTCATGGTTCAATGATGACAGAGTGCTTTAGGAAAGGGTCGTTAATTCAGTAACAATCAGCAAATCCGCATTCTTGATTTCCCTTGGACAGGGAGGAGGAACCTCATATACACAGTTGGAAAAGATATCACGAACAAGTACAAAATTGGAACTGCTGAAGTACTTTCAATGCTTTTTTGAAAAAATCCAATGCCTCACCTCTCCTTAGAAATCAATCTAGTCTTTTGTCTGCTATGTCAATATCCTGAAATTTAGACATTTACCATGTATTCCATTCTCACCAGCAAATCCTTTTTTATATCCCTGTTGCTTCCTTCTGACAGGTCACTAAAGTTTCAATAATTTCCAACTTCGGAAAATTCTACCTTCTCAATGTCGTCTTTGTTAAATAAGAAACAAAGATAAATTCCCATTGATAGTTTTCCAGTTCTCAATATCCTTACCTCATTCTCTGAGATCAGGAACTCTGTCTTATCTAAAGTTTGTGTTTCCCCCTGCCAAAGCCTGGAACAGTACTCTCAACACAGCAAATGCTTAAAAAATATCTGTTGAGTTGAACTAAGCATGCAATTCACTCAACATATAGCAAAGGCTACAATATAAAAAAATAAAGGATGTGCCAAATAAAGATCACCCATAAATATCCATTAAGTTAGGTCCCCTTAGAACCACTGCTTAGCAGAATTTATTAACCTAGTTCCAAATATCACAATGCTTTAAAAGTAAGGCAAGTAAAGTTCATATATTTTAAGGTGAAAAAATTATTTCCATTTTGAAATCATGTATAATAGCAGCTCTTTTTGTGTTGGCTAAGAATGAGAAATTGAGGAGGTGCTCATCAATTAGGGAAAGGGCTAAGCAACTTGTGGTATGTGAATGGGATGGAACACTAAATGATGAAGGAGATCACTTCAGAGAAACTTGGGAAGATTTATGGGAGCAGATGCAGAGTGAAGTGAGCAGAACCAGGAGAACGATTTATACAATAGTAATAGTGGAAAGACAAATGATTTTAAAAGACTTGGGAACTGTCATCAATGGAATGACCAATCACAATTATAGCGCTCATGATGAAACATGCTACCCACCTCCTGACAGAGATGATAGTGCAAATTGAGACATATATGTGTATACAGACTCACAAATACATTATATACACACATCCACATACATACATAGGTGGACTTGGAAATTGTGGGCATTTTTTTTTTTTTTTGCTTAACTATACATTTTTGTAATGGTATTTTGTTTTCTTTCTTTCTCAATGGGAAAGAGAAGGTAGATTTCCATTAATTAAAAAATAAAATTTAATTTTAAAAAGCTTGTAATTTAGACATCATTAATTCATATTGGCTTTACCCTTCCCCCTCCCCACCCTGTCCATTAGTCTAAATTAACAATGTATTGGTGCCATATTGCGTAAGTAAGGTAAAAACAAATTTGAATTTTTTTTTAAATGACCGAGAATATGTTCTAAATCTAGTGAAATATGGTCACCCGGACTTTAGAATAATTCAAATTTCTATCACTAAAGATTTCCACTCACCATTTACAAAAGTAATTTTAAGCTTTCCTTCATTTATATTATATTTCTACTTTAAAATGGGTGAAAACCTGAATAATATGGAATTACGTTTTACATGATTTCACATACATAATTTATATCAAAATGCTTACTATTTCAGGGAGGGGCAGGAGAAAGGGAGAAAAATGTGAAACTCAAAATTTTTTTAAAAATGTTAAAAATTACCTTTACATGCAATTGGAAAAGAATTTATTTTGTTAATATTTAGTAATATTAAATAGTAATAGTATTGAATAATTATAATAATTAATTCTATATAATAAATAAATAAACTATATAAATCTATGTGATTATGTATAATGATATATAAATAATTAACTGATTGTAATAATAATTGATACTAAAATATTTATTTTAAAAAATAGAATGTTGGTGAAAATACTTGGCTTTTGTTTTTGTTGATCTTGTCATAATTACTGTTTCTGCCTTCACTAAGGCTCTTCCTGAAAATAATTTCTAGCTCAAACATCCACTCCTATCCAGTCTGTGTGACTCAATCTAATTAATGCTGCAACAAGTGACCTGTTGACATGGCAGGTCCTTCCTTTTCACATCTTCAATGTTCAAAGTCATCACCTCCAATGATTACAGAGTTACAACTAATTTGCATTGTTCTGAGGGTTCCTCTCACAAGGAAAAACAACACAAAAAAGAGGGAAAAATTAAAGATATGGACCATATTAGTAAAATTGAGATAAGGTCAACTGGGAGTCAAAGTGGTATAGTGTAAAGAAGAATAAACTTGGAGTCACAAGACCTTGGATATGTCACTTACTGTTCTCTGAGTCTCCATTTTTTTATACATAAAATGACATGGGTAGACTAGATGACATCTGAAGCCCCTTTCAGCTCTAGATCTATAATTCTATGATATATGACCTTGTCCAAATGAGGCAACAAGATAGAGATGGAATAAACTCTTTTCTGGAGATAAGAAACACCCCTAGGGCAAAAAGTTTCGTGTCTTGACTATTGTTAACCACCTTTTCAGCTGAAAAGTACTTTCCTGAAGTTATCTAAACTGAAGTCACCCTAGGATCTCTGGGTCTCAGTTTCCTTATCTATAACATGATAAGGTTGTACTAAATGACTTCATGTTTAAAAATATGGAAAATGGTATGAGTATGTCTGTAGAGACCTGAACCAGATGATTTTTCTGTGTCTTTCTTCCTCAAGGAAATCAGATGATTTTTTTTTTCCATCTTCCTTGGAGATTGGTCATTAATTTTCTCTCTGGTTTCAAGAAGAGGATACAAGATCAAAACTCAGAGAGTACAGGTAGGAACAATGGATAAAGTTGTGGAAAGGCAGATAAAGACTTGGTATGATAAGGTATAGCCCAAAGTGGAATGGGCTACTTTTGGAGGTAGTGAGTTCCCCCTTCCCCAAAAGACTTCAAACAAAAACTGGGTGGCCATTTGTCAAGCATGTTGTAGAAGAGACTCTTTTTCAGGTACAATTTGGACTAGATGGCCTCTGGTGTTCCTTCCAACTCTGAGATTAGATTATCTTTTGAACTCTGGATTGCTAATATATCATCATGGTTTAAAAAGGCTAAGCCAAAGCTAGAGTTAATCTTGCCTTCCAGGAAAGACTTAGGAAGTTATCATGTTTAACTAGTTTATATATAATATAAGGGTATCTTCAGTTAGAAATGGAAAAAGCAAAATGAAGACAATCCCTCCTCCAAAAGCTCTTTTCTCTTTCAAACCATAGCTCTTGCAGTTGAGTGTAATGTTGAAGGCAAATGTGAACCGTGGTGTGATAGAGTAGATGATCTTGTTCATGTGGGCACATGAAAACACATGATGACCACAGCCTGAAGTGTAAACTACCCTACATGAAAATAGGAGGCAAAGGTGATCTTTTTATTAAGAATCCACATGTACAAAGCAATGGGAAAAGACAAAGCAGAATGCTTACATTACTTTGGATTCACTTCGGCTGTGTAAATGAATATGTTTACTTACTTCTTAATTTAAAAAATCAGACATCCAAGTTATACTTTTGTCCACATGACATCAAATAACATTTTAACTGATCTTTGTTTTTTTAGTGGACTAATTATTTGGCAGAACTCTAACTGAATAGTTGTTCTGATAATGTGGAGAGAAAGCATTAGAATGTTTCTAGACTGGATTGCATTAGGTAATTTTAAAATCACAGACATTTTCTGAAAACTTGGTTTCTGAACTGTTAAAAAAACAACAACAAATGAGATAAATCTAGACATGCATGCTCAGAGAAATTATTACATTTGAGGAACTGTACCCAATGTTCCATTGTAGTTGCTTAAATGGGTCATCCCTCAGCTGTAATAGGAATTAAAACAGGTACTCAAATCATAGGATTGGGAACAAGGCAGTAAATGGATAGAAAACAGAAAGTTAAAAAAGGAAAGTAGATGATAGGGTAGAGATGGAGAGGAGAACTGATTACGGTGCTGGCATACTTTGTATTTTCAGAAATACACAGCAAAGTAAAGATATGTCTGTCGTTGATTAGTGTTTGGAGAAAACATTCCATATTTCTATTTTTATAGCATTAATATTATAGTGTATTCATAGAAGGAGTCTCCCTATACTGATGATATCACAACTCTGGATAGATCTATATACATTTGTATCTGTCTACATATATACTCATGGATACACACAAACACACACACGTGTGTGTGTGTGTGTGTGTGTGTGTTTATGATAGAGGGAGTTGATCAGGAGACTCATAATCAACTAATCCCCATCTACCTCCCTAAGCCCAGTGAATACAGAACATAAGGGGACGGGAAACAATGACAACAAAACAAAAAAACACTGCATTAGATTTTTAGACAAAGCATAAAGAAATGTCAAGTGGGATTAAATTAGAGGGCAATTTTTTATTCCTTTATAAAAAATGAAGAAATCTTCAAACTTCATGCAATTACAATGCAACTTATAAATCTGACCACTACCTCTAAAATACTGAACACTTCTTAGATGGCCCTTAAAAAAAATTAGACACAATTGCTAAGTAGTCAGTGGAGGTAGACTATGGCTCTGAGGAGTGTGACTTGGTAGCATAAAAGAGAGCCAACTGTGGAGGAATAAGTCAGCTCTTAAGGGTTTGCCTTTCTTTCCCTTTCTCTTTGCTCCTCTCCCAGAAGAGAATAGGGAATTAAAGGAAGTCTTTCTTTTTTCCCAATATCCCATCAGCCATGGCATTTTGCAATGAAACTATTCACCAAGAGACACTGTACCCAGTAGGGAGTAGGCCTAGGGAGCCCCACTGAGCAACCTGCACAGAAGATACTGTGAACAAGGTAGAGTTGTGTGAGGACACAGTAAGTAGAGAAAAGTGATCTAGGACTTATAATAGCACATCCTTCAGGCATGAGTGCCTCCATACCAGTATACTCTATGTATGTGGCTCCTTTTTCTACTGATTGTACATTTGTGAAAGAGTTTGCCCCAGCGTTACAGGAAGAAATTTTGGGATATTACTGTTCTTACAAAGTCATATCAGTAAATGGCTGTGTTTTAAGTTGTCTTCAATGTCTAACTGTTAAAGCTAAATCCACTGATGAAGACTAATGAGCTGTAGTTTTAGGAGTGCAGACTCACAAAGCATCTGGAATCTAGGGTAGAAGTCACCCCCTGGAGATCCAGTCTACACCCTTTGAAAGCTGAATGGGGGAAATATCCCAGGTATCATATTATATATACTCTAATATGTAATATTACATATACATTTCAAGAGTATATACAGAAAATACGCCATTTAATACCTGGGCTATAATATATGATAAATTTCTGAGTTATAATGTACATTATATCATATATATTATTGTTAAACATTATAGCCCAGGTATATATTGGATATAATGGATATAAAATATGTGTGAGTTATTTTATACACACATACACATACACACACAATGTCTGGGTTATTCATTTCTAGTTAGTTAGTCAATACTGGGCTATGTCCCCAGTGGAGCTCTTGAAGGTTCTAGATTGTATCTCTAGGAGGTAATTTCAAACCCCACATTCAAGATACTCCGTGAAGATAAATAAATAGATAGATAGAATAAAATAAAGATATTGACATCAATATCTTTATTTTATTCTATCTATCTACTTCATTTAAGTACAATTTTTAGTCATGATGACGTTGCAAAGATTTGCTTTTCATTCTAATAATAAGTTCATCAGAGTGAATCCCCCTAATATTATTAGAGGTTGAATAATGATGATGATGACAGATGGAATTCACTTAGGAAGTATGAAATGATATAGACAGATAGATAAAATTTGATCTTTACAAAAGCCCATGGAGTTTGTTTGGCTTGGTTGACTATTATTTCCATTTTTAAGAAGGAAGAAATAGACTCCAGGAGATTAAGTGATTTGTCATACAATTAATATCTAAAACAGGATTTATGTATGGATATATATGTATTTATGTGGTAGACACTGATTTATTTCATATTTTGTCCCCCAACAGAATGTTAGTTCTTTGGAAGGAGGAGCTATTTCTTTTTCTTTTCTCTTCTTTCTCCTTTGTGGTATTCCTAGCCCAGTACATAGTACATAAGATTCTCTTAATAGAAGATTATTAAGTCAACAAGTAACTACTCAATGAATTTATCACTGATTAACTCCATTTATTACTGGCCCCAATCTAGTGCTATCTAACAGCACTCAATCTATCACCTCCAACTTCCTCTCTAACTGAATAGTGATGGTGTGGTGACCAAGGCTGAGCTAAGGAAAATAACAAAACAAAAACAAGCAAACAACCCCTCTCTCCCCAACCCCACCTCACCCTGACCCCACATCTCCCTGTGCCTATTCCCTCAGGTTATGTTGCCTCCATCATGTGATAATAATTTCGCCAAGGAAAGGAAAGGTACAAAACCCAATGGAACATCTGGCACATCTGGCTTATGTGTTTTTGAGTGGCCTTCCCCCATACCAGCAATTAGAGCCCATTGCTTCAGATGGATCCATAGGAAAGGCAGAGAAAACACTCACGTAGTTCTTCACCAAATCTGGATGAGTCCTTTCGATGCCATCATCCAAGATAGTGACCACAACATCTCTTCCAGTGTAACCTCTTTTCCAAGCCCCTTCAATGTTCATGTCTGACTGACAGGGGTGAGTGTTATCACTGCAGTGCTAAAGGGAAAAAACAGAAAAAAAAAGAATTGGTCTACGGAGATTACTGAAGAACAGAAGAAAAAAGGATTAACCTAATTCTTAGTATTTAATGTGTCTAGTGAGCAACAGCTGAGGGGATTGATTTGTAGAGACGATACATGGATCAGTGTCTGTGTGTGAAGTCAGCAAGGTAAGGAACGGGAAGCAAAGCCCAAATGAAAGAGAAATTGCTTTCAGGAGGTGATTTCTCCAGGGATTTCTTTCCATGGGTGCACGACATTAAAAAAAGGGCGTCATCAAGCTACACCTTTGGCAGAAGAATAACAAAGTGTGCCCGAATGAATAGAGTGCCAGGCCTGGTGTTAAGGGAGATTCATCTTCATGAGTTCAAATCAGGCTCAGACACTTACTAGCTGTGTGACCCTGGGCAAGTAACTTCACCTCTGAATGCCTCAGTTTCCTCATCTATAAAATGAACTGGAGAAGGAAATGATAAACTACTCCAGTATCTTTGCCAAGAAAATCCCAAATGGAGGTCAACTGTATACAACTGAAACGACTGGATAACAATAAATATCGGAGCAAAGGAACCACAAATAGATCTGATATTTCAACTACTAGCACCTCCTTATTACATGCAGAATGAATAGATAGGCACCTGGACCATAATGATATTCTCTGGACCAAAACCAGATGACAAATAGAACTTTGATCGTTTCTATCCTGGGTTCCTGGTAACTAGTTCAGAATCATTTCTACCTCTAAAACAGAATTTTTGCCAGGTGTCATTCATTATCAGCAGGAGAAGTACTACTGTTAAAAAAAAAAAACATAGAGCTAGGAAAACAAAAAAATCTCTCTAAAATGTGTTCAATGAATCATGGGAAGCTGCAGACCCCTGATTTGTGAGTGCAGAAGTAGATAGATTCATTCCAGGGATAAGATTGTAGGAAGAAAGGCAGAAAGCAAAAGGGTAATGTAACCTGGATTGTGGGAATCTAAGGGAGGCAAAGGGTTATCTGCAAACATTCAGTTCTGAAGGCTATATAACGATACTAGTTTGTCATAGACCTATAAGATAAATAAACAGGTCTGGGATCCTTGTGCCATTATGCGCCCTCCTCTAACACAAACTACTGTGTCCTAGGAGTCTATCCCTTTCAAATAGCCATCTCAGGGTTGTTATTTTCTTGATTTTGGGAGGACAAAACGTTTGGGGTTTTTTTGGGAGGAACAGGATGGAGAAGAGAAAGAAACAAGGAGGAAAGAGAGAAAGAGAAAGATGCTGTAAAATGATAATCATTAAGCAATACTAACCACACTCAAGCTTTTGCAATTCATTCGCTCATTCATTTTTGCAATAGTTCAATGCTTTAGCAAGCAAGCAAATAAAATCACTCTGGGAACCACTTTCCTATCTCCACTACAACCCTCTCCACTTTCTGTGTGTGATATAATCAGGTCCAATGGTAGACCCTCTGTATGTTTTCTTAATAGTAAAAAAGGTGTTTTTGTTTTTTGTCTGTTTGCTCTTTTGGGGATGTTGTACATAACGATTTCCTCCATAGACTCATACTCTGATGCAGCCTTATGGGGTGGAGGTGGCCCCTGTATCCTTGAAAGCTATCATAGCTGAGCAAGGGTTCTGGTAGATACTACCATGCTGGGAAATCTTTGAGTACAGTCTTGGGAGAAAACTAGCACTACTTTCCATGGGGTAAGTGAGTTAAGGACAGGGAGGCTAATTAACAGTGGGCACCATTTCGTCTAAGTATGAGTTTTTTGTCCAGTGACCAGGGGGACCTACTACTGAAGGAAATAAATCAAATTGATCTTGACAATCTACCGATGAAATCAGATAACAAAAAGAAGTTGTAGCTAAATGGAAAGGATGCCTGACAGGCTCTCCTTGGAGAGACAAGTGGTGACTTGGGTTTAGTGTGTGCCCAGAGGCAACAAGAAACATTTCATGAGATATGCAATCATTCCATATTGAGGAACTCATCAGAAAAAAGTGCACTATGAAAATAATTGTCCAGTTTCACAGTCTTACAAGCTTGGTTCTTAAGAATGGGTAGGAGAAGCCATGTTTCCTCTAACTCACAAACACCCACCCCCAACTTCTTTGCAGAGGTAAAGGTTGTTGCTTGTTCTTCATTCTTGAAGAGGACCATGACATCAGGGAGGTGATGCCAGGACATGCATTCCTTCTTTCTCTCTCTCTCTTTCCTATCTATCTCCACTATATTCCCTTACACATACACTTTCGGTGCATGAGATAATCAGGCCCAAAGGTAAACCCTCTGAACTTTCTTGATAGTTCCTATAACAAGTACTTTTTCTTGGATGTTGTATATCAAGAAGGAAAGACCTATTCAGAACCGTAGATCTTATAAAAACAAATGATAACAATAAATTATTTTTAAAAATAAAATAATTATACCTTATACATTAAAATCTGCCGCAGATGATATGACAGATTTGAAGCCTTTCAACTTACTTTTCTAGGCATATGTTAGTAGTTGCTTTCCTTTGTCCTTGAAAAGGATGGAAATGACATTACTATGTTGGAGTCAAGGTACAATGTGTCTGATTGCAGCTGATCAGACTAATATGAGCTTGGAGACTTTTATCGCAAATTGGGCACAGATAGTCCATAGGAACTTATGGAGTGGAGATGTCTCTAAATCTGCACATTTCACGTTTGTTTTTTTTTGAGCTATTGTGGTAGCTACAGCAGTAGGTATACATATATATATATATGTACACATATATGAGTGTATATATGTGCATATTCATCATGTATGAACAGACAAGGTTTCCCCAAAATTTGATTGCATTTTCAAGTTTATATATGTAAGTGAATATATGTATATAATATATACGTAGACATGTGTCTACATACACATATACCCCCCTTCTTGTTCTCTTACCATCCAGTTAAACTGACCATATCTCAAATATCTAAACATGAGTAGGAAACGAAGGCATGATAGCATCCATTAAGCAGAACCACATAAAAAAGGAAGAGTAGCTTTACACTGAAAACTTCTTGCTGAATTTTATAATTATTATTATTAATAATAGTAGGCATTTAAATAATGATTTAAGATTTGCATGTCAGTCACGTTGCTCTCAGTAAAAATACCAATATTCAGTGGAAATTTTTTTGTACTGTTATTAAACAAAACTTCAAAAAAATTAAAATTAGTTATTTCATCTTTTTCTCATCCTTCTTAAAGTCTATTTTGTCTAGTTTTATATAATATATGTAATCAACTGAAAAAGAATGCATCATATAAATTGCATATAAATTAATATGCATACATGAGTTTCTCAGAAGTTTTTTTTAATGTTTCAATAATGTTATCAATAGAATATGGAGGTAATTGGCCTAGACTATGTTATGCATTTTGACAGACAACCCACAAAGCTGGTTCATCAGTAAATGAATCTGGGATAGAAATTAGACACGATGACAATGAACTGGACCCCAAATTAAAAGACAGAATGAGATTGATGAGATTTCATCTTTATTTATTTTTGTATATGTCTTCTTACGTACATAATGCATTAGTAAAGGAGTACATGTATTTGAATTTATTGGAACGGGGAGCTCCAAGACCTGAAGGACTGAGAGGTGACGCATGAAGGTTTAGTGAACTGATTTCCATGCACAAGTAATGAAAAGCCTTGCTCCTTACTTGGGAACAAGTAGAGGCATTCTCCTCCCAGTTCAAGTGTTCCTGTGTGCCTTTTGCTTGGCTGTGGAGTTGGAATGGAAGCAGTGCCATAGATATGGTCAGAGAACTACATTATAGAAATGGAAGCGAGCTAATTGCATAGTGAAAATGAGAGACTGCCAATGTATGGCCTGCATGCTCTACGAGGAATGTTCCCAGAGCAAGGGGATGTGGACAACAGTTACCCAGGGCGAGAAGGTAGGAATAAATTGCCATATGCCCCATTGGAAGATAGACTCACATTGATGAGATAAATTAAAGTGTATATGCTATCCACATGTGCAGTTTTAAAATACCACAGGGAAAGTAAACAAATTAAGATCAGTTAGGTTTAGGGTTTTAATAATTTTTAACTACAATGACCATTGGTCGCACACAGGAGTTATGTGCTTTTAATGAATGTTCCATCTTCAGTATTGCCTTCAACCACTAGGTCCCTTCTCCTGGAATACCCTCCACTCTCCCTTATGCCCTATTACCAAGTCCTATAATTTGGTTTCATAACATTCCTCACCTATTTCCCTTTCTGTCCTTAAACACCACCAGCACCCTGGTATAGGCCCTCATCGTTTCACAGCTGGGCTGCTGCAATAGCCTGTTGGTTGATTTGGCTGCCACATCTCTCTACACTCTGTTCTACTCTCCACTCAGCTGTCAAACTGACTGTCCTAATGTGCAGATCTGACTCCATCACCCCACCCCACTGCCACATGACTCCCTATCACCTCTAGCATCAAATATAAAATACTCTTCTTATCATCCAAAACAGAAGGGTTTGAACCTGACTTCATCTCACCTCTCCAATCTTCTTATACCTTACTCATCCCTATCTACTCTGGGATCCAGTAACAATTAATTCCTTGTTTGTGGTTCCTGCTTCATGACAATCCATCTCCAGAATACAGGGCTTTTTACTGGCTGTTCCCCAAGCCTGGAATTCTATCCCTTCTCATTTCTGCCTCCTGACTTCCCTGGCTTCCTTCAGGTTCCAGTTAAAGTCTCACCTTCTACAAAAAGGCTTTTCCAATCCACCTTCAGGTTAGCGCCCTTTTTTGATCATCTCCTACTTATTCTGTATATAACTTGTTCATACGTAACTGTTCACGTGGTCTCTCCCCCCTTAGACTATTAGTTCTTTGAGAACAGAGACTGTGTATTACCTTTCTTTGCACCCCATCCCTGAGCCACAAGGAAGTATGGAAGCCATCAAGTCCAGTGCCCTCATTTTACACAGTAAGAAATGGCAATATCTGGAGAATGGAAAATTTTGCTTTGGCCAAGGATTCCAACCTCTCTCCCTACCAAATCCTTTACCAGAGTGGCTAACATGACCAAGAAGGAAATTGGACTGATTGGAGTTTCATTTTTAATTTCCTTTCATTTCCTCTGCCCATCTGTGGTAGAGATGCTCACAAGTGGAGACTTGGCCAAAAGCAGGTCAAGAGGAAGGAGGAGAAGGAAAGGAAATGGATAATCCACAAACTGGACAGCTACACTGGGAACAGATGCTGCCTGAAAAGGTAATTATAACTCTTTGAAAAAACCAGTCATCTCTGGAAAACGTGAATTAAGAGGACACAAATTCCACTTCGGCATTTTCACCCGTGCTTGTTATTCTGATTTTACCATTACAAGTGAGGGCATTGCTTTTTTTTCCCCTTTGTATCTTAAGCAAGGTCCTCATCTGTTATTATTCAATTCATCTTTTAAGCTCCAGAGAGCATTTCTCCTCCTTTGTGAAGCCTTCTTTATAAACCTGAGCCAAAAGTGACTCTTTCCAAAAAAGCTTTCTTTCTTTCATCATCATGATTATGGTCATCATCATGATATAATTTATTTGCCTTAAAAAAACTGTACATGCATTTGAACTTCATGACAATCTTGTAAGTTCTACAGTTATTATCCTTATCTTACAGACCAAAAAACCCCACTGAATTTTAAAAATGGCAAGTGTAGGGCAGCTAGGTGGCACAGTGGCTAAAACACCAACTTTGGAGTCAGGAGGACCTGAGTTCAAGTCTAGACACTTACTAGCTGTGTGACAGAGAGACAGACAGAGAGAGAGAGAGAGAGAGAGAGAGAGAGAGAGAGAGAGAGAGAGACAGAGAGAGACAGAGAGAGACAGAGAGACAGAGAGAGACAGAGACAGAGACAGAGAGAGACAGAGACAGAGAGAGAGACAGAGACAGAGAGAGAGACAGAGACAGAGAGAGAGACAGAGAGAGAGTTCGCTTGCCTAGGGTCACATAATGAGGAAGTATCTGAGGTGGATTCATCTCCAGATCCTGACTCCAAGCTCAGTCCTTGATTCATTACACTATGTAGACTCTTTATGTGCATATGCCCTGATTTGCAGTTTGTGTGTCAGTTCATGAGAGTGCAAACATGTGTTCCTGTCTTAAGTCTCCTGCTACAGCACTAGGAAGAACATTAGACTTTGGAATCAGAAGGTCTGAGTGTTAATCTCATCTCTGACAGTTTTTCATGGTGTAAACATGAACAAGTCATTTATTATCTCTAAGTCACAGTGTTCTTATCTCGAAAACATGGACAATATTACTTACTAGCATTGCCTAATTCACAAGATAGTTTACAAGGAAAGTACTTTGTAAATATTCATACTGTAAGTATAAGCTCCTTAAGGGACTCTATCCTATTTATCTTTCTATGTCTGTCTTCCCAAACAGAGTATGGGTGCACATAGTTGGTATTTAATAAATGTTTTTGAATGAATGAATACATTAACTGCTGATTGTAAAAATGGGATCCTTTTTATTTGAATAATGTAATACACACAAGACTCAGAATTTTTATGGTAAGATGGACTGCTTAGATGATTCTGAAGAACTAATTAACAAATTGCATTTTTCCCCCCTTCAAATGTATTCAGAAAGTCTTTGAACACTAACTCTGAATCCAGATTATTAAATTTTCTAATACTGCTCAGGAAACGGAAAGGAGAAAAAGAATTCAATTTGAGTGTCTAAGGATCTGGATTAGGATGCTAGTTCTGCTATTATCTGTGTGAGCTTGGATAAGTAACAACCTCATTGTGCCTCAGTTTCCTCATGTCTTAAATGAAGAGATTGATTAGATGGAGTCTGAACCATCTTCCAGCTCTAACTGTCCCCAAAGTTTGCTGCTTCCAAAAGTAGAGTTGCCAATTTTTCCAAAGAGATTATAGAATATCATTACCTCACTCAAAATTAATTTATGTTAATTAGAACCAGTATATTTCAGAATCTTTAAAAATGTCATTAGTTGCCTTGTAGAAATAGAATGTGAATTGAGTCATGCCTTTTCCTTTAACAGAAGTCTTTTTTAGTACACATATCTATTACAGTGAAAGACATTAGCTATGTATACCAAGAACATTGCATCAAGGTATAATTTTTTTTTGCCCAAACTCTAGTTCTATGTAATCAACTGCTTGTTAGACATTTCCACCTGGGACATGTCCTGTAGGCAACTCAAACCCAACATGTGTCAAATGGAACTTCTTATACTTGCCCTCAAAGTCACCCCTTTTCTTAACCCCTCTTTCTATTGAGGGAACCACTATTCTAGTCACTCAGCTTTACAACACAGGAGACTTCCTGTTCTCTAACTTCCTCTCCTATCCCCTACCATCCAAAATCGTTGCCAAGCCCCGTGGACTCTACTTCCATTCTATATTTTTAACATCACCCCCTCTTTCTCCACTCCCCTTTTGTCTACTCACATCTCCCTTATCCTTGCTTGGGTCCTCACTAAATCTTACTTAGATTATTACAACTATCTCCTGATTGTTCCTCCTACATTGAGTCTCTCCTCTAATCAATATATTCTCCATAATTTGCCTAATTTATATTCATAAAACACAGATCTGATCAAGTCAATCTCCTGTGGTTCCCTATTACCTCTAGGATGAAATACAAGGTCATGAACTTGGAATTTAAAATCATTCACAAAACAAACAAAAACAAAACTAAAAAACCACCCCCCAAAAAACCTCAACCAAACCCATTCACATTATGGCTCATGGGAGCCATGTTCCCCATCTATTTCGTATTATATCATATCACATATTATCCACTCAAACCAAATAGGCTATCTTGCTATTCTCTATACATTTTGTTTTATCACTTGCTTCCATGCCTTTGTACAGGAGGATCCCAATCTCTATCCTCACTTTCACTTTCTAAAATCCCTAAGTTCCTTCAAAACAAAATTAAGTTGCTAGTTCTTGTCCCACCAATTTTTAATGCTCTTCCTTTTCTCAGAATTACTTTGTATTAACTTATTCTAAACCATCTCTTCACTTCACAAGTCTCCTATACCTCCCTCTTCCCCTTCTCTTTCAGCTTAGGGGCCTTACTGTTTACTTTATTGAAAAAAAAAAAAAAAAAACAAGGCCATTCTGAATTAGTCCCTCTTTCACCCTTTCTCTTCATCTCAAAATCCCCCAACAGTCACCACTCTTTCCTCCTTTTCGTCAGTCTCTGACAAACACATGACATGACCTTCTCCTTGCCAAGGCCAATCTTTCTACATGTGCACTTGATCCCATCCCCTCTGTCCTCTCTAGCAGACTGTATATCCTCACACCCAAATCTTCAACCCCTATCTACTGGTTCCTCCACTATTGCCTTCAAACATTTCCAAGACTTCCCCATCCTTGAGTTATCTGATACTATTGGCACTATTGGCCATCCTTCTAATTATTCCCTTCTCTCTGAGTTTCCCTAACTCTACTTTCTCTTGGTTTTGTCTTCTCTTTTTCCTTTACACTCTCTTGATAACTTCACCAGCTCCTATGAGTTTTACTATAATGTCTATGCAAGTGACTCACATCTATATATTTAGCCCTGTACTCTCCCACAACACCAACTGCTTATTCAACATTTCAGAGCAGATGTCCTAGAAGCATCTTAAACTCAACATGTCCAAAATTGAATTCATCCCCCTTCCATCCTCAACCCTTCTTTCTTCCAAACTTCCCCATTTCTGTCAAAAACATCAACACTTTCCCACTCTCCCAGGTTCATAACCTAACCATTGTTCTGGATTTCTCACTCTCCCCAGCCCACATATCCAATCAATGGACAAATCTGGCCATTTCTAACTGTAACATCTCTCATTTCTGACCATGTCTTTCCACTCACACAGCTGCCATCATGATTTAGGCCCTTACTCCTGAATTATTACAACAGTCTTCTAATTGGTCTCCCTGCTACAGGTTTTTCATCACTCCAGTTCATCCTGCCCATTGCTGCCAAAGTAATTTTCCTTAAGTACAGATATGACCACGTGACTCCTCTATTCAGCCAGCTCCAGTGGCTTGCTATTGTATCTAAGAAGCAATAAAAACTCCTCCATTTAACTTTTTAAATTCTCTCAAAACCTGATCCCAACTTATCTTCCCTATATTACTTCCCCTCCTGAACTCTGTGGTACAAGTTAACTGATCTCTCTACTCTCAAGGTCCCTTACATATGCAAGCAAGTATACACACTATAGTGAGAATAAGTTTTATCACTTTAAGAGGATAGCAAGAGTAAGTTTTTCAACTTAGCACAGCTACCTCCATTTTGTTTTTAAGCCTTCATTTTGTGACTGAATTGTTTTGAGTAAGGTGATTTCCAATAAGTCTGTCTTCTATGATAAAATAAATACTTATGTGTTGTTGTTCAGTCATCTCAGTCACGTCTGACTCATTGTGACCTCAATCGGGGTTTGCTTTGCAAAGACACTGGAATGGTTTACCATTTTCTTCTGCAACTCATTTGACAGATGAGGAATTGAGGCAAACAGGATTAAGTGACTTGTACCACATAGCTAGTAAGTGTCTGAGGCCAAACTTGAACTCATGAAGATGAATCTTATTGACTTCAGGTCTGGAGCTTTGTCCAATGTGCTATCTAGCTGCCTATGTGTGTTAAGAGTTAGTAAACACACGAATGTGCTCTTAAACAGCTAATAAGTATATGTAGACTCTATCAATGGAAAAATATAAATGTTTTCAATGGCTCATGAAATGAATTACTGATCAAATTTGTGGTAAACAAATTAAAAATACTCGTAAGCTGGAAATATAAGAAAGCCACTACTACTGGGTTGAGACAAGGGCAGACTCCTCCTACATTCCTTTCACTTGAGACTTAAGCATCCCATGTTCATTTAAGGGCAGTGTTAATGGAGACTTGCCAGGTTACCACCTCCTTATAAGAGCCCAGGCTCTCTTTCGCCTGTCTTGTTCTCCCAGCAATTAGCACGGTGCCTGGCACAGAAGGCACTTAACCAATGTTTAGGGACACACACACACACACACATGCACACACACACGCACGCACGCACACACACACACACGCATACACAGACAGCTTCTGAGTACTTCTTCTCTGGCCACGCTCCATGCCTGGAATGTACTTCCTCCTCATCTTTGCTTCCTAAAATCCCTCCTTTCCTTCAGGATGAAAGCTCACTCACCATCTTTCCTAATCCTCCAGTACTATAGGCCTCCCTCCCAAACTGCATTGTATCTAACTACTTTAGATTTACTCACAGTTCTTTTCTTTCTGTTCATTGTGTACATGCTTATACACGTGCTTATTTTCTTTCCGATTATAATGCAAGGTTCTTTGTCCTAAGGATTGTTTCATTCTTCATACTTGTACCTCCATCCTGCTAGCCTAGGGCCTGGCATTTGTAGTCCATTAAAACCTTTTTGTTGTGTGTCTGATTGATCTCTGTACTTCTTATATCCTTCCTTCCTCTGATAGAATATAAGTTCCTTAATGTTGTTTTATTTTTTGTCTTTGGTGCTTGAGAACTTAGTACAGTATCTTACATATAAACATTTTTTTAAAAAAGTTTGCTGAATTGAATACAATCTATTTGGGTTTGAAATTTTTCTCTCAGTAATGATGCTGAGGACCAGGATAGGAACTCAGTTAAGCAGACCCCTGATGCTTGCATATGAAAGCATTAGTGAGAAAACACTAAATTATCTGGAGCTCTTGAAAACCATTCATTTTACAAAAAAAAAGCAAGATAAAGATTTACTACACTCATGTACTTTCATTAGAGACTAATATAGTTCAACGCAAGCTGCAAGATAGACTACACAGTGTTGACCAAGAAATTTAACTTGAGACACACACAGAAATCTTCCCAGAAATGATCACTTGTGGCCCTCAGTCTGCCATTTCCCCAACCTCATACTTTCTTCAGGAATGAGATTTCAAGAAAGACTGTGTCTGTGAGTTGTGCAAGCTGCCTCTATCCATACCAGGGTTATAGGCTCATCCTCTTATAAACCCCTACGGGTGTGGCTACTTCTGTAGTATCCACATAAACACTGCAATGTTTGCTCAGTGAAAGAACAGTTTATTCCAAAAATAAACACCTTTGTTATGGTCTGACTATCATTTTCTTCACACTGGGGGGAAAAAAAAACGCCACCCACTTCAACATTTCTAAAAATTTCTGAGGGACTCTACTGAACTGCCAATTAACATTGCTGCCAACAGTTTGCTTAACTTTGTAACCATCTGTTGTCCATTACTATCCATTCCTATTAATATAGAAGCTGATAGAAATGGATTTCTGATTTTGTTAAATTAACAAGAAAATAAAAATCAATATATGTGTATATATGTATACATATGTTTGATAAGTAACAGTAAAAACAACCCTGTTCCATGTATTTAGGGATACCTGTACCTTTCTACCCTCTTAACACCTTGTGATGGAATAATAAGCAATTTGACTCCCCTAGATGTATGCTAGGATTTTTAGAGGGGAAAAAAGAAAAGGGATCAGCTTCTGAGGGAAGGATATGTGTCATGATTACAGTCAAGGAATATCACAACAGGGCAAAAAAAAAAAAAAATCCAAACAAAACACAGGCAAACTCAGAAAAAGGAAAAAAAAAACATGCAAAATCTACTAAAAGGACAAGGTTCAGATGGAACTTCAGAACAATGAAGCAAGTGTTAGGATGTGTCCCTGAACTTAAAAGGTGAGGTAAAATAGGGGGTCAGAAATCCAGGGTCAGAAGGGTCTTGGAGGTTATCTAGTTCAACCTTCCAAACAATGCAATGCAAAATCCTTGAAAAAAGTGTCATTCAATTCTCTCTCTGAATAACTCAGTTGATGGGGAAATCACTACTTCAAGAAGCAGCCCACTTTCTCACTGGATAGTTCTGGCTTCCTTATATTGAGTTTAAAACTGCCTTTCAAAATGTGTCCTACTACTCCTGTCTATGAAGTATCAGAAAATAGGTCTATTGATTCCCTCTTTCATAGGACAGTCCTTCAAATATTCAAAGATTTCTTTTAGTCTTTTCTTCTCCTGGTTAAATATTTCTAAGTAAATGATCACTGAAGAACAATGTCCACTATGAAACCCAAAATCTGAACTTACTTGAAAGCTCTTCTGTCCTAACCAGGGAGGGGATATTTTGAATATAGAGGGCAAAAACTCTGCTTAATTTTCATTAATAGCCATTAAGTAGAGAGTATATACCTACCTCTAATAACTGCAATTCCCTGCATAAAAAAGCCATAATTTTAAAACAGTATATTAATTTCATTACTTCCATTGATTTACCCATATGTCAGAGTGATGGTACCCATGAACTAACAATCCTCAGCCCCTGACGTCACAAATATAGCTCACAGACCATAGAATTTCAAAGGTGGAAAGGATCTTGGAAATCACTTCATAGTCTAATCTTTCATTTTACAAATGAGAAAACTGAGGCCAAAAGAATTTAAGTAACTTGCTCAGGATCATATTGGTAAATGAAATCAAGTCTCAATCATCCAGATGATGACTATCCAATCTATGGGTTGTCCAGAGAATCTGAGTAAACCCAGGATGTTGTAATATACTAAAAATGCTTTTGTAATGGGCCAAACAGCATCTAAATGCACTGGTTAGGAAGCAGTGTGCAATGTAAGGGGCGTGAAAGTCATGCAATTCTGCCATTTATTATAGTCTCGTATTGTCCCAATTCTCCATCCCATAAACTACAACACGGAGATTATGTAGCTTTCAATATACACAGCATATATATCAGTAAATACACAGAAGCTATATGAGTCAGTGGATAGACTCAGGAAGTCAAAATCTGGGTTAAAATCTCGCCTCGGTCCTTTCACTAGCTATGTGACCTAGGCAAGTCACTTGCTCACTCTAAGTCTCAGTTTCCTCCACAGTAAAATGAGAATAACAATAGAACCTCCTTCCAAGGGCTGTGGATCAAATGAGACAATAGATGTAAAGAACTTTGGAAAACCATGAAGTACTATACAAAGGCTAGCTATTGTAGCATCTTACTGCCCAAGGAAATTTTATGACAATGCCTGACCACATGAGAGTTGTTGGTCCTACTTTCTTGAGATATTCTTACCCTTTGGCTCTTCCTGAATGACAGTATGAACAGATTCCACTTTGGTAGAGGGTTAATTCTTATTCTGGGATGCTTAAGTGAACAATTGTATAGAAATCAATGTCACCACCAAAACCAACAATAAATCATTACAATGAACCAGGAAGAAGGAAGTGCTAAAAAAGAGAGGCTGTGGTAGACAAGAGATAGTTTTAGACAGGGGAAAATGAGAACAAATCCAAAACTTTGCTCATTTGTAGATCAAGTCATCCAGGACGAGTATCCAAAGGATCACTGGGTGGTCAATAAGATTTGATCAAATAAGCAAGTGTTGGATTCAAGAGTAATGATTCAAATATGAAATATTTCTTTTCTTCCTCTTCTTCATACATGTTGTGATCCTCAGTGGATCTTACCCATCCAGACAAATCTTGAATTAATAGTCTCAAGTCTCCCTTAAGTGATCATCATACTCTTTATCTCATTGTGTAAGAATCTGGTTTGAACTGTATTCAATTCTTACTGCATCTATCTCATGGTACTAAAGTGATATCCAGGCTCTGCATCATCACTTAGATGTTCCACTGCCACAGAGACCTGTCCATGTTTCTTTCTATGAAATTTACCCTTATCTCTTCAATCAATCAATTCACAAGAATTTATTATATGCCTACTTTGTGATAGGCACTGTGCTAAGTGTGAGACATACAAATAAGATGAATGAAATTTTCCCTACTTACTCATAAGGAAATTACACACCTAGATTAATATTCATGACCATGGCCTTTAACTTTTCTAATGAATCCGCTACACCCCTGCCAAGTTAATCGTTCTAAAACACAATTTTCATTATATCACTACCCTATTCAAAAAATTTTAATAGTTCCCCAATGTCCAACTTCCAAGATATCCAACTTCCCCTATAATCTGAACCAAACTCACTCTTCTAATCTTATACACAAACCCCCAGATCCCATTAAACTGATCTATTCATCATCTTCCAAGAACACGTGTGTTTTCTGGCTGGCTCAGTGTTCTCTATATTTTGAGTGTCCCCTGTTTGCCCTCATGGTTATCAAAATCCTTTCCATCCTTCAAGGCCGGGCTCGAAAGTAACATTACCCATGAAAATGCTTTTATTATTTATAAAAACCGTTTATCACTTAACACATACTCAAGGTGAACTGTGATCCTGCTGATACTCATATTTCCACCAGTGATGGAAATAGCAAAGTTATAAGATATTCCCTCCAAAGATGAATGGGTAAATGGATGAAAAAACCCCCACTTATTTTTTTATTTGATGATTAATTATTTTATTTAATTAATTTATTGTTAGTATTAATAATAAACATTAATAATAATAATTTGATTAATTTAAATAAATTATTAAATGACTTATTTCATAATAATAAATTATTAAGTGGCTATTATAGAGAGATTCTTATCTTGAAATGCTTATATTCTAATAGGAATGTTATAATAGAAAATGAAACCCATTTTCATTTCACATACTTCTCAAATATTATTCAGTTTCACCTTTGCATGCCTATAAACATAAAAATCTCTTTGTGTAGTTGGAAAGCTCAATGCAGTCTGAGATAATTCACTTCACCTCACTTCAATTAACATGTACCTATATGTCAGGTACTGTGCTAGGTGCTGAGTACATAAAGACAAAAACAATATAACTCCTTTCCCTCCAGGAACTTCCATTCATTTTGTTTATCAGTTATAGTTCTTAGCATTATGCCTTAAAAATATCAGGTGCTCTTATCAGATTGGATAACATGACAGAAAAGAAAAAAATGAAACGTGCTGAGGAGGTGTAGAAAAATAGGTACACCAATGCAATCCTGGTGGAGCTGTGAACTGGTCCAATCATTCTAGAAAAGAATTTGGAACTATCCCCAAAGGGATATAAAATTGTTCATGCCCTTTAACCCAGCAATACCATACTGGGTCTGTGTCTCAAAGAGAAGGTGACCCATTTGTGTAGAAATATTTATAGCAGTTCTTTTTGTGGTGACAAAGAATTTGAAATTGAGGGGATGCCCATCAATTGGAAAATAGCTGACCAAGTTGTGATAGATGATTGTGATGGAATATTATTATGCTATAAGAAATGGCAAATGGGAAGACTTACATGAACTGATGCAAAGTGAAGTGAGTAGAACCAGGGGAACATTGTACACAGTAACAAGAATACTGTAACAACTGTGAAAGACTTAGATACTCTGTTCGGGACAACGATCCAAGATAATTCTAAAGGACCCATGATGAAAAATGCTGCTCACTTTCAGAGAAAGAACTGATGAACTCTGAGTGCACATTGAAGCATACTTTTTTAACCTTCTTCATTTTTCTTGCTTTTTTTGTTTTACTCCTCCCCAACACAGCTAATATGGAAATATGTTTTGTATGGCTTCACATGTATAATTGACATCATATTGCTTGCCTCCTGAATGGGTGGGGGAGGGGTGGGAAGTAGGGAGAGACTTTGGAACTCTAAAAATTTTTTAAAGAATATTAAAAAGAAAAATAAATGGAACGTTAGTTGCTCAACATTTGTTAATTATTGATTACTTGAAAGCAAAATTTAAAGGAAAAAGGCAGACAGTGTGATCGCTTAGGTTTTATGGGTGGGCTAGTTTAAGTGGCAAGAAAAGTTTGTATTTTTTCTATCCAACTGAGAACAACAGGGTACAAGATCACAAATGACCAAGCAAAAGATCAAGGACAAAGTAAATAAGGTTAATTTGTTTTCTTTCCATCACAGGTACTGAATGAGAAAAAAAAGAGTGTATTTTTGGACACTGGGCAACCCAGGGGGCCTAGGAGGTGTAATATTCTCTGTGGATGTCAGCAGAGTTGTTACAAGGAGACATGGGACAGATCATTGACTTACAAGCTCAGGGGAATGGGGGTGTAGAAGGGATGGAAGGATACTTCTCTGATTGGAGGGAGAGGCACTCAGTGGTGCTGTGGTTTGTTTTTCTCTGGCATAACACAGTGCATTGATTGAAATGAACACTTGCCAACTGTTTTCTGGTTTGGGGGGATGTGACTTTAGCTGCACATAGACTTTCCCTTTCAAAGCAATGTTGTGCAAACTTCCATGGATTGAAGAAAGATAAGGTGGGAAACTGAGATCCAATACTAACTACCAAATGGACTGCCAGACATTGTAAACCAAGCACAAAATTTTCCTTAATTGAACCTAATCTCTTTCACTTTCTCCCCAAATTGAGCAATTAGGAGACTGTTTGCATAGGGATGATCTCTGTTAGAATGTTTCCTTTAAGGGCCTTCAAGCCAAGAAGCAATTCCTTCACTGGAGGTTGTGGAAATGGATTTTAGAAGCAATCCGGTGGCATTACTTAATAATTATGGGGAACATTAACAGGAAGCCAGCCCTTTTCTTTTCTAAAACGTAATTTATTTGTTTGTGTTCTTCAGGAAATTCTGCTTGCATAGAAACCTTTTATCCTCCTGGTCCCCTCTGTGAATAAATCTGGCATGGTGTTGCCTGAGGTTACCTCTCATCTCTTTCTTAAAGGCCTCTGGGACAGCAACTCATAGAAGAGAAGAATTGTTTTCTTTTTTTATCACGAGTAGGAATCTATTTCAATGTGGAGAACTAACTGAATTCTGAACTTATCTGCTTCACCAATAGTTTTATTTTTTTAAAGGCCCTGAGGTAAGTTGGAGGAAAAATGGTGGGCAAAAATTTTCATTAAAAGTTTATTTCCAAATTGGAGAAGCAAGATCAAAAGTAGATATAGTCAATTACAGTTTTTACAAGATTTTTAAAATACTCTTACACCACTTTAAATTTATGTAGGATGTTTTTTCAAAGAGCTTAGAATGCTCTGGATATATTAGCTCATTTCTTTTCAGAGCCTTCACTGACGTACTAGCCTGGTGTTTCATGTTGGCATGGCGCTGACCCTGAGCTCTAGAATGTTATGTTAGTGTAACATAGTTCTGACAGATCCTATCATGATGGAAAGGTTTGAAGTAATACATAGTTGTCTGCAAGTCCAATCTGGGATTTAAAGGAATAGAGAACAGCGTCCTACCATGAGTTGACCTAACTGTAGGTTTCTTGGTAATCAGAGATTTTAATAAATGCTTAAAGGATGAATGAATGAGTAGTACACAAACTGATCTGGCAGACAAAAAGTACTGAGGGTTTAGGGGTAGCTCGATGCCACCCTGGTTCTCTTAATCTGGTTCTAATCCTGAGAGGTGATATAACCCACACTCTAGGAGGAACCATTGCTTCCCAGAATAGCAGGCTTGATTTGAATGATACACACTATTTTATACTCAGGAAGACAAAAAGGATACTGGAGCCTTTTGCCAGAGAACCTATCTGGGTTAAGGAGGCCCATAGACTTTTGAATATATGAGTGTGAGTAGGCAAGATAAAGACCAATACAGGGGTTTGTTAGAATAACTGTGATGCTTATTCATGACCTCCACTAATGGAATCTTCAGTCATTCCAGTTGTTTCTGGACTTTATGCCCTATACTGGGAAGCTAGGTGGTACAGTAGATAGAGCATGGGGGCTGGACTCAGGAAGACTCATCTTCCTGAGTTCAAATCTAACCTCAGACACTTAGTAGCTGTGTGACCCTGGGCAAGTCACTTCACCCTGTTTACCTCAGTTGTTCATCTGTAAAATGAGCTGGAGAAAGAAATGGTGAACTACTCCAGTATCTTTGCCAAGAAAACCCTGAATAGAATCAGGAAGAGCCAGTCACAACTGAAATGACTGAACAACAAAAATGTCCTGTACTTCTACATCAGAGCTTCATGCCTAATCTGACTAGAACATCAATCTGTGGGCTTGTCATCCAAAGAACTGTCAAGCTAAGCTTATCACAGGTGAATTTTCTAATTTACAACTCATGAAAAAATCCTGTGTAGTTTATGTTATGAATCCTTGAAACGCCAAGGTATCTTGTCTTTTGTATCCGGAGCCTGCCCTGTTCCCTCCTCCAGTGGCAGTCTTCCCCTCCCCTCCCATCACAATGGCATTACCATATACCGGTCACTTGGGTGAAGCTAACTTTTTTGCTGTGGTTCCTGTCTCTCTTCAAAGGCAACAAAATTGTCCTGGGTCTAATTAGCCCAGGGGACTAAGAATTTAAGTCAAGCCTCCTTTGGACTTCCTGGGAGTCTTTGGCCATACCAAAGGACATATAAGGGGCCCATTCACTTAGAGTCAGGGCTCTCAGATGTGGGAGATATCCCAAGAGCAAATGAGTCACCACACACAGACCTACTGATCAGACACATTTCCATATGGATGCGAGAGTAGCATGGGTTGTGTCTATCCAGTATAAGTGATGGAGAAGTCTTATTGAGTATCTCTTCTATGCTACAGCTAAGCAAACCTTCTTTAGTAATCTATGAATAATTTATAGTGTCTTCTTTAATATCAACATGGAACCTACTGTAATAGGGGACTGGTTTAAGTGGAAACTCCTTTTATACCATAAATATCATCTACTCAGATGGGACTGTTTCCCAAGGTTTTTCCCTAAAAGAAAGCTGGCATTTCAAGGAAGTCTCAGTTTCTAATTTTCCCCTCTCCAACCCTTGAACTAGTCCAATCCAATGAAATCCAGTCCAATCCAACGAGCATGTAATAAGGGTCTACCATAAATAAGGTACCTTACTGGTGTTAGGAATACAGAAAACAAGAAGAAGAATTCCAAAATACAGATCTGTTGTCATTTGGCAAGTCTTAGCTCCTTCAAGATTCTCCCAGCTCACCCACCTCTTACTCTCTCCCTTTACATAGATTCTGTCAGTATATTATTATATTTAAATCTATAAAAAACCTAGGGACAGAACCTGTGCATAAGGTTACAGAAAAATAAAATTGCTGTTTATAAATGAAAAGGAAAAAGAATCCTTCATTATAAATAGTCATAATCTTCACTGAGAATTTTAAGTTTCTTGCTATAATGGTATATTGTGTCAATATAAAACTTAACTACAATTTCCTAATGCCTTCTAATAGATTCTCCATAATTTAATTTGAGACCTATTAAGGTGTATCATAGAAGGATATAAAAGGTATACTGTTGACTCAAAATTCCAAGAGCTCCTAAGAGAATTCTTGTGCTTTGTTTTATTATGTCAAGCTGTCCAGTATGTTTGCCTAAAAGATAATAAAATCCACGGGTTAAAGAGAAAGTTGTTCTGTATATACAGGTTCAATTCTTAAAATTGAGTAAATCAAAAATGTTTAAAATGGAGAGATAATAAATAGAACAGGCAGTGTTTCACATTAGACCACACATTAGAGGGAAAAAATCACTGATATTTCAGCTTTCAGCTGTAAAAAGGAATTGACTTGAAGCCAAGAGATTCTAGCAATTGTTTTCAAAAGGTCCAAAAAGCAAAAAATCTTGAAAGACTGATACTATTGAGGTACACAGGAGCCTAGGGGCAGTGAGGTCAAGTTGAAAGTAAACTGTACTAGTCAGAGAGACAGGAGACCTAGATTTTAGTGCTGCCTCTACCAAGGATATCTTGTGAGATCTTATTCTCTCATTACTTATTCCTTCCCTGTGCCTTAATATTCTCATCTGTAAAATGAGGGAGTTGACCTATGATCTCTAAATTGTTCCTCGTGCTAAACTTTTATCTTTCATTTTTATAGTAGAAAATAGAAAGAGACGTGGAAAAGAAAGAAAAGTTCTAAAATCTGGAATTCCGACCTTAGGATATTTCTATAATGCCTACTACCTTGCTGATACTTATCACATGGGAGGATGTGTGTATGTGTGTGAGTGCCTCATTGAATTGTCTCATCATCTGAATATATAATAATTATATGTTTATAATATATTATATATTATAATATATAATATAATGTGAGGGTAGCTAAATGGCAGAGTGAATGGAGTGCCAGGCCTGAAGTTCAAATCTGGCCTGAGATTCTTACTAGCTATGTGATCACTTCACCTTGTTTGCCTCAGTTTCCTCATCTGTAAAATGAGCTGGAGAAGGAAATAACAAGCACTCTAGCATCTTTGCCAAGAAAACCTCAAATGGAGTCATGAAGAATCAGAAACACACTGAAAATATATTATATAATTTTGATACGTTAGAAACATATTATGCAATTAGAATCATGGTATGATACATGATTATGTGCATATGCCTACAATAAAGCTATATCTTTAAGGATTCCTTTATTAATATAAACTATGGGGCTTTTCAGAAAGGAGTAGAGAGAAAGCAGAAATCCCAAACATACTCACAACACTTTTCTAATAAATGCCCTCATCCTCATCTTAATGCTGTTTCAGTTTCTGCCTCTCAGCTCTCAAAGCAGGAAGGAGCTACATCACATAAAACCCTCTGATGAACATTAGCTTTGACAGGTCACCATGACCTTGCTACCAAGAAATATCCTTGAAGCTTTCTCAGCTTTAAGAACATTTGAATCATATAAAACTCAAAATTGGCACTAATGATGGCGGAAGAGAGCTGGTTATCTTAACATTCATTTCCATCTCTGGTTATAATAAAAAGTTCTCCACAGGAATAAAAAAAGATCGGGCTTCAGATCAAGGAGAATGCCATGTATCCTATGTGCTTTGTCCGGGACCTGACTCTGGCCAGGCCCCTGGAAGCGTAGGGTTCCATCTCAGAACAAAATGAGAAGCTTGTAAGCCATTCAACAGCGTAACAAAAGGAGATTTACTTCACCTCTAGAACAAGAGGTTATTCAATAAGAATTACTGTTGTTCAGTCATGCCCAATTCTTTGTGACCCCAACTGGGATTTTCTTGGCAAAAAATACTGGAGTGGTTTGCTATTTCCTTCTCCAGTTCATTTTACAGATGAAGAAACTGAGGGAAACAGGGTTAAGTGACTTACCCAGGGTCACATAGCTAGTTAAAAGTCTGAGGCCAAATTTGAACTCAGGAAGAGGAGTCTTTCTGACTCCAGGTCTGGCACTCTATCCACCATGCTGCCTAACCACCCCTCAACCAGGATAACCATTGAAAATACTTCTGCTGGATTTCAGCTAAGGAAAGAATGCCTTAAATGGATTCAGCTGAGGGGTGCCCCCCTTGTGATTGACCAATTAAACCTCCAAGAATTCTACCCTTTTTCCCTACTCCTTCTCCTCAGGTGTTCTTAACCCTACTTGAATCAACCCCCTTGGACAATCCAGTGAAGCCTATAGAGCCCTTCTCAGAATAATGTTTCTAAATGTATGAAATAAAATCCATCAGATTACCAAAGGAGCAAATTATATTCACATAAAGATGAAAGTTTTTTCTCCATCCAATGTCATGACCCCCTGAAATTTGTACCAAGCATTAAGAGCTCCTATGCTAATGAAATGCTGATGAGGAGACCAAAATCTAAACACATATTAGAACAAGCTGACAAAGTATAGGGGCAAAAAATGTTGATGTGCTGTTCATTCACCATTGTTTTATTATTCAATTTAGTCCTTTTTTTATTTCAGTTTGTCCACAGGTGACGCATTCCAATTAAAAAAATATTGACTCTGGAATCAGAAGACCTGGGTTCAGATCCTTCCTCTGATGTTTACTAGCTATGTGACCATTTGGTAAGTCATTTAACCTTCCTGCATCTCAGCTTCCTTATCTGTAAAATGGTGGAGTTGGACCAAAACACCTCTGAAGTACATTCCAGCTCTGGATGTGTGATTCGATGAAAAATACAAGGAAGAAAAGGAAATTCAGAAATACCTTTTTTTTCTGAACCTGATTAAAAGTGTTTGATTTTCTTTTCTTTTTTCTCCTTAACCACTCTTCTCAATCAAAAGAACAGACTGGTTTTCCATGACTACAAAATTAGTTACTTAACTAACATATTAAACAGAAGAACTGGGTTCCAAAACTGAATGAGATAACAATGGACCAAATCTAAGAAAATTAAATTCAACAGGAATAAATTACAAATCTTACACTTGGATCCAAAAAATCAACTCCAAAAGCAAAAAATGGAGGTAATATAAATATGCAAGGATCCTATGTTTAGTTCACATGAATAAGGATAAAGGGGTTTAGTAGATCGTAAAGTACATCAACAGGGTGATTCAGACCAAAAATAAAAAAAAAGCTAACACCATTTTAGGCCAAATTGATAGGAATATAGTGTACATGAGGAGAGAAGTCATCGTTGTACTGTGACTGTGTAAGATGCTCTGATCAGATCAAATTCAGACTATTATGTCCAGTTCTTACTACATATTAAGAAAAGTATCTACTGATATGCTAGAGATTTTCTGAGGAATATCGAAACCATGCCATGTAAAAATCAGTTGAAAAACCTGAGGATTACTAACCTGGGGGAAGGTGGTGACATGACAGTTATCTTCAAGCAGCATTTAAAGGGCTTCAAGTATCTCAAGTATGATTAGACCTGTTCTGTTTGGCCCCAGAAGGGGCAACTAGGAGCAATGTGTGACAATGGCATTGAAGCAGATTTTGGCTCAATATAAGGAAAAATTTTTAAAGAAATAGTCCTTTTTGAAAGTGGAAGCAGTTGCCTCAGGAGGGGAAGGAAAGAAGGAAGGAAGAAAGGAAAGAAGGAAGGAAGGAAGGAAAGAAAGAAGGAAGGAAGGAGGGAGGGAGGGAGGGAAGGAGAGAGAAAGAGGAAGGGAGGGAAAAAATTTATTAATCACTAGGTACAAAGCACTGACCTACTAACTGTGGGTTAAAGAATACTAATCACCTTTCATGCAGTAAGTGATTACTAAATGTTTATTGTACTGAATTGACTTTGATTTTGTTTCTTTTGTAGGTGGCATGGTTAATCCACATACCTTCACTGGGGAGGAAAGTAAGTTTTACAACAATTGTTTGACAAAAGTCATATTGAGGGGAGAGGGGAACAAAACTTTATTTATATAAGGGAAAGTCCATTTTTTTAAGATAGTAATTCAAGTCCTCAAATTAAGACTTTAACAATGAATGTTAAATTACAGTATATATCAAGGATATGGTATAGTTCTAGACACTATAACTGATCAAGAACCAAAGGCTAGGTTGACATTTTGAAGGTGGAGATTTGAAGTAACTATACCTATTAATTCAAGAAAAATGCTGATACAGAATTGAAGAGAAGAGGACTGGGAAAAGAAGATGATGGGAAATTCTTTCCATGCAGATGCCAGTCACTTATGCTTACAATCTTCTCCCTCCTAATGTGTACCAGGAGACTCCAGGCAACCTAAGAGCTCATTTTTTTTGTCTGCAGATAACAAGTCCCTTTAAGCGGCCTGTGCTTTTGACAGACTCACTCTTTTACAAATTTGTTGGCATTCTCCAAAGAGATGGATGCTAGGCCACAGGTTTGTTTTTTCTCACTAGATTGTGAGAGAAATATGAAGTGTATGTTAGAGTCTGTCCAACATGGGGACCCCACTTAAGAGTTTGGCTGTGTTACAAAACCAAGTCATTGCAAGAACTCAATTAGAGAATGATATAGTGATGGAGGAGGGAGCCCCAAATTCAAACACTTTTCACTGGCAGAAGATATATTAACACAAGCACCCATTTGGGCTTGGGTACTTACTTCTTAATCTATCTCTTCCTTTAACAGAAATAAGATTCCCCACTGCAAATTTCTCCAGTTCAATTCAAAAACATTTATAAAGTACCCACGACAGGCAAGATGCTATTCTGGGCTAAGGATACAATGAAGAAAAAACAACATAGATAGCCCCTTCAATTAATTTATAAGCTAGTAGGGAATTAATGGGGCAGTAGGGTGGTGCAGTGGATAGAGCATTGACCCTTGGGGTAGGAAGACTCAACTTTGTGATTTCAAATCTGGTCTCAGACTCTTACTAGGCAAGTCATTTAACCCTGTTTGTCTCCGTTGCTCATCTGTAAAATGAGAGGGAGAAGGAAATGACAAATCACTCCAGTATCTTTGCCAAGAAAACTCAAATAGGGTCACGAAGATTTGGACTGAACTACAACAAAAGAAATTGACATCCATTTTGTTTCAAATATCATAACAAGCCTGGTAAGATAGATAACATATTATCATCAGGTGCATTATGGGTAAGATGGAGATAATAATAGTACCTACCTAGCAGGGTGGTTGTGAGGGTAAAATGAGATAACATATGTAAAGTGCTTTGAAACTATAAAGCACCATATAAATGTTAGCTATAATAATGATGGCCATCATCATCATTATTAAATTATCTACATTTTACAAATAATTATAAAGGCATGAAATAATTAGGATTCATTATTTGTAGATGATTTCTGAGAAATCTGGGATGAAATCAGATTTCTTGATTCCCATTTGTGTTCCACTGGATTATTCTCAAAATGTGCCTTGTCTATGAGTCATCTCCCTGGTCAATGGGATGGCTCATGGTGGTATTAATGTCCATAATATATATAATATATATTATAATAATATATCAAGATATTATATTATTTTATATTTTATAATATAATATTATATTATAATAATATATCAAGATATAAAAGGTATATCATGAAGAAGTGGAGAAGAGAGCTGCCTCTACAGTGAGGATGACCTGGGTTGAAGTTAAAGATCTGACACATACTAGAAGTGATGATGTGGGACTAAAGTGCATTAGTAAAAGCAGTTTTCTCAGTAGGAAGCTCCCTGCTCTGATGAAATTGCAGTTGTAGACTATATTACGCATATATGCACATATTATATACGTATATATTGGTTTTTTATATATACATACACATACATGAAAGTATAGCACATAGAATGCTGACTTAGAGTAGGAATTTAGTAAATACTTGTTGGTTGACTGATTGCCTTGGAGGCAGTGTGTGTATATGTGTGTGTGCATATGTGTGTGCATGTGTATACACATACATATATGTATGGTACAGTGGATAGAATGCTGGCGCATAGTAGGTACTTAATAAATGTTTAATGGTTGATCTTGTTAGAGGCAGGAAGACCTGGGACCAAAGTCCTGCTTTCCAAAATTTACTAGATGTGTTGCTTAACTTCATGCTTGTGTTCATTTTAGTCATGTGTGACTCTTCATGACCCCTTTTGGGGTTTTCTTGGCAAAGATACTGACTGGAATGGTTTGACATTTCCTTCTCTGGCTTATTTTACAGATGAAGAAACTGAGACACACTAGAGGGTCGCAAAACTAATAAGTGTCAGAGGCCACATTTGAACTCACAAAGATGAATCTTAATAAGTCTCGGCCTAGCACTCTATGCCCTGAGCCACCCAGTTGACCCCCTCAACGAGCCTCTGATTGTTCCCCCATGAAATGATGATGATAACATCCAAATACCTACTCTCACCAGGTTATTGTATCATGTTGCCTCCGCTATGCTCAAGGCCTCCTGAATTCAAGCATTTGCCATGGCTCCATCATCAGTGCTCTTCTCTTTTTTTTTCCTTTATATCTTTTTTCTTTGATGTTTAATGAGTAGGACTAAGAAACCAAGTGGAAACATAGGGCAAGGGGAAAAGAAAAATCAAAGATGCCTCCAGAGTATCAAGGATGTCCCTGGACTCAGTCTTCTCCACACATATCATTTCCATTGCCACCACCTTAGTCCAACCCACATTACCTACTGATTGGACAACTGCAACAGTCCCTTCACTTATCTCCTCATCTTCAGCCTTTGTCGTCCTCAAAGCCCTAGTCAGATCAATCTTTAAAAGTCACAACTTGACAAAATAATTCCACAGCTTGAAAACCTCAATTCTTTGCCTCTGGCATTCAAGGCTCTCTATCTCCCAGTTCTTTCCAGCATTATCTCATGCATTCTTCCTCTCCATCTCCCCTTTCCCCCACAATGTGCTCTATGGGATAGCCAAACTGGAGGAGCTTGCTTTATCAGAAGAGTAGCTAAGAATGCTCATGTCTGGGAAAAGTACCACAAAAAGTGCACCTGGTTCACGTGATAGGGGAAGGGAGGACATTCCCTCCTCTGGGACTGGGGGTTCTGGTAGGAAGAAAGAGACTCTGGGACACTGCTGGAGAGGCTGAGGAAACTGCAGGAAGAACAGGCAAGGAGAAGAGGAGCTCACTCTAGCCCACTGTCTGATAGCTTCTGATGTTAATTATTCTTTAATTATTTATTTAATTTGATTAATTGTTAATTGTATATATATATATATGAACTATAATTAAATAATTAATGACTTGTTCTTCCTCTTTGGGTGCCAAGCTTTGTTGAATGGCTGAACTGCTGTGAGTACCCTCAAGATTCAGTACCCTGGTCACTATGCTCTATTAGCATCTTTTGCCTTATGGTTTCAGGCAGGTCACATAACAAAGGCAGAAAATTATGTGCAACAAAAAATAGGAGAAGAGGATTAGGTGGGTAGACAGGTAAGGGGGAAATAGACACAGAGAGGAAACAAAAAATAAATAAGCTTATGTGTTACCTAAATGAAGAGGGTTGTATTTACCCTAACAGTCCTTTGGCTTTCTGGGAGCTAGGCTAGGTTTTTTCATTCAGCCTACAAGGGAGGACATTAAAATGGTCTCTTGAGTAGCTATCTGGATTGATTTTGTTGCCTGTCAGAGGTGAGATTATTTTTTTAAATTTTTTTTGCTTCAGATAAATTTATTTTCCAGGAATACATCATGTAATAATAATATATGTAAGACCCTACTCATTGCTATCACTGATTTTTGTCTTGGGACATGATAGTGTCCCAGGTGTGCTGGGCTGTGTACAGTGACGGCAGTAGGAAAGACAATTTGATCAATCAATAAGCACTTATTAAGGTGCCTACTATGTGCCAGGTGGAGTCCATCATAAAAGCATTGTTAGGACCAGTTTTACACTCGTAGTAAGACTGAGTTAAAATATATATAAGCAGCAATTAGGTAGGAGGAAAAAGCTTGTGCCTTTGTGTTTCCCTGCAGGTAAGATTGAAAAGAAAGGGTAGGAATATCTTGTAGTAATCTTATAAAGCAATTTGATCCCTTTCCTCACAAAATAGAGGTAATGACAATTTATATAAACTCTGACTCCCTTTAAATCAACTGAACAATCAACCACCCACCCAAGGTGAAAAAGGAGGTGTGATAAAAAATTCTGGGAGCTGATAAATTTTTAAGTAAGGTTTAATTATTGATGTGTTTCTCTATGACACCTAATTTGTAAGTATATCAGGGGTAGGATGCAATTTATTTTATAATAGTCTCATCCCCAAGTACCTGAGAAGGATGCCAGATTTACTGCCGTACCTAATATTTTTTAATTAAATGTTAATTTAATCATGAAAAAAATCCATAAATTTTATCGTAGACAATTAATGAATCGTCTGTTGAAATCATATATAGTCACACCTCAATTCAACAAACATTCTTTAGTGTTTACTTTGCATGAAGTACTACCATTCCTGCCCTCAAAGAGCTTATATTTTGCTGGGGGGAAATAACATGCACACAGACAAGTAAGCACAAATATATATAAACACACACATATGTATATGTGCATACACATATATGTGCACATACACATACATACATAAACACATATGGACACACCCACACATACACACAGTAACAGGAACACAGTAGGTGGCACAGTCTATAGAGGCTGGGCTTGGAATCAGGAAGACTTACTCAGCTTCCTGAGTTCAAATCCAGCTTCCGACATTTTTTACTGTGTGACCCTGGACAAGTCACTAAAAGTGGGTTTATCTCACTTTCCTCATCTTTAAAATGAGCTGGAAAAGGAAATGACAAACCACTCCAGTATCTTTCCTACAGATGTTGCCACTTGAGAAAACCAAATGGGATTATTAAGCACCTACTATGTATCAGCATTCTCTCCACTGTACCATGAACATATGTGTGCATGTATACACAGTCACACATATCTCCATATATACACACGTTGCCTCCAAAGCAATCAATCAACAAGTATTTATTAAATTCCTCCTCTGAGTCAGTACTGTATGTACTATACCTTGCATATATGTATACATACATACATACATACATACATACAATGAAAAAACCCAAATGGGGTCACAGAGTCAGACATGACCAAAACAATTCAACAACAACAAAAAAGTCTAAGTTATTTCACAGGTAGGAAAAGAGAAGTCATTGGAAGAATCTTGAAATGCCTCATGTAGGAGGTGGAACTTAAGCAATAGCATTGATGAATATACTTATATTCTGTACCATTGGATTTTGCCTCATCTATATTGAGCTGACCTTTCTTTTGTGAGCGAAGAAACTTCATTTAAAAAGAGACATTTACAGAAATCAGGTAACACACCCATCTCATGAAAGAATGAGCCATACAAAATTGAGGTTTCAGGCCTGTTGCCATTTAACACAAAAACATTTTCCCATTTTAAGTAGATTTCAAAAGGCAGTACAAATGTATTCTGTCATGTCCCAAGACAAAAATCAGTGATAACAATAAGCAGGGTCTCGTCTATATTATTACTGCATGACATATCCTTGAAAAATAAATTTATTTGAAGCAAAAAGTGAAAAAAACAACAATCTTACCTCTGACAGGCAACGAAATCAATCCAGATAGCTTCTAAAGAGAGCATTTTAATCTCCTCCCTTGTAGGCTGAATAAAAATAATTGCCAAATGCTACTTGACATCTTGGCTTTTATTGGTACCTTTAAAAGAGAGGCCTACATATGAAATACGCAGATGTTCCTCTGAGGACAAAGACACATAGGTACTGCCATACCTGTATAGCCTAATAATATATCTCAGCCTGTCTCCCATTGGGTCCAACAGAAGAGTCTTAAGAAAAAATGATGCATCCCAGAAGGCACTTGATCAACTACTCAATAGAATATCCTTTGGAGAAGATTACCTCCAGATTCTGGGACAGATTTTTCATGTCTTGAACCATAAAAAGTAAAATAACTGAGGAAACCATTCTATTTTTATCCTTCACCAGTCAAGTATAATTGCAGGTGCTTTTCTTAGTTATAAAAGTGTCTTTTCCTTTCAAGAATCTAATGGAACATTTTCCTTAGTAAATATTCTGCAGCAATGTCTAACAGCTACCCAAAAACTGTTTTCTAAAAAGTTCCTGCACCAACCTCCAGGAGGCTTACATACTGCACTACCTGTCATCAACCAGTAATTTACATTGAATTTTGCCTAGACAAAAGAGTGAAAATAATATTGGTGAGAGGAGTTGCACCATTTCCAGGATAAAGGATAGGGACCTACTTGCTTAGCCATCCTTGACAAGAATATTTTATTACTTCTAAGTCATATATGGAGGCAGTGAGGTGGTACAGTGGATAGAGTTCCAAGTCTGGAGTCAGAAAGAGCTGAAGTCAAATCCTATCTCAGATACTTAATAGCTGTGGGACCTTGAGCAAGTCATTTAACCTGTGTCTGCCTCAGTTTCCTCATCTATAAAATTAGAATACTAATAGCACCTACCTCCCAGGATTGTTGTGAGACTCACATAAGATAATAATTGTAAAGTGCTTAGTACAGTGCCTGGTATGTAGTAAATGTTACATAAATATTAGCTACTATTTTCATTACATGTGTATAGGAGTTTGGTGGGATGAAACAAATACTATAATCTCCTTCCCAAACATTCATAGTTCATAAGTCAGTCTCAGAAAAAGGGACATTAATGCTCTTTGTATCTTGGAAGAAGTAGCATTTTTTGTGGCTAGGAGGGAAAGGTTCTTTGATTTCAAATTGAACTACTCTTTAAAAAAAATGATGGTACCCTCCTATGATGCCAACATTCATCAAATCAGTTCACTGGGGCAGTGACGTAGCTCAATGGATAGAGTATTGGGTCTGAGTTTGGAAAGACTTGAGTTCATATCTGATCACACTCACATACACAAGCTGTGTGACCTTGGACAGTTAACCTCTGCCTGTCTCAGTTTCCTAAATTATAAAATATGGATAATAACAGCACCTACTTCTTATGGTTGTTATGAGGTTAAAGCTATCAGAGACAGCCAGAGAATTGTCCAAGAATTATCTTTGGACTTGGAAAACAAAAGTGGGAGATGAAATCCAAGGGAGAAGATGATAAGGGAGCACCTCAATCCTTCAGTTAGGTGATGTCACTAGCCTTGGACAAAATACCAGAGAGAGTGCAAAGAAACCAGCAATAGAACTACTGAGCTGCTATCAGTAGAGAGCAGAAGAGGTGATACAGAAGAGGAGACACACAAGTGGTATCCCAATATTTTTAACAATCTTCAAACCATTTGCTAGAAAGTTTGACTTTCATCACATTAATCAGTGGAAGGAACTTGAGATAATTAACCCAAGAAGGCTTAGAGGAGACATAATAGCTGCCTACAAGTATTTGAATTTTTTCAGGGATGCTTTCCCTCTACAAACACTTGTAAATCTCCTGCTATGTGTGCACCATTGTGATAGGTGCTAGAGAAGATTTGTAATTCAAATAAGACACATTCTCTGCCTTCATAGCACTTATAACAGAGCCCACTTAGAGGTAAGTAAGTGGTACAGTGGATAGAGCTCCAGGCCTGGAGTCCAGAAGATCAGAGTTCCAATCTAGCTTTAGATGCTTGTTGGTTAGAAGACCCTAGGCAAGTCACTTAGCCTCTGTTTGTCTCAGTTTCCTTAACTTTAAAATGGAGATTGTTATAGCATTTATATCACAGGATTATTGTGAGGATCAAAGGAGATGGCATTTGTAAAAAATAAAAATGCTTACCACTTTTGTTCTTCTATTTTGTTCAGTTGTTTCAGTCATGACTCTTAGTGACCCCATTTTGAGGTTTTCTTGGCAAAAAGACAGGAGTGGATTGCTGTTTTCTTCTCCAGCTCCTTTTACAGATGAGGAAACTGAGGTAAACAGGGTTAAGTGCTTGCCCAGGGTCACACAGCTTGATTTGAGCTTAGGAAGATGAATCTTCCTGACTCTAGGCCTGGCCCTCTATCCACTGCCTAGGCCCTATATCAATGCTTATTTCCTTCTTTCTCCACAAAAGTGAAAAAAAAAAACAACCAGATATGTGTAATACACAATATTGCATGATAACGTGTATAAGCTTCAAAGCACAGCATTACATGTCTGGGGAAAGGATAGTCATTACCAACAGGGAGAATCAAAGAGAAATTCATGGATGAGGTGACATTTGAATTGTCTTAAAGGGTGGATAGGAATTGGAGAAGCAATAAGGAGGAAGGAGACTATTCCAGGCACAGGGGACAGTGGATATAAAGGCAAGGAGGGAAATTTGTAAGTTCTTTGAGGGCAGGTGCTATCTTTTGCCTGTTTTTGTATATCCTGCACTTAGTTCAATGTGTGGCGTGTAGTAGGCACTTGATGAATATCTATTGATTGACTCATATTTGGGCAACAGAGGAACCCAGTTTGGCTAAGAGTATAGAATGTATGTGTGGAGTGGAATAATATGAACTAAAATGAGAATGTGGCATATTACAACATTTTTTTGTCTGTCAGGCAAAGAATTTTGAACTTTATTCAGGCAATAGGGAACCACGGATGAAGGGTTTCTTTTCTTAAGAGGTCAGGAAAAGGGCTAATAGTCAGCAAAAGGGGGAGAATAGGAGAGCCGTCAAGAGAATGTGGCGTCTCTGAAGCCAAGGGAGGGAGTGATTGGCAGCATCACGTATTACAGAGTTCAGAAAGGGTGAGAACTAAAAAAGAAAAAGAAAGAGAAAAGAAAAGGACAATTGGATTTGTTGATGAGAAGGTCATTGATGACCTTTAAGAGTTTCTGTAAAGCAGCAGAGGTAGAAGCCAGGTGGCAAAAGGTTGGGGACATGGAGGCATGAAATGTAGATAGTCTTTTCAAGAAATTTAAGAATCAAATGGGAAAGAAAAATGGAAGAGTGAGTGGATGGGGCTAGTGGGGTCATGGATAGACTTATTTTTAGGACTGGTGAGCCCTAAGCATCTTTGTGGGCAAATGGGTAGAAGAAACTAAAGAAAAAAGGAGAGTTTGAAGATACAAGAGAGAGAAAATGAATGGAGGAGGGGACAAAGTTCTGAAAGACGTAAGAGGGAAAGCAATCAAGGGTGTACCTAAAGGGATTAGCCTCTTGTTCTGTGACTAGAGGCAAAGAGGAGAAAATAGAGATCAGAGTGCTACTCAGGCAGCTAATCTTGTTCAGTTGTGTCTGATTCTTTGTGACCCTCATTTGCGGGTTTTCTTTGCAAAGATGCTAGAGTGGTTTGCATTTTCTTCTCCAACTAGTTTTACTGATAAGGAAACTGAGGCTTACAGAGATTAAGTGACTTGTCCAGGGTCACATGGCTAGTAAGTGTCTGAGGCCAGATTTGAACTTACAAAGATGAGTCTTCCTGACTCCAGGTCTGGTGCTGTATCTTCTGGGACACCTAGTCCAGCAGCCAATAGCCCCAATTCATTCATACTATGAATATGTGGTCATCTACCATTAAGAGGTCAGAAGTGAAGAAGACCCAAGTTCAAACCCAGCCTCAGACACTTAGCAGCTGTGTGATTCTGGGCAAGTCACTTAACCTCTGCCAGCCTCAGTTTCCTCATCTGTAAAATGGGGATAATAATACTACCTAGCTCTCAGGGTTGTTGTGAGAAATAAATGAGAGAATAGTTTTAAAGTGCTTTGCAAATGTTAAAGTATTTTATAAATGCTGGTTATTATTATAACTTAGAGGATTAATGCCAGCATTCCAGCCAGCTGCTTAGAGGTGGTTAATAGCAAAATCACGTGTCTCAATTCCTTTCTGTGACAGAATTATCAAGTGCCTTGTCTATGTAAGATGGAGCTCTCAGTTATATCTAGAGTTGAAGAAATGGTGTGTGCTCCATTTTTTTATAAATGAAGGATTGATATTAACCCATAACCCTCACTTCTTCCCCCTTGTGTCATTAGATTTCTTCATTCACTATGTCTAAGAAGCATCCAAGTAACAGTAAAGGATGTGAAAAGGGATGAGAGACCCAGTGGAGAGGACCTGACACATACTCATTCTATGTCCCTGGCAAAGTCATCCAGCCCTTTTGTTGTTTCTCCCCCATCCCCTTCCTGCCTCGGGCAACTCTAAGGCTAGAAAGAGAGTGTTAATCTGGAGTCCTGCTTCTATGAAGGGAGTTTCCTCATTTAATCCCATGTGGATCTCTGCTTTTAAAAAAAAAACTAGATTATTTAGGGTGGGGAATAGGTGATTGCTTATTTCATTTTTGGTTAATACCAGGATTATTTCCCAAGAGTAGGAGTTAAATTTAAAAGATTGTGGTGTTTTCACATATTTCATTAGGGAATGAAAGATATTGGGTTCACCTTATAAACTAATTTATTCTCAAATAAATTACTTTCTTCAGGGTTGTCTCCTAGTTACATTCACTTCCTTTCTCCTACCCACATGAATTATATCAAAATTTTCAGAAATGAGACTGAAATATCAACTTACCATTTGGGTGACCTCATTTATCTCTTGAGGTCAAACACTGAAATAACTAAGTGGCCAAAGGTCGGTCACTTCAAAGCAAGAGGCCCAATCCATGAAAAGTTTGTGAGGCTAGGCAAGGTCCCTCTTGGACTTCCCTTGTGCTAAAAGTTGGAATGGAAATGAAATCCTCAGTTTTTTATTCATTCATTCAAAGCACTTCTCCACTGTTATGTATTTGGATATAGATTTGGGCCAGCAGCTCAATATTCTGTTGGAAGGGGGGCAAAATTCATTTCACATGATTTTTTCTGTTCTGTATTAAATTTTTTTCCCTCATATTCTAGTGAAAATCTCTTTTTTGGCAATTGGTTGTTTTTTGTTTACTTTTTTGTTTAGGTCTGGGAGAGGAGATAACTAACCAGAAGTCAGATGTAAAAACTAATTAATATATCTCATCATAATGTATCTGATTACAGTTCTATCAGCATACCTAAAACTGAAAATTTTCCCAAAATTCTGTGTCTCTTAATTCATCAATTTCTTTTAATGGTACCACTATTTTCTCAGTCACCTGCACCTGAAAATTTAGTTACCTTTTACTCCCTTCTCTCCAATTGCCTCACCTTCCCCCACCCCAACTACTCATGCAGCCAGATACTAGGTATTATCCTTTATAGCTCAGCAATATTCCTTCCATTTGAATGAATTAATGAATGATAAATATACACATATATGTATATATGTGTGTATAAATATATATATATATATGTATATACACAAAATCAAGGGTGTGCTGGAGCCAGCTCTAAGTGGATAGTAAGAGTCAATTGTTAAATTTCTAGTGTCAACCATGTACACCAGTAGAAATCAACAAATGTTATAAAGCAGGGATTGAGTTATTGCTTTGTTGTCTAGACAAAAGGGGTTAAGAATCCTTGGTCTATTATAAGAACATATAGCTAGTGTACAACAGATATCTATTGAACGAACGAATGAATGAATGAATGAATGAATCACCACTTTCCCTTTTTTTCTCACTGGGGCAAATATCTTTCTCTATTTCTTCCCCATTAGTTGAACATCAGGCTAATGCTTCTATTGAGTAGTCTGACCTGATTAGTAGATCTTCTTTGCCCCTCTGATAGAGTGAAAGCTCATTAGAGTGAAAGACTAGTTTAAATTACTTGATCACTATGTGTGTTCCTTTTCATTTGTCTGGAATGAATTTCATCAACTTTGTTTGTTCCTCTGGATCACTAATCTTTCCTTGGTTGGGGGACAGTGGAAAGTAGGGTGGCAAACTGCTACAGAACAAGCAAGAGTTTTGTTTAGACTATTTTCCTCACCTATCCCTCTCACTCCATAACAAATGGACATTTTTAACCTCTCCATTTCCCGATTTTTTTTCAGGGGGGTTTGTGTTGAGTTGTTCAAAGGATTCTCATCACAGATCTTGAAGTCTGTTCAACTGAGTAGTGCCAACTCCAATTCCTTAGCCAAGAATCTTTGGGACTCCTGAAGATGATTATGATGCTCTGTTTTTAGGACAAGGCAGTCATTATGGCAAAGTGAATGACAGTTGACATTCTTCTCAAGCTATTAAGTCCTTATCCTACAACAACAATCATGGAATTCCTCTCCTCTGTTGTCTGGGACGCGTCTGACTTCTCGATGCTAGAAATGCTAAGGACTGAGGGACATTTTCTATGTACCAAATTATATTTAATCAAGCAATCAATGAACAGACATTGAAGCACCTACAACATACCAGGCATTGTGAGAGCCCTCAGGCATGCAAGAACACAAACAGTCCTTGGTGTCAAGCAGCTTACATGTTAACTTTCTATGCCCCTCCTGAATCTCTTTCCTATAGTTGTTATAGACTCGATCACCTGGCAAAAGTGTGATTTTGAGTCTCTTTTTTTTTTTTTTAATTTATTTATTTAACTTTTAACATTCATTTTCACAAACTTTTGAGTTACAAATTTTCTCCCCTTTTATCCCCTCCCCCCCAAACATCAAGCATTCTAATTGCCCCTATGACCAATCTGCTCTCTCTTCTATCATCCCTCTCTGCCCTTGTCTCCATCTTCTCTTTTGTCCTGTAGGACCAGATAGCTTTCTATACCCCTTTACCTGTATTTCTTATTTCCTAGTGGCAAGAACATTACTCGACAGTTGATCCTAACACTTTGAGTTCCAACTTCTTTACCTCCCTCCCTCTCCACCCCTTCCCTTTGGAAGGCAAGCAATTCAATATAGGCCTAATCTGTGTAGTTTTGCAAATGACTTCCATAATAGTTGTGTTGTATAGGACTAACTATATTTCCCTCCATCCTATCCTGTCCCCCATTACTTCTATTCTCTTTTGATCCTATCCCTCCCTATGAGTGTCGACCGCGAATTGCACTCTCCTCCCCATGCCCTCCCTTCTATCATCCCCCCCACCCTGCTTATCCCCTTATCCCCCACTTTCCTGTATTGTAAGATAGGTTTTCATACCAAAATGAGTGTGCATTTTATTCTTTCCTTTAGTGGAATGTGATGAGAGTAGACTTCATGTTTTTCTCTCACCTCCCCTCTTTATCCCTCTACTAATGAGTCTTTTGCTTGCCTCTTTTATGAGAGATAATTTGCCCCATTCCATTTCTCCCTTTCTCCTCCCAATATATTTCTCTCTCACTGCTTGATTTCATTTTTTTTTAAGATATGATCCCATCCTCTTCAATTCACTCTGTGTACTCTCCCTCTATGTGTGTGTGCGTGTGTGCATGTGTGTGTGTGTAATCCCACCCAGTACCCAGATACTGAAATGTTTCAAGAGTTACAAATATTGTCTTTCCATGTAGGAATGTAAACAGTTCAACTTTAGTAAGTCCCTTATGACTTCTCTTTGCTGTTCACTTTTTCATGGTTCTCTTCATTCTTGTGTTTGAAAGTCAAATTTTCTTTTCAGCTCTGGTCTTTTCATCAAGAGTGCTTGAAAATCCTCTGTTTCATTGAAAGACCAATTTTTCCCCTGAAGTGTTATACTCAGTTTTGCTGGGTAGGTGATTCTTGGTTTTGGTTCTAGTTCCTTTGACTTCTGGAATATCCTATTCCATGCCCTTCGATCCCTTAATGTAGAGGCTGCTAGATCTTGTGTTATCCTGATTGTATTTCCACAATGCTTGAATTGTTTCTTTCTAGCTGCTTGCAATATTTTCTCCTTGACCTGGGAACTCTGGAATTTGGCCACAATGTTCCTAGGAGTTTCTCTTTTTGGATCTCTTTCAGGTGGTGTTCTGTGGATTCCTTGAATATTTATTTTGCCCTCTGGTTCTAGAATCTCAGGGCAGTTTTCCTTGATAATTTCATGAAAGATGATGTCTAGGCTCTTTTTTTGATCATGGCTTTCAGGTAATCCCATAATTTTTAAATTGTCTCTCCTGGATCTATTTTCCAGGTCAGTTGTTTTTCCAATGAGATATTTCACATGATCTTCCATATTTCCATTCTTTTGGTTTTGTTTTGTGATTTCTTGCTTTCTCATAAAGTCCTTAGCCTCCATCTGTGCCATTCTAATTTTGAAAGAACTATTTTCTTCAGTGAGCTTTTGAATCTTCTTTTCCATTTGGCTAATTCTGCTTTTGAAAGCATTCTTCTCCTCATTGGCTTTTTGAACCTCTTTTGCCAATTGAGTTAGGCTAGTTTTCAAGGTGTTATTTTCTTCAACATTTTTTTGGGTCTCCTTTAGCAGGGAGCTGATCTGCTGTTCATGCTTTGACTTCATGTCTCTCATTTCTCTTCCCAGCTTTTCCTCCACCTCTCTAACTTGATTTTCAAAATTCTTTTTGAGCTCTTCCATGGCCTGAGCCCATTGGGTGGGCTGGGACACAGAAGCCTTGCCTTCTGTGTCTTTGGCTGATGGTAAGCATTGTTCTTCCTCATCAGAAAGGAAGGGAGGAAATGCCTATTCACCAAGAAAGTAACCTTCTATAGTCTTATTTCTTTTTCCTTTTCTGGGCATTTTCCCAGCCAGTGACTTGACCTCTGAATATTCTCCTCACACCCACCTTCGCCTCCTGATCCTCCCAGCCAGCGTTTGGGGTCTGAGATTCAAATGCTGCTTCCAGCCTCAGGGCTTTTGGCGGGGGCAGGGCTGCTATTCAGTGTGAGATTAAGTTCAGGTGGTCAGGTCGGGGCAGGGCTGCCTCTCAGGCTCAGTTCCTTCAGGGGGTTTATGCACAGACCTTCAACAATGGATCCAGGCTCCTGCCTGCTTGGGGAGCCCTGGTCTGCCGCTGCCTCTCAGCTTCTGCCTCCCGAGGGGGCCTGAGTTATGGGGGCATCCCACTCCCCTCTCAACCCTCCAAAGAGACTCTCTCACTGACCCCCATCACCTGTGGGTGGAGGGACTTGTGCGGCCGCTGGAGATCCCATCCCTGAAGCCTGCTCGGATCTGTTCCTCTCGGTGCCGCAGCCGCGGCAGGTCTGGGCTGGGCTCCACGTCTGCAGTGCGACGGACCTTTTGCGAGAGGTTTGAAGGTCCCTCTGGAACAGAAATCTCCTTCGCTCCACTGTTCTGTGGCCTCACTGCTCCAGAATTCGCCGTGAGTTTCTTTATACAGATGTTCTATGGGTTGTGGGTTCGGAGCTATGTGTATGTGCGTCTTTCTATTCTGCCATCTTGGCTCCGCCCCGATCTTGAGTCTCTTTTTTTAAAACAAGCTCAGCCCAAATAAAAAGAAAACACCCCAAATCCCACTTCACCTCACAAAATTGGGTAATGGACTTGACCTGTACTGAGCGCTGAATGCACATTCTCTAAGTCATGAAGAATGAACCTTCTTTTCTGATCTGTCTCAAGTTCCTCTTCACATTCAGACTTACAATTTGATAAAAAGACCAGTCTGCAAATCCTGTGAATCCCATCTATTGAAGCATTATTCAGACAACCAAAGACACTTATACCTACAAACATTTATAGTAGGAGAACCTTCTTATCCACAAGCTGAAGACAACAAAGAATCCTTCTATGAAGAATCCTAGGCTAGCATACTTGTACTCTGTGATCAAGCCTCTGTCAGACTGTCTCTGTAGAGGGTATGTCAATTCAATTCAGTATATCTTAATCCAGTGCACAAACATTCATCAAACATTTATGGAGCTATACTCCAGGGTAGCCACTGGAGATACAAAGGCAAAAGCTAAACCATCCCTGACCCCAAGGAGCTTACAATCTATAAGAATAAATATGGCTCCTAGGATTATAGAGTTGGAAGGTGCCTCAGAGTTTGCTTCACCCAATCCTCTCATTTTATAAATAAAGAAACTGAGGCCAGAGAGTTTAAGTAACTTGCCCAAAGTTACACACAAATAATTGACAGCAATCCAGGATTCATATCCAAGTTTTTTGACTCCAAATCTAATGTTTAAAAACATATATGTATATATACATATATGCAACATATACATACATATATATTTCCTGATATATATATATATATATATACATATATACCAAACAGGAAATAGATCTACCATTTCATTGTTAAAGAGAGCTCCCAATAGGGAAGCTTCTTCTATTAGTGCAGATATACAACTACTTTGCAATCTGCAGTCCTGGACTGTTGCTTGTGGTTATTGAGATGTCAAGTGACTTGCCCAAGGTCACACAGCTAGAATGTGTCAGAAACTGGACTTGAACACAGGTTTCTCTGATTCCTAGGCCAGCTCTCTATTCACCATAATATACTGCCAGGTAAGGTGACCATGATACCACCTGGTCCTTCCTAAACACTTCATCATAGTGTAGAAAAAAAACTAGGTTCTCAGAGGCTATTCTCATAGAGTGGCAAATGCCATCAAAGTTGAAAAGCTTTGAGTACAGGCTCTAAGGAGGGCTCTCTTTACAATCTTCTCACACTCTAAATTAATATCAGATAAATGGCTACCTATTTGGGTATTGGACCTAGCTAAATACTTAACACACTCAGTAAATACATGGAGGAAATTGATATTTGATACTGAATTTGTCATTGGTGATGCCAGTTATACAATGGTAGGTAATGAAGGTCATTTAACCTATCAACTATGGGGCAATTACCTCATTGTCATCTTTGACCCTGTCTAAGTCTTTCCAGGAAGGGCAGACAATTATGTCTATTTGAAAGAGTCATTCCAAATTACATCCATTATAGGATCATAGATTTAGAGCAGGACAAGATCTCAGAGGTCACCTAATTCAACCCCCTCCTTTCAAGATGAAGAAACTGAAGCCCAGAGAGGTGAAATAATTACCCAAGGTCACATAGCTAATAAGTGGTTGAGCTGGGATTAAAGCCCAGGTCCTTTGACTCCAAATCCAGCACTATTTCCATCACAACACACATTCCTACAAAGTGGAGATGGTTGTAACTACAGCTGAAATTGGTGAACTCGTTTGGGTAAATAGATTTATGGAGTCCCCCAACCTTCATTGGCTTGCTCTATTAGGCACAGTTCCAATATAGGTGTCGAGTCATCTTTTACTAGAAACCAAGTTGTTTTTTTGTGAGAGTAATAACATATCCTTGGCTAAAGATTTTCCTTAATAAATAACTCATTTACTGTTACAGAGCTGATACCAGTGAACCTTGAACTGACCTAATCTCCTCTGTGGTTGTAAAATCTTGGATTTGTTGATTCAAGGTCTTTCATCTAAATTTATCTATTAAGCAGTTTTTCTAGGACCTAGTTTCTGCTTTCTCCTTCACCTCTCACCTACTACTTAAGGTGGTTGATCAAGACTATACTTCAGTTTATTTTCACCTATCCACCTGCAAATAAGGAGGACTGCTTAGCTAGGTGATGCAGTAAATAGAGGGATGGACAGAGGGATCTGTGTCATCCAATACAAGTCCCTTGATGTCTTTCTGCCTCAGGTTGCTCATTTGTAAAAGGAGGATAATAATAGCACCAGAATTATCGCAAGGATAAAATGAGATAATATTTACAAAGTGCTTTGAAATTCTTAAAACAGTATATAAATGCTAGTTATTATACTTACTACTTATAAGAGAAGAATATTAAAGAATGAGCTTATCACCGCCAGGGACCTCAGAAGGCTTCCATTCCAACTTCTTCAATTTATAAACAGGGAAACTGAGTCTCAGAGATGTTAAGAGGCTTGTCCAAGCTTATGCAGTTGATAAAGACAGAATTCAAACCCAAGTTGTGGGACTCATAGGATCATAGATTTATAACTGAAAAGGACCTGAGGGGGCACCTAGTCCAGTCCCTTCATCTGAGAGATATGGAAACTTGAGACCGAGAGATGTTACGAGATTTAGCCAAGGTTACGACAGCAAGTGGAAAAGCTAGGAATCAAATTCGGGTTCCCTGTTCCCAAGCTCTTTCTATTAGGCTACATTGCCTCCAGTCTAGCTAGAGGTCCCTAAAAGTTAGATGGTTTGCTCAATATCGCTAAGGTAGTGGATGACAGAGAAGCTACTCAAACCTATCCTCTATCTCCAAATGAAAAATTCATGCCATCATACCATGTTGCTCTGACTTAATGAAGTCAGTTTATGGAAAATGAAGCAATAAAATCAATTCCAGAGAAAGAATTTTGATGTTTCACTGAATATTTGTTATTTCTCTGAAAATCAGTCAGCAAGCAGTTATTAAGCTCCTACTATGTGCTAGGAACTTTGCCAAGTACTATTCTTGATTGTGGAGGATGGAGAAAAGAGGTCAAAATTGGTTTTTTTATCATATTCTTATGGATTTCAGCCAAAATAGAGCAAATTAATGAAAGATCTGATCCTTTTCTTATTAAGAGAAAAAAGAACCTCAGTCAGTAGAGCTCATCTTGACATAAGTTTCCCACCTGTTCCCTTTGAACTTGATAATTGCTAAACAGTTTCTAAAAGATGGCCTGAAGAGAGAAAACTCATTTTTTTTCAGTTTCCAAAGTAGGGATGGTTTGAACATTGACTCCTCAACCTTTGAAAACCCTATTTTTGCTGAGTTCTGATCTGAAATGAACACATCTAACAGAAAAAAAAAAAGAAAAGTAATGCCATGGCAGCACATTTCTAGTCCAATCTCAGCAGTGATCTGAAATTTATTTTTATTGGTGTTAGCAGGAACAATATGCTGCTCTCCACTCCCTAGTTACAAAGAAATATTTGCTAGTTCCATTGATAAAAGAGTAATTCAGTAGAATTCTCAGTACAGGGAAATGAAGTGATGGTGTGATGAACTTAGCAGTTTAGAACTTTTTTAAGGGTATTGAAGAACTTGAGAATTAAATAAAATAATAAAATTCATTAAGAAGGGGAAAAAGACATAGAATCTCATAGAATCTCAAGGGAAATAATGAAAGAAGTAGTCCTGCAGGGAACCTTTAAGTAACAGACCTGAAACTATATTATGTGAACATATGCATGAAAGACCCATGATTTCATCAACTTGGGATTTGTGTGTTATGATAGAAAGAGCCCTGTGCTTGGAATCAGGAGATACAGGTTTCAATTGTGAATTTCACATTCATTAGCTACGTGGCCATTGGTATCTGAGTATAAGATTTTTCATCCTCCCCCTAAAACTTCAGTTTTCTCCTTCTGTATCTATATGGGGCTTAGACTTGCATTTTACATCATATATTAAAATAATATCCAACTGGATATATGATCTATTCTTTAAAAAAAATAAAGGAGAAAGAAAAGGAAAGGGGAAAGAAAGAAAAGAAAAGAAAGAAAGGAAAAATCTTTTAAGTTGTTAATTATGAGAATTCCTTAACAAAGAGTTGATTATAATAGAAAAAAGTTGAATTATATTAAATTAAAAACATTTTGCATAATCAAAATCAATGCAACTAAGATAAGAAAATCTGACATCTGAAGGGGAAAGCTTTTCATCAAATGATCTCTGACCAAAGTTTAAAATCTAAAATATATAAGAAAGTGACACAGATATGTAAGACCAGGAGCCATTTCTGAATAGATAAGTGATCAAAAAATACAAACACTTTACAGAAGAAATGTAAGTAGTCAATAATCATATTAAGAAATACAACAAATCACTAATAATACAATAAATACAAATTTAAGCAACAATGAGATTTTACCTTACATCTGTCAAATTTACAAATAAGAATTTAAAAAATGGTCAGTGCTACAGGGGCTATGGAAAGATAAGCACACTATTGGTAGAGTTATGAATTGGCTTAACTGTTCTGGAAAATAATTTATAATTATGTGAGAAATGTCACCAAACTTTTTATATACTTTGACTCAAAGATCTCCAACTGGTTATATATCTCAAGGGAGCAAATTATTTTTATTTAAAAAAAAAAAGTCCCATAAATAACAATATATTCAAAGCAATACCCTTTGTAGTACCAAAATCCTAGAGACAAAATAGGTGCTCATTGATTGAATGTTGTATAGAAATATAATAAAATACTGCTGCACTGTTAAGACATGAACATCAGGAATTCAGAGAAATGTGAAAGACTTGTAAGAAGTTTTGCAGAGTTAAAAATGCAGAACCAAGAGAAAAATACATGACTACTATAATGCAAAAGGAAACAACACTAAAAGACAGATGAACTTATTTTAGTGGTAATGAACAATTTAACAATTTTAATTTCAGATAATAGTGGAGGAAAAAACCCCTCTCTCTTCTCAGTAGGGAGGTGGGAGATTACGGGTACAGAATATTGTATATGATATCATATACTTATTTGTTGGCTTACCTTAACTGTTTTTCTTTGTTACAAAAGAACATTTAAACGGAGGTGGGGAGAGGATGGAAGGTATTGTAAGAAATAACTACAAAGCTTAAAAAAAGCAATTCAAAACTAGGAAAAAAAATTATACATTTTCCAAATGGCTCTATTCTCTCTTTCCAGACTCCCTCTTTCCACCCATCCCACCTTGGTAACTGCTCTATTATCATTCTGTAAAGCTTAAAAATGATAAGTATATATTTTGAAAACAATGGAGAATTTGAAAAACTGTAGTGTATTTTATTCTCATACAAGCTTAAAGTTTACAGAACTTTTGACTGACATAGGGAAATCCCAGGTGAGGATATGCCTTCTAACAAAGTAGGATGGCACCTTTTCTGTAAGTAATTGTTGCTCAGAGTTTTAAGAAGTTAAGCAACTTACTTAAGATCCTACAACCAGTATGTATCAGAGGTGGGATCTGAACCCAGGTCTACCTGGTTTCAAGATTAGATCTCTATTCCCTGTGCCATGCTGGCTCTCATACAGTTTTGGATCTTTTGTGACACTATAAGATTGTTTGTTTTTTCATAGAAATATGTGTGTTTTATAAATATTAACATTTATAATAAGTGTCTCAGGGATAACTGTAACCAGAATTCTTTTTCACCTGTGGCAAAAAAGAAGAGGATAGTACAACCATGTGTGCAGATTGAATTCATAGTGAAAACGTAGGTGGTCTAGTTTCTGTCCCCTTGGTTGTTCTAGAGAAAGGTAGTTCTAGAGATTCACCCATTCACCATGGCAAAAACACCCTAAGGATGACAATCCCACTATCCCAAGAAAGACTGCAGGCAAGGTACAAAGATAGTGGTCACCAAAGGAGGAAGCAAGCCTCCCTTGGAAGAAGTCATTTACCCTGTCACTGTCCTAGAGCAAATCCACATTCGCCTCATGCTAGTTTGAATTCTGGACTCCAGTGTCATTGAAGGGAAATATTTGACCTTAGGTAATGTTATAAAAAGAAAACTTGAAGTAGTGAAGAAAAAAATGAAAGAAACATAGCATGGCTTTTTTTAGGGGGGAGGGGAGTATGTTTGGGAGAATATTAATAGAATTATAAGATCATGTTTTTGTTCAGTCAAGTTCAGTGGCATCCAACTCTTCACTGACCCTATTTGGGGTTTTCCTGGCAAAAAGACTGGAGTGGTTTGCCATCTCCTTGTCCAGCTCACTTTACAGATGAGGAAACTGAGGCAAACATGGTTAAATGACTTGCCCAGGATCACACTAGTAAATATCTGAGACTGTATTTGAATTCAGGGGACAGCTAGGTGGTGCAGTGGATAGAGCACCAGTGCATGAATCAGGAGGACCTGAGTTCAAATCTCACCTCAGACCCTTGACACTCATTAGCCGTGTGACCTTGGGCAATTCCCTTAACCTCAATTGCCTCACCCTGGGTCATTTCCAGTCATCCTGATGAATATCTGGTCACTGGATTCAGATGGCTCTGGAGGAAAAGTGAGGCTGGTGATCTGCACAGCCCTTCACTCAAAACAAAGTCCAAGTGCAAGTCATGTCATCATTCTCTGATAGTATGGTATTCTTTGGCAACGAAGGATGAATGAACACAATTTGAACTCAGAAGATGAAGTCTTCTGATTGCAAGCCCAGTGCTCTATCTACTACAGCATATCAGATCACAGATGGAGCTAGAAAGGAGTTTAAAAGTTACACAGTTCAATCCCTTCATTTTTTCCATTGAGCAAACTGAGACTCAAAGAGGTCAAAGAACATGTTCAAGGTCACAGAGGTCATAAGTGATAGAGCAAAGATTCAAACTCAGGTCTTCAGTTCAAATCTTGTGTTCTTTTCACCCATTATACCGAGAGAGCTCTTTGTTTGTTCGTTGGTTTGTTCATTTGTTTATTTGTCTGTTTAATATAACCACTGAAATTTAGGTCAGTAGTTTAATCTATGTTAGGGAAAAACTACGAGGCGTATTGACCTTACTTGGATAATTTCAACGTTGGCCTTGGTCACCTCATAATATTCATTTCTCTTCCTGATAAAGCGATTGGAAATTTTGGAGATGGAAGAGACTTTAGAGATTGTTCAGTCCAGCTTCCTCATTTTACAGATGAGGAAACTAAGGAAAGAAGAGGAAAGATGACTTTTTCAAGGTCGCATAGCTAGTTGCCAACAGAGCTTGAATGAAAACCTCATGTCTCCCTACTCCCCATCCAATGATCCTTCCACTACATCAATTGCTACCCTGCCTTTTGTCTGTTCTTTTTCACCGAGGCCTCCTGGTTCTCTCTGGCTGCACCACATGCTTACATATTTCTACCATGTTGCATTTTCAATTTGAAAAGCTAAATGGATTGTTTAAAAAGGATGATTTCAAAGCTGCCAGGCCAATAATACCGTAAACTCCACCAGTTTTTATTAGAGTTAAATGACAGTATAAATCATGAGAAAGGCTTGAGTGCGCCAACCACAGAAACAGCCATGTTCCACACTCTTGGAGTGCTGAACCCCATCCAGTTGGCTGAGAAAGCACCATGTGGCTTAAAATCATTTTTCACAATTACTGTCCTAACTAGTCAATCGTTTTTGGCAGCTATATCCCCCCCACACAGAAGAACTCGGCTAATTCTCACTCTGCTGATCTGCAAATCTGAAAAATTTTTGCAAAAGAACCAACCAGGATGTCTTCATGAAATTCAGTGTCATGGACGAGAGAGAGAGAGAGAGAGAGAGAGAGAGAGAGAGAGAGAGAGAGAGAAGGTCCCTCTTTCTGCAACTTTCTTTTAATTACTACATGGTTTAAGCAGGTCATCATCTCTTAATAACAGAATAATGCAAGGAACTAGATGGAGTCATTAATGGGTAGAGTGTTAGACTTAGAGTTAGGAAGGCTTGTTCAAATACAGCCCCAGATACTTACCACCTATGTGACCCTGGGCAAATCACTTAATCTCTATCAGTCTTAATTTCTTCATCTACAAAATGGGGATAATTATAGTACCTACCTCCTAGAGATGTTGTGAGGACACAATGAGATAATATTCTTAAAGAGCTTCCCAAACATTAAAATGACATGTAAATATTGATATTTTTAACCCTATTTGCCTCAGTTTCCTCATCTGTAAAATAGGGATAATAATAGCACTTACCTTGCAGGTTTGTTATGAGGATAAAAAAAGAGAAACTTTTGTAATGTGCTTTGTATGCCTTAAAGCACTATAAATGCTAACTATCATTAGTATTATCAACAGTATTATCTTCAGATGAAGATTCAGCACCTCTTATGAGGTATAGTGTAAAGAAATTGTTTAATTTTTTTTAGATGGCATTTGTGGTTGACTTAGTACAGGGAAATAAGTCCCATAAAGGAGACTCCCTCTAACAATGAAGACACGTACTTACTCTTCAATTTTTGGTCTTAGAGAGCTGCCTAGGGCCACTGACAGTCCATAAACTCATAGGGCTTCCCGAGACCCTTTCTGGGCATCTATGAAGTAAAAACTATTTATCAGGATGTTTTTATTTCTAAAAATAGTTAAGAAATCAATAGATAGTACTCACTTACACAAAAGATAATTTTTGGAGTATAAAGAGAGACCCTAGGCAGCTATGTGGTACAACGAACAGAGTGCTGGACCTTGAGTCGGGAAGATTCATTTTCCTTAGTTCAAATCTGGCCGCAGACACTCATTAGCTGTATGATCCTGGGTAAGTCACTTAACCCTATTTGCTTCAGTTTTCTCATCTGTAAATGAGCTGGAGAAGGAAATGGCAAATCACTCCAAAGTCTTTGCCAAGAAAGACTCCAAAAGGAGTCATGAAGAGTCAGACATGACTAAAATGAATAAACACCAACAAAGAGAGACCAAACTTTTTGAAACCAAAAAGTTTGAGAACTGCTAGCCCAGGACACCCAGAGATTAAGTAATCTGAGTCAGTATCTGTCAGAAAAGAGACTTGAACACAGGTCTCTCACTCTGGTCAAGAAACACTAGAATTTTGTCAGTTTCATTTTAAAAAATATTCTTTTGGGCTTGGCCATGTGACATTTTCTATATGAATTTTTATTGAAAGCATACTAGTCCTGAGGAGGTGAACAAGTAATTCCATACTGAGGTAGTTTACTAATAATTATTATATAATAATATAATTTTATTAAATATTAAGACATAATTATTAATGATGGTGTTTATTATTATTATTTAGTGACTAAAACACAAAAGCACTTTCATAGTACTGTAGAGTTACCATATTAATATAATTTCCAACCTATAAAAATGGGTGTCCATCAGAAGTTCTAGTGCTAAATTCCAACAGTGTTTATATTAAGACAAGTTAAATTCCTTAGGAATTCTGATCAATGAAACTAAGGAATTCTCATCAGTATAAGGACCAGCCCTGATTTCAGAGGTCTCATGATGAAACAAGCCACCTACCTACTAACAGAGAGGAAACAGACTTAGAGTGGCATATTGAAACATACATATGTATACACAAACATATATACGTGCATACATACAATATATATACATAGGTATACTATATACAAACAAGCTATAGGCAGGATAAATTGAAGGCATCAAATAGATGGAAGGTAATAGATGTAAGTGGAATTGAAACTACTGAGGTCATACTAGACTCACTGATAAATGTAAAACATTTTTAAATTTTAAAAAAATTTATTATATATAAGATTCCCATTCCTAACAAGAAGAGTCCAATCTTCCCATCAAATAATGATCTTTCAGTATAAGGATAGGCAACCAATCAACAAATATTTAATTAGAAACTTACTATGTGCTAGACACTTGAGATAAAAAGATAGAGATGAAATAGTCCCTGGTGTGAAGAGTTTACATTCTATCAGGGCAAGAAGGAAATTCTTATTGGAAATGATGAATCGGTAAGAACTGAATTCAAATCCCACCTTTGACAAATGTTTCCTGGGTTACTATTAAGTCAGTTAAATCTCAGTATCCTCATCTGCAAAATGGGGATAATAACAGTTCTTACCTCAGCGGGTTGTCGGGGCTCAAATAAGACAACATATGTAAAATGTTTTACAAACTTTAAATTATTATAAACATCGATTATTATTATCATTACTTCACCAAGGCAGCTGTTAGACTGTAACCAGCACAGCCTATTCTCATACAGAAGGTTTCCTCATTGGGATACTCCCTACATCAAGAAAACCAAAAGTCTGGAACAAATTTTTAAAATTTAATGGATTTTGGGTAATTATTTACATATAATATGTAATATACATATAATGTTGAAATAACTTTCAGGAATAAATGTTTCAAGCTTGGTCATCCTCAATTTTGGATCCTTAAGTGCCCTTATTAATATTTGATTTTCCTTAGAGACAAGTAGAGCTTTCCAAAAGCAAAAAAAGAAAATGGCCAAATAGACAGATTGCTTAATTATGTTAAAGCCATCTATATTGTGAGTTTTCACTGACTTCTTGAAATTTTGACCCACCCCTAGTGTGCCTCTCCTGTCACACAGAGCCTTAACTTCCTGCAGCACTCAAAAACAGCATATAATCAGAATTTATTTTCCTTCCGAGCAAGAGCAGTGACCCTATAAACTGAAAACAACTCCAAATGTTAAAGGAGCCAGCCAACCAAATGGAAAAACTGTCAGCGAGACCAGGTAACTGTCACAAAAATCAAGCTTAAATTACCTAGGTTAGGCTCGCGTGAATACTCAACAAATGACGTGTACTTTTTAACTTCAGACTTTAGTTTTTTAATTATATTTTACTTTTTTCAAGCAACAAAAACCTGACTTGTCTCCCTCCTACCCACCATCCCTCTATATTGAGAATGATAACTTCACACTTTAAAAGTTCTGCTATTCTTTTACAGACAACTATGGAACGATCAGATTAGCTTCCTCAGAAGAATTAAAAAGCCTCTGAAATCATCATGTCCAGAAATTGTACCTGGTGGTCACTGGAGACTTAGGAATTCTGTGGATCCTGTTCCCAGTCTTTTCTTCTCCCTATATTTCCTTGATTTGCTTAAGAGAATTCTTGAAATGACAAGATGTGTACCAGAGATGGGTAATTAATAGAGCTTGGTTTAATCAATGAATCTGTGTATTTATTGATCACCTACTATATGCCAGGCCCTGGGAATAGAGGAAATAAGCAAGCCCTACTCCCCAAAACAATCTTGTATTATTAAAAGACAGCATGGAATAGTGAAGAAGTCCCAGGTTCAAATCTAGCCTCTGATGTATATATTAGTTGTCCAAACCCGAGAAAGTCACAACTTCTCATCCCTCAAATGTTTATTAGTCTGTAAAACTACAAGTTGAAGAAGGTGTGGGTATCTGGGTTGGTAGTAATACCTCACTGAGATAGCCTTATGCCAATGAAATCATAGATCTTACCTTAAAAAAGTTCATTAGTGACATATGAATAAGTCCGTGGTTTGTTTTCTGATATTCACCCCTCATTTGGAAGACTATGACCTAGAGTGATCTCAACAAAATCTCAACCATTCAACTTTCCATTTCCTACCTCTTATAGCAAAATGTTATATAGGGCACAATTCAAAGAAGTGAAAAAAAAATAATTAATAGTGTTCTAATATCTGCTAGCACATTAACTAGTCTCCACTTAATTGACTTTGAAGCAGAAAATAATGCTCCCTTCCACTATTTGAATACAATGCCCAGTCCCAACAGAAGTCCATCAGTCAGCAAGGATTGGAACTGTATGAATTAGAGTCCATAGTTTTTGCTGTTATTACTGCTTGTACTTACCATATACCACATGCTTGGCCACTTGGGATCATTGAAATAAGTAGACTGGGCACCACTGAGTTCAAAGTCCCTCTTTATCCTTTTTTTAACCACTTGCTGTTGTATCCACTCAACCTGCCAGGGAGAAGAACATGATAAATATTGACATTCCATAAAGAAGAACAAGAAAAATAAGGCTTGTTGGGGTCATTTACCACTGACCAAACACAGCCCACGTTCCAGGCTTCTTTCAGGAAATTTACATGGACCTTGGATTAGGGATTCTTGAGCAACCTACTCATATGCAGGTGGGATAGTGGAAACACCAGGAGACAGCTGAGTTCAAGTCCTTGCTTGACACTGGCTGTTTGTGTGACCTTCGGTGAGTTACTGAACAGATCTTAGATCCCTCATCTGTAAAATGAGGAAAAGAATATACACACCAACAGTCTCATAAGGTCAGTGTGAAGTAAGTGTTTTGTAAACCTTAAACCTATTTTTAAAAAGCATATTTCACTTCTCTAAGACTATAAATTACAAAGAAGGTGCTGACCTGAATTGGTAAAAAGGGAGTTTCCTCATCTAGGAGAGTTAATAATAATAAATTCATAAGTTATAAATAAATCATAAACAAATCACTAATAAAGTCATAGGTGTAGTCCCTATTCTTATCTTTCACTGGCAGGTTATTATGAATCAATAATGTTATTAGTAAAAACTATTATTTTTATCATTTATATATGTTTTCGTGACCTACAAAAAAAAGCTTATAAACCCTTCTATGATCACCCATAAGTTTTCTGTATTAAAGAGTCATAGCCTGGGCATCAGGAGATCTGGCTGGGTTATAATGCAGCCCTAACATTGACTTCCTTTCTGCAGTTAGCTGGGGACTTATCCTAGACACTGCATCTTTGACATGGGATCTCAATTTTCTGGAGGTGGGAGACTAGAAGGACAATTCCTTTTATAACAGGCATAATTACTGAAACAGAAAGAAAGCAACCTCTGTGGGTCCCCACCCCCAGTACCCTAGATCCATTTTAGTTTTTAAATTACCAACTGATCTGGAAAGCCTCTCCAATCTGCCTTTTTTAAAGTGTCCTTTTGTTGAATTTTTTTTCCGTCTCTCAATAGCTAATTTAGTCACAATGCATTCAAAAGATTAGTACAACCATTACCTACCCCTACCTCACCTCAAAGAGAAGAGGGGAGGGAGAAAGCAGGAGTCCACTGTTCAGTGAGCCTGTCCTGATGTACTCATTCAGGGAACTTCTTAAGACTACATTGTATAATTGAGGCATTAGATGGGGGAAAGAGGCCAAGGTACTGCTTAACAGGTTAGATGACTACATGCTCCAAATACAAGGCAAATAGGGTATTAAGGCCCTAGGCAAATGACCAGAGCTAGAATTACTTAATTCAAAGGAACATCTCAAACTGCAGTTCAAAATAGGGATAGCGACTAGACCAGGGTGGGGAACCTGCAGCCTCAAGGCCACATGTGGCCTGAGACCGAAGTTTCCCCACCTCTGCACTAGAACTCTGATTTCATTGATAGGATTATTGCTATTAAACACCTAAGTGCCAGACAGTTTACTAAGGAGACAAAGAAAGACAGGCGGGGGGAAAAGTCCCTGCTTTCAAGGAGTTCACAATCTAATTGGAAAGATGACTTGGAAACTGTTCTTCAACAGGAAATATATTGAATAAATTGGGGAAAGGTTAATTTCACAGGGAGGGCAGCTATGTGGTACAGCGGATAGAGTGCTGGCCCTGAAGTGAGGAAGACTCATCTTCCTGACTTCAAATCTGGCCTCAGACACTCGCTGTGTGACCCTGGGCAAGTCACCTCACCCTATTTTCCTCCGTTTCCTCATCTATAAAATGAGCTGGAAAAGACAAACCACTGGTATCTTTGCCAAGGAAAAACCCCAAATGGGGTCATTAAGAGTCAGACATAACTGAATACAACTGAACAACAATCTCCCAGGGAAGACATTAAGATTAAGGAGGACTAGGAAAGGCTTCTTGCAGAAGAAGGGATTTTCACTGAGACTTGGTGGAAGGGAAGCTAAGAGGCTGTGAGGAAATTCCCTCTCCCAATACAGGTCATTAACCTTAAAAGCTGCCAGGAGCAGCTAGAGTAAAGATACGACTGGAATCCAGATTTTCTATCAATTAAAGCAGGACTCCTCTCTAATCTCTCTAATGCAAGCACTTCTTTCTCCTAGCTAGGTGGTATTATGCATAGTTCTGGACCTTCTCAAGGGAAAATTGGGAAGGTTTGACTGAGTCTCACCTTTGACACTTATCTGTGTGACAGGTCACAACTTTCCTCAGCCAGCCTTTCCTATACTCTATAAAATGGGGATGAGAGGAGTAGCTGCCGCATTCACCTTACAGAGTCCTAACACAAGGAGTATTTTATTGTTCTGCTAACAATGGCTAGTTTGGAGCTCATGGCTCTTTAAGTAAATAGTGCAACCTGTTTGTGGTTAAGACCGCAGCTCAGCATCATACTTGTGGCTTCGCTGACAGCTCATTTTACCCAGATAATGGGTCTGAATAAACAAATTGGAAATCATGTTCTGGCAATGGACCCTGGGTCTTCCCCTGTGTAAACTTGTACTAAAAAGCTCTGCTTTGTCCTCTTCTCACCCCTTCTCCCCTTCTACCCTCACACTTAGTCACAAAACACCAGCCCCACTATTTTTCCTATTCTTACTACTTACTACTTCACCAGGAATGACCCAGAAACTGAGAAGTTTTTTTTTTCTTTCTGTGCCCAAACTGTATATCGTGGAGAAATGTAACATTTTTTTAAAAGCATGCCTTATGAAGCACATTGTCATTAAGAGAGAGGATTTATTCTCCTACAATTATATTATAAATAACCTATGAAACTGAAACTCTCAAATGCTGGCCTCATGTAGTTTAAAATTGGCATAGCCACCTATCTTGTTTTCCCTCTGGAGCAGCAGCCTAAACTCTATGTTTCAGCCCTTCATCCTATGGGTTAGAGATGCAGAACACTGGACTTGGAGTCAGGAAGACCTGACTTTAATTCCTACTGTTGACACGCAGCTGTGTGACCCTGGGCAAATCTCTCAACCTCCTTCACTGTCAGTTTTCTCATCTGTAAAAGGTTAATAATGCCTTTGCTATTTACCGCATAGGATTATTTCCACAATAAGGCAATACAGGATATCCTAAAGATCTTAGGTGCAGTTTTAAGCTGTGACAGCTATTTATTTTTCTTTCAAAAATATTTAAATGAATTTAAGAACACTCTAATATATCCACTCACACACACACACTCCCTCTCCCCCATCCCGTAGCCACTAAAATTAATTCAATGAGGGTGGAGGTTGGGTAGGAGGGAGTTGGGAGGGAGTGACTATGAGTTATAATCTTCCTTTTCAGCTATAAGGCCAGAAGCAGAGGTAGGGTCCAGGAGAAGGGGAGGAAGGGGGCCAGGAGTTCTGGAAGTGGGCAGTGGGATGGCTGAACTGGAGTGAAGGCTGTGGTATCTCCTCTTCTGTGTCTGCTTCTCTCTTCAGAAACATCCTCCTACTCCAAGTGCATCTCACACTATTCCTTATCTTTCTCCTTTCCTCCAGCATCACCATTTTCCTCCCACTCCTCCCAGGATCCATACTCTTTATGCTCCTTAATCCCCATCTAGGTGGTTGTTAATGAAGCTATTAAAGCTTAAAACTGCACTAAGACTTTTGGGACACCCTCTACAGTATATGTGAAGCCCTAAGTAAATGGCATTTATTATTACAGACAAGATATCCAAAACAAACAGTAATTGTCTTAGGAAGTATTTTGTATTTTTTCATTCCACATAATAGATTTTTGTCTAAGAAAGATTTTAAACATTGATGCCACACCTACACTTTCTGGTATATCAGGTACAAGGCTTTCCTTTCCTAGTTCCAAGTTTCACCTTGACAACTACAGTTGTCTAATGTGACTAATTGATCACTCTGTCTTAAGTCTCACCCCATTCCATTCTATTGTCAAAACAGCTACCAAAATGCTTTTCCTAAAGGGGAAGTTTTACCAGGTCAACCTCTACCCCCTTGCTCGGTAATCTCCAGTCCCCAATGGGCACTTTTCTTTTTCATATTCACAACTCCATCCTTTCCTATCTTTCCTAGTCTTCTTTACACATTGAGGTTAAGTCTCCAATAATGTAAATCATGAAGCCTGTGAAGTGTTCCCTTTACATAGGTTAGTGATTTTCCCCACTGTGGTTTTGATGTATCACTGTTAGGCATAAGAAATCAAACGGCTATTTTGGGGGAGTTTTACAGAAGCTGCAGACAACACATGAAGGCCAGTAGATGACACAGAAAAAGTTTAGAAACTTAGAAATGCATAAAATATATGTATGATATTGTATAATATCAACCCAAATTTTATAATAAGATACTATAAACATGTCAGGAAAAGAAAAAGAAAAAAGTAGACTTCTCTAGTATGAAGAGGTCAAAAATTTTATGTGGATTTTCTGGATCACAGGGGCACTGTGCCCCTAAACCCTCTCCGTGTGGAAGGAATAACTGTATTTGAGTTCACACTGCATATTTCCATGGGTCTGGAACCAGTGACCATATTTAAATCATTATAACTTTTGAGTGGTATGGATCTGAATACATACAGTCATTTCAAACAATTCATAATTCACACTATTCAGACCCTAGCAGGATTATATTTTACACACATTGCAGTATAGACACACTGACCTACTACCAGTTCCTTTTGTACAACATTCTATCTCCTCTTCTTTGCACTGACTTTATCTCGAGCCAGAAATATTCTCCCTCCTCATGGTTACCTTTTAAATCCCTGGCTTTTTTCCCAATTCCGCTTAAATGATGCCTTTTCCTGCCCATGGGGCCAGTACCTGATATAGACCCTTCCTCTCTAAGGTGTACCTACACTATTTTTGTAAATGCTGTTTTCTCTTATTAAAGTTCCCTGATGGCAGGCACTGTAGTTGGTTGGTGGTGTTTTTCCTATGAATCCCCAGCCCTTAGCAAAGTGCCTAGTACGCAGTAAGCACTTAATAAATGCTTGTTGATGGACTGACATAATTCATACTTCAAACTGATATAGATCCACCCAAAAAAGTTGATATTCATTGTTCACCTAATATAAAATTAATAGGCAAAAGCTGTAATAGGCCAGTCCTAGCCTCATCTCACATAGGTTCAAAGAAGTCTTAGAAGCCAAGTAGTCCAACCCCCTCATTTTACAGATAAGGAAATTGAGGCCTAGCGAGGTTAGGAGACTTTTCTAAGATCACACAGGTAGCAGGTAGTAAGTGGCAAAACTGGGAGGCCACTATGTATATTGTCCACAGTTCTGAGCTAGGGGTATCATACAGGGCCCTGAACAAAAGAAGATGTAGGTTTCTTTATAAGGAACTCATTCACACGTGCACAAACCAAAACAGTAGCCACATATGCCACTGCCTTGAAAAGCAAACAAAGCTAATGAAGAGATTTAGATTATGATCTTGTTAATAAGCCAACTGTATCAATATTTGCTTGAAAATGATTTCATAATTGCGCTAAAAATGAGCACAACTTTCTCTCTCTCTCTCTCTCTCACACACACACACACACACACACACACACACACACTCACACACACACACACACACACACACACACACACACACTATGTGTTTTCCCATATGTCTTAATAAATTGAGGGTTGAAAATGACCCTAGAACTAGCATCCTGGTTGTATTCTATATTTTATAGCTGAAAAAATGGCAATCCAAAGAATCTAAGTGATTGCTCTAAGGTCACAAAGATAGTACATGACAGAATCTAGATTTGAACCAACAATTCTAACTCAGCTCAAGCTCCACTTTCTATAAAATCCTTTCCTAATTCCCCCAAATGCAAGTGTCCTGCCTTTCCCCAAACTACACCGTATTTAACTTTTCTGTGTATATTCATGTTGTCTTTGCTCCTAGAATGCAATTCTAGAATGTTGTCTAGAATTACATTCTAGGGGACTGTTTCCTTTTTGTTTTTTGTGTCTACAGTGCCTAGCATAGAGTAAGCACTGAAGGAAAGCTTTTGGATTGATTGCAAATCTAGGCTTTGTTTTTTTTTTTCCATTACACACATTGTTTCATATTACAGGTACTCAAAAAGAATAAAATTAACCTCATAATCCCCACAGCCTTTGCTGCCTCCACAGAACCTCTGCTGGCACTCTTCTCTCTGTCTGGAATGGTTTTCCCAGCTCTTCTAACCATCCTTCAAGACTCATCTGACTTCGATCATCTGAGAAGAAAATGATATCTTCCTCCTCTCAATGATCCACCTAACAAGTTTTATATTACCATATTCATTTGTGTGCCTACTTGTCCTTTCTCTTAAAGAATTCTTAACATGGGGTCTGTGATCTTGTTTTTTTTAAAAATATATTTGGATAGCTGTCTTTCTGTAGGATTAGTTTCCTTTGTAATCCTATGTATCCTATTCAGTACATTTGAAACCAGTATTCTGAAAATGGGTCCATAGACTTTACCAGGCTACCAAAGGGGTCCATGACAAAAAAAAGACCCCTGTTCTGCTCAGAGTACAGACTGATGCATGTGCTTTCACTTTATTTTTCTTGCTTTTCATTTTTGCAAAATTGCTAATATGGAAATATGTTTTGCACAACTTCACATGTATTACAGGTATTATATTCTCAAATACATAAATGCATATGGATTTATCCAGAGTTGTGATTTCATCAATACAGGGGAAATCCCTCTATGAATACAGCATAATATTAATGCTGTAAAAATAAATAACCCTTCTTAATGAGGAGGGAAAGGGCTAAAGGGCCCTCCCTTTAGAAAATTTAAAAATCTAAATTTTACAAAATGAATGTTAAAAGTAAATAATTAAAAAAAGAAATTTCGATATGAGAAAAGGAATCCCTCTTCTAGATTAAAATTTTCTTCAGGTAAAGGATTCTTATTTTATTTATATCTTTACATATAACTTTTTTATATATAAATGCTCAAAGCCTAGGCAAAATATGTACAGAATGTTTAATGAAAAAAGTATCTCACAGAAAGAAGCTTTGTTATTTCTAAAATTGGGCGAATACTCAAACATAGGGTTTAGCAATTGTTGGGTAACAAGGAATTTTGCCTCAAAGGCCTGCCTTTAAGTTGCTCTTTCAGAACACAGGGTTATAATACCAAAGAATATGTCAGTGGTCATTTTAGTACCAAAATACCATGTGCAGTACGGATGAGTAGCCACATGTAACCCAAAACTTCTGTGTTATTTTCAAAAACACACATTCTGGGATTGGAAGGAGTCCATGAATGGAAAGGCTTCATTTATATTTTAAAGTTTGTGTCCATACTCCTGCGTCATAGTCCCTGAAGGAAAAATCTCAGGAGTGATGGATTATACAGGTTTCATTCTTTGCCAAAAGGCTCTATGGCAAGAAATGATACATTTCTGACATCTCAGTGAAGTTATGTTTAACTATGGGGCTCAGAGAAATAATTCCCTTGTTTGCACTGATTTAACTTCCCAAAGTTCCATTTCCTATATGTTGAGGGACAAAAGTTAAGTCTGAATGGAAATAACATGACTATTATTTCCAGCCTTCATTAATCTCAATACTTGCCCAGCATATAACAACATTTAGCCTCTTGCTATTCACGGAGCCCATTTCCTTTGTTGCAATGCAGTGTAGTGGAGAAGGAAATAAGCAATCGTTAAACACCAGCTATGTGCCAGGCAGTGTGTTAAGCACTTTACAAATATCTCATTTGATTCTTACGAGAATCTTGGGAGGTAGGAGCTATTATTATCCCCATTTTACAGTTGAGGAAACCGAGGAAGACAGAGGTGAAGCGATTTGTTTAGGTTCCCAGAAGTAGTAAGTATTTTGATTTTGATTTGAATTTATCTTCCTGATTGCAGGCCCACCGTTCTATCCACTGTACTGCTTTGCTGCCTCAATGAATGTGGAATCAGAAGACTTACTTGGAGTCCTAACACTGATCCTCACTAGCTATGGGAACCTAGGCAAATCACTTAGCCTCTTTGGACTTCAGATTTTTTATGTATAAATTATGGGGGTTGGACCCCATTAGTCACTAAGGTGCTTTCCAACACAAAGTCTTGATGTCCTATGATCTGTACAGAATCCCAATGGGAAAAAAAAGTATTAATGGTATTCTCTTGCTGTTGTGTTTCAGTTGTGTCTGATTCTCTGTGAACCCATTTGAGGTTTCTTGGCCAAGATGTTGGACTGGTTTGCCATTTCCTTCTCCAGATCTTTTGACAGATGAGGAAGCTGAGGCAAACGGGTTAAGTGACTTGCCCAGGGCCACACAGTTAGTGTCTGAGGTCCGATTTTAATTCAAGTCTTCCTGACTCCAGGCCCTCACTCTATACACTGTGTCACCTAGTTGACCTAAGGTTATTTAGACTACCACAAATCCTCACAAAGTTTTTGTATGAAGAGAACTTTGTAAACCTTAAAGCACTCTAGAAATGTTATTGCTTTCAAACATACCAAACTCTCTTACCCTGATCTCTTCAACAGTTTGGTCTAAAGACAAGAGTTGCGAAGGAAATAAACTATTTCCAAGGAATTTGGTTCCAGAGTCAGAAGCTGATAAAAGTGGAAAATTCTCGATTGAGCCAAGGGTGCAGGAGAATGTGAATTAGTTGGGATAAGCAAGAATTTTGCTGTTGTTTCATTTTGTGAAAACAGTAGTTACATGTGTACTTCTACCAACATCAGGCTAATTCAAAATGGCGGACACTGACCTGATAAAACTAGACTGAACTGGTTTTTCCTCCTTTGGTTAATGCTTTGTCACTTGAGTGATACATGTCATGCCATACATACATTTCATTGTTTACTTTTGTTATGCTTTTAAGTCTACAGTTTTTAAGAATAAATATTATTCCAAGGAAACATGCAAAAGTTGTAGCTCTTAAGGTGTATACTTCCCTAACTGTAAAAGATATTGAAATGGCTATTGGTGTTGGGAATTGAGTATTCATGTTTTTCTTCAAGTCGTTACCAAAACATTTTACAGAAAAAGTCCAGGAAACTTGGACACTGGGCCTGAAATTAGCAAGATCTGAGTTCAAATGTGGCCTAAATAGGGTTGTTGTAAGGATCAAATGGGATAATATTTGTGAAATGCTTAACACAGTGCTTGGAATATAGCTAAGTGCTTAATAAATACTTGTTGATTTACTGACTGGAAAAAAAAAACCGCAAGAAGAAAAAACTTTTTAAACCTAGTTAATCATTGTTAGGGAGGGAAAAAGTGTTTATTATAGGTAGCACAAAAGAAGGACTGGATCATCAAAAATTGAAAGAAAAGAAAGGTAATTTTTGCTAATGAAACTGACTTTTTCATTTAAGTTTTTAACCAAAACTATGCCAGAAGTCCAGTTGATCTGGACATCTTCAGAAGAAAGTATCCACCTGAAAAATGATTTATTTTTTGTTTCCTTTCTTCCAGAGGGCCTGGAAGTTTTGTCTCTATTGAGGTAATGCTTAAGTCTAATAAATACATTGAAATACTAAGAAACACAATTGTTCCAGAGTTACAGAAATTCCCAAATGGAGATAGAATATTGCAACTTGACCTTGAGTTAGGCTACCTGTCCCAAAAGGTAGCTTCAGAGGCCTGAGAACTCACCTGATGTGAATTCCCTTGAAATTCTATGGGCTATAAATCAAGGCTGGACTTAGGAAAATGGATAGTTTAACAAAATAACACCTAATATCAAATGTGTTAGGTGTGGGTTAATGATGAAACATTAAAGAATATGCGTAAAAATTTTAGGAACTCAAGGCCAAATTGTATAAAACAAGTGATTTTAGCAAAAAAGAGGATATGCTTATTGCAAATCAAAAGTTTTTAAAGAAATAAAACCATTGTAAAGTTTATTAAATCTCAATATTTTGCTTTGTTCCAGCTGTTCCAACCCCACCGTAGGGAACAGCCCCTCATTTAGTCCCCACCAAATCCACAAAGTTTGTTGACAAGGCAAACAACCTAAGTCTTCTAGCAACAAATCGTGTGTGAAAATCACTGTGAAGAGCTGCTACTGTCATGAAGTACATTCCATCACATTATGGAGTGACAGGAATGCGCAGGTTCATGTGGTTTTGGAGGGATCACAGAGATCTGTGCTATGACAGTAGCAGGAAATATTCAGGAAGACAGCTTGTGGCTCCCAGAGATCCACACTCCACCTCTCACCATCCACTTCTCAGAACTCTTAATAATAAATGAATTAAGAAAATAACATTTACAAAATGCTTACCATGTGTTTGAGGTAAGTTTACTCACAAACAAATAAACAAGATTTGGTTTTGGTTTGCTTTTTTTTTTTAAAGTCACACAGTCTCAGCTCTCAAAGAGTTCACACTTTAATTGGGGGAGTTGACACACCAAAGAAAGAACTTTAGCAGGTTAGTTGAGAAGCCCAGGGGGAGCTCCCACAGGGCTGAAGGAAAGGGTTCTTGGGCTAAGGTAGTTAAAACTGACAGAGCCCAGGATCAGAGTAGATAATAAAGCCTCAGGGACCTTAGAATGCCCACTCAGGGCAAGGCATGTGGGTTTTCCATTTCATCAGAAGGATGATGAGCTCCCACCTCATTTATTGGTGTGAGCAACTGGATTTGAGAGAATAAATGGAAGGAAAAGGAGAAGTCACAGGAGGGGGAATAGAGAAGGATCATTTGATCTTCACAATAACTCTGAGAGATAAGGGCTACCATTATTCCCATTTTATAATTGAGGGAAAGTGAGGCAAACAGTGACTTGCCCAAGGTATCTAAAGCCAGATTTGAATTCAGTAGACAGAGTCCACTGAGTTACCTAGCTACCTCTCAAAGGGAAGTTATGATAGAAAAAAGGACTGCTTTCTGTGTCCTGTGTCCTGAAAGTCATTCTCCACCAATTTTCTGTGCTGGGAATGTATTCTTTCTTCACCTCTGTCTCTTAGAACCTGTATCCTCCTTCAGGGCTTAATTCAGATGCTGCCTCCTCTGTTTCCCCTGACCTTCTCAGGCTTTAAGACTCTGCCCTACCTTGATTTTCCTGGCATCACAATTTTTTGTGTGTGAACATTTTATATTCTACTGCAGCAGCCTCACCCACTCAGCCCTCCCACCATCACAAATAGTATGAGGCATGAGGTCAGAGACTGCCTTACTTTGTCCTGTACACCTACAAGTTGACAAGGTACTTGGCACCTCATTGTGGAAATAAATAAAGGTTACTGAATTGTAAAATGAATTTAATTTTTTTATCCCTCACGTTTGAAATGAATTGAATTTCTTATCCCTTACATCTGTACAGACAGTGCTTTGTAATTTTGTAATTTTACAATATATTTTCACACTCCTTAACTCATTTGCTCCTCATGACAACCCAGGTAAGCAGAGAAAGATAGAACATTGGCTTGGTGCTGGGAATGGCATTATTCTGGGCAGTCACTTAACCTTTCTCAGCCTCAGTTTACCTATCTGTAAATTGAAAGGGCTGAATTTGATGGTCTGTAAGGTTACTTTTTCAGCTTTAAATCTAAAAATCTAGAAACTGATAAGGATATTATTATCCCTACTTTGCAAAAGGGGCAACTGAGCTTTGACATGGTAGAAAATTTGTCCAAAGCAAGAGGAAGAAGACTGTGGAGTCCTCTGTACAAATTAACATGGAAAATTTCTATGTTTAACTTTTAAAAAAATAGTCATTCAGGTTTCAGAAATCTGCATTTGCCTAGTTTGGTAAGGAAAATTTTAGAAGGACTAAGTAAATAGCAGAATCTCAACCTGTTTTTTTTAACGTGGAAAACCCTTATATCTGTCATAATTCTAACTGTGTTTTGTAGAAATTAAAATCTTGGTTTTCTTCCCCTAAGCAATTCTAACATGATTTATTTGAAAAATGATTTCCTGGTTTCTTTACTGTTTCCTGAATTTATTTTCTCCCTGAAAATAGGATGTCTGAAAGGAGGAGCACAACATCACAGACCATAGCTATTGAGTGGGCAAATTCTACCATGAAGGATGGATGTCTAGGAGCCAGGAAGCAGCTGTATTAGTTCAGTAGCTCTGTGCATGTGGTATTAAGTACTACGTATACGGAACTCGATGAATAACACACCTCTCCCCCCAATTCTGCCCATTCTATTATGAAGTACAAAACAAAGGTTAAAGATCATATGAAGATTAGAAAAAAAATACAGGCTCACCCACAAAAAAAAATATTAAAAAAGTCAGAGAGATGTTTAAATGGTTCCTGCCACAGAAGTTTATGCACTGAAAGGTGTCATCAAAAGAAAGGAGTAGGGGTGGAAAGAAAATGTGATTTATTGCAGAAGTACAAAAAGATTGGATAAGCAGTTCTTAGCCCTGTGGCCTTAGACAGTTCCTTTACCACTATATATTTTCATCTTAAGCATGGAGATAACACAATCCACTCTGATTAAACGCCACCTCTGTGCCAGGTGCTGGGTCTATAAAGACAAAATGAAAACTAGAATTTGCCCTCAATGAGATGGCATTCTTTTACTGGGGTAGATGAACAGAGATGGGGGTGAGGTGGCATTATTAGTTGCAAATTATTAATTTTATACTTAGGCCTGCTCTTTACTCACCAGGATGACTTTGCCTTCAATAAAAGTGAGACTTGGCTATGTTTGTCTATACCAATAATACTATACTTTCTTGGTCAGAAAATGTAGATTTCATGATATTGGTGGTGCTGGCAGTGGTGGTGGTGGTAGTTGTTGGGATGGTGATGGTTGTAATAAAATGCCAGAGATGCAGAAACTGCAGCACTGGGCCTCTAAAGGTATAGAAGAGTTTTAGCCTGAAATATATGATGAAGGCCGTGGTAGCAGTGATCATGATAATACATGAGTTTGCATCCTATATCCCGGTATTTTTACTTGATTACAAAAAAATTTATCTAACCCCTGTAATAGTCTATCAATCATTAAACATAAAAAGAAAAATGTAAGACAGCAATCTAAGAGCAGTTCTATCTAAATTGTAGGCAGTATAATGTAACGTATAGCACACTAGACATGGATTCAGGAAGACCTGAGTTCAAATCTCCCCTCAGACACTTACTAGCTTCATGACCCTATTCAAGTCACTTGACCTCCCTGAGCCTCAATATCCTCATATATCAAATGTGGGAGTTGAATTCAGAGATCTGTAAAGTCTCTTCTAACTGTAAATCTGGTGATCCATGATGTAGAAATAATAAGTTGGAAAAAAAACATTAAGAATCTTACATTTATATACATTTTGTAAATTTAATTTTTATATGTTATGTTATAATTATATGTGATATAATTATTAAGCATAACACATGATAATTATGTGTGGTATATAATTATATAATAAGGTATTTAGACAATACTTTGTAATTTACACTTTTTATAAATACTATCTGATTTAATGTTTATAACAATTATATAAGATAATTAAAGCAAGTTCTATTTTTTCCCATTTCGTAGAGAAAGAAATGGAAATTTGTGAGTTGCCTAATAATAGAAAACTTAAAGGTTGGCAAAGCACTCTACAAATATTAACTGATCTGATCTTCATATCAGCCCTGGGAGGTAGATGCTCCCCATTTTGCAGATGGAAATAAAACAAGGCAATAAGAGGTCACACAAGGTCATATGGCTGATACCTGGTGGAAGTAGGATTTGAACTCAACTGTTCTTGATTCCAGGCTCCTTTACTTCCATGACCTAGCTTATAAGTGGTAAAGATGAAACTAGAAGCCAGGTTCCCTAACTCCAAATTCAGTACTAATACCATTAAACTACATTGCCTGGTAACAATATTTGTATTAATGAAGACCATTTTCCATGGTGTAATTCCAACATACTTTCTCAATAATCATAGAATATCATAGATTTAGAGGTGGAAAGGACCTTAGAAGTCATCTGGTTCAATCCCTTCATTTTATACACGAGGAAACTAAAACCCAGAGAGATCACATGACTTGCTCAAGGTCACACACTTTGCTATGGTTGAATAAGGATTCAGATCTGCTCTTTCTCTGAATACAAATCCAGCACTTTTTCCATAGCACCTCACTGACCCTTACAGTCTCCTTCCCTTTCAATTCTTTCTTCCTCCTCCTTCTCCCTCTCACCTCTCACTTTCCTAATTTTCTTTGGTCTTGAGATGGACTTATTTCTCTCACCTTAGCCACTTCAATCTCACTAGTACCTAAAACCAATCTGTAGATAAAAATGGAAGCACACCATGTGACAAAGTAGCTGTTGACACAGGTCAAGAGCTTGGGAAATTATTCCAGATACTAGCAGTCATTTCTGAAGCTGCAGGGGTGTAAAGATGGATAAAAGTCAGTGAATCCCACAGTGCTAAGTGATACATTCTCACACAAAAAAAATGACAAAGTGCATCTACAACATTTTTAGGGTCAATGACAAACCCACTACCAAAGTAGCTGACATAACTATATTACAGAGAGGCAGAAAGAATGTGATTTTAAAATCGAGATATTAGGAAAGACCATGGAAAGGATGGTATTTCCTTCCACCAGTAGACTGTAGTAAAGGGAGACCATAAATGACAATACCAATTGGTTTTACTGAGGCTTTACCCTTTACAAAGTACTTGATATACATTCTTATTTGTTCTTTACAATATCATGAGGTAGGAGGGTAGAAAGAAAAGAAGAAAAAAAAGAAATTTACATGATAATTTTGTTGCATATTTGGAAGACATGGCAAACGGTGCTAAGAAAATTTGCAGTTTCATGGACAATCATCTTTTTATTGTACTATGCTTGTTTTATCCCATTAATATGTATTAATGTAAAAAAGGAAAATGCTTGTTTTATTCCATTAATATATATTAATATAAAAAGGGAAGATCTCTAAAAAAATGTCATGAGATAGGTAGTGAGGAAATTATTATCATGTCTATTTTTCAGATAAAGAACTGATAGGAGAAGTTAAGGGTGGGTTGGTCACGTGATAATAGCAAGGAAAAGATTTATGCTCCATTGTTGCCCACACAATGTCAAGAGATCCTATAGAAATCCCCCAGCATGCTGGTAAGGCACATCACGAAGAATTATAGGACAAGAGTCATTTGTAATGAGAAAATATGGACGCATTATGATCAATGCCATGCAAAGGAGCAGCCACATCTGCAGGAGCACAGATTCACACAAATATCAAATTATTGTCTTGAACATAACTTTATTAGGTCAGCTGCTTTGAATTTAGGGATGATATCAACACTGATATTATCTCCCCATTTGTAGGATCTGGATCTCACACTTAGAATTTTTGTTGTTGCTAAATTATTTTCAGTTGTGCCTTACTCTTCCTGACCCCATCTGGGGTTTTCTTGGCAAAGGTACTGGAGTACATTGCCATTTCCTACTCCAGCTCATTTTACAGATGAGGAAACTGAGGTAAATGAGGCTATGAAATTTTGAATCAAATTGCTTTAAACAATTTACTTCTCTGGATGTAAGATGCTATCAGAATCATAGAATTTTTATCATTGAAAGGAATTTCAGTATCCAAATAGTCTAACCCATTCCCAAAAAGTAATTCCTACATATCCAACAGTTACACAGCATCTGCTTGATATGGGGGAACCACCATTTCCCAAAGTAGCCCCTTTTCCTTTTAAACATCTCTAATTGCTAGAAGTTGGTTTTATATTTATTTTTCTGACACTAAACTTAAATATGTTTCTTGAAATAAACAAAGATCTTGGTCCTACCTTCTGAGGTCAAATGAACATATCCAGTGCATCTTTCATATTAAAGCCCTTCAAATACTTTAACACAATAATAGTATCCTACCAGAGTTTTCTCTTCTAGCCAAACATCTAATTCATTCAACCTATATTCATGATATGAATTCAAGGTGCTTTACTATCCTTCACTACCAGAATACTCTTCAGCTTAGCAACATTTCACTTACATTATGGTGTAAGTGAAATAGATACAGAATGAAATAGATACTTAAGACATGGTCTGATGAGGGAAAAATATAGAGGGACTATCACTTCCTTATTTCTAGAAACTATTCCCCTCAGTGCAGTGCAAAATCATGTTAACTTTTTCAACGCCATCGTCACAGTAATGACTCATATAGGGCTTGCTGTCCACTAAAACCCCCAGATCTTTTTTCAGACAAACTATTCCCTAACTATGCCTTCTCTAAAATATTCATGACATTCAGTTTTTTGAATTCAAGTGTAAGATTTTCATTTGTTTATACTGAACTTTGTCTTATTAGATTGGGCAGAATCAGTAGACACTCTTTCCAACAATGCATGTCACATCTTTCCATCCTGGGCAACCCATGCCCATGCCATAGAACAAGCTACCAAAACAAGAGACATCTCAATGAATAAAAATTGAAGGTGATCCAAAGATATATAATGGATATAATTAGGTCACCAACAGCAAAAATGACTTGCACATTTGAAGTAGTTTAAAAAGATATTAAGACCATTTCTGAATAAAAAACAAAAAGAGTGAGCCATACAACAAAAATGAGATATGACATATCAACAGCTGGAAGGCTCCACTGAAGGCCTTTGCTCAATCTTCCACAGGAAGTTTATAGGGAAAAATAGATTCAATTACAAATCACGGAGAAGGTTCCATTTGTATAACTAGAAGAAGTGTCAGTATTAATGAGATCAAGTAATTATGTAAATATCTCTTTAAGTAACAAGACAGAATTCAGAATTACTTTCAATTTGCTAAACATTACCAAACAATGGAATTCTAACATACCTAAAACCAATCCTCATGTCTGTGTGCCCCCCCATAGTTCAATTTTCACATTTGATTAAATGCGAACTTAATGCAATGACTGATATGGGAGAGCATATAATCCCCTATTGCTTTCCTCAAAGATCACAACTAACATTAATACTGAATTCAAAATAAAATGGCATGACTTCATTTTGCAAAGTTTTTGCCTTCAGAGTAATCTCTTCTTAAAGAAGCATAAAAGTTGAGAGAATATAATTAAATACACATCTATTCACTATTTAGAGCAGATTTAAGTTACAGCTCATTCTGCAAATTACATGGTTGGAGATTTTGATATTTCTAAGAATGGCAATTGTAGCTTAAAACCAAAAGTCCATCACCTAGAGGATTTTCTGCTCGGCTTTCCTTTACAAAGTCATTCAATTCCCTCTTGGTATGAATCCCTAAAGATCTTCCCAGATCTGCATTTGGAAATATTGGATGCCCTCAAATTGTTTATCAAGTCACTACAAAGAACTTCATTGTGTTCTACAGACCCGAGAAATTGTTCACTTAAACAGAGATTAATGCAATAAGAGGCAAATGCTGGCAAACTGGAGGGCAGTCTTTGCCATCCATTCCCCCTAACAGTGTACAGCATGGGCAGAACTGGTAAACAAGAGTTGGGGAAAAGAAACGTCTTGTAGACAAATTCATCAGCCCTGTACTCGTCAATATCAAATACTCTATTGTATAGCTGCACAATGGATACTAAGAATGTCATAGTCATATGAGGTGCTGGGGGAGAAATCTCTCTTTTGATGAATGCAGCTAGAACACCTTTTTTTTTTTTTTAACAACCTACTAACACAGTGCAATTAAATTGGAAGTTTCTGATTTAACAGTTTGTTTTTATAGCTATAAGTAGCTAAAAGCTTTGACTTTTTAATTCCCATGCCACTTCTACTATAACCTTGAACAGAAAAGATCCAAGCAGATCCTTAACACGCTGGAGTCAGTTTGAATTGGGTCCAGAGAACAGATTGTTAAATTTCTAGTTTGAGTATTAACACTTCAGAAATCAGTAAATACTACAAATCAGGGTTTGATTTACTATAGTGATGATAGTCTAGACTTAAAAATTTGATGGAGAAAACTTTTAAAAAAATCCTCATCATAATATATATAATTATATGCATATAATTATATATCATATCACATCATAATTATCATTTTAGCATCTAAGCGGGTTCTTTGCACACTAGACACTAATTTTCTCAAATAGTTAAATCATCAACAATCTAATTAACCATCTTGATATCTACATGATGGTTATCCTTTAGAAATTTAGCAGTTATATCCCATACTTGTAGCCAGTTTTTAAATCTTTTTTTAAATAGCATTTTATTTTTTCAATGGAGAAAAATGTTAATGCAGATTAAACTTTAAAATGTGTTGTGGGTACATTTTTCCCCCAGAGAGCCAACTGTGAAACATTTAGTAATACACCCTTGGATCTGCTATAATGTTTTAGAATTAGGCTCCGAATCTTTCTTTTCCCTTTTATATTGTTTTAGTTTCAGAATCATTAACACCTTGAGTAGGGTGTAAGTTCAGCGGACTCCTAGTCCAAGTCACACTTCACCGAGGAATCCCTTCTACTACATAGCCAGCAAGGGGCCATCCATCTTCTTTCTTGAAGATGTCTAATGAGATGGAATCTATTCACTTCTAAGGGCAATCAGTTCCTTTTTCAGAATGTTTGATAATTCAGAAGTTGGGGGAGGGTTCCCCTCCAATCCATCCTAAAGGTGCCTCTCAGCAACTTCTAACCCACAAACCCTAATTCTGCTCTCTCAAACTCAATAGAACAAATTTAAGGCTTCTTCTTGACAGGTTAGCCTATCAGGTCTTTGAAGACAAGGATCATGGTCCCTTCATATTCTTGTCTCTAGCCTAAATATCCAGAGTTCACTTGACTTGGTCCCCATTCCTTTTGATATCCTATTCATATTCCTATGGATGTACTCTGTTTTGTCACTATCTTTCCTAAAACACAATGTCTAGATCTGAGTACACATCTCCCGAGGTTAGAGGCAGGGCAGAACAAGGCATCTCTCTTGGAGTCTACACTAGACTTTCACAGGGTATCTCAATGTAACAGTCCTTCTGGAAAGGTTTGAACTGGCTAGCTTGCCAAGAGGTTAACTCACTAAAAAGGCTGAGAATTGAATTTCTTCACAGTTAGAGAAGAAAAGACTCCACATTTTAGTTCTGATCTTGCCTTAGTTTCCAGAGCTGGGAAAAAATACAACTTGTAGGGTCTTTAGCAACTTACTCCTCTTCTAAGGCACTCAGTCCAAGCCTTGTTTGACTGCACACATTACCTTGTCAGCATATTGGGCCTACAGTCTACTAAAATCCCAAGACTGATTCTTATACTTTCCCACATTCACTTAAAAATAAATCCAGTTATAGTCAGGGGTCTTGATCTCAGTCCAATGGTGCTTGGGTCTTCTGTGGTGGGAGGTTGGGGAGTAGAACTCATCAGTTAAAAAGAAGAGACAGCTTCCAACTTGGCCTCCTGTCCCCAACTACTTAGGGGGTTTACAGGGAGTGAAAAGAAGTCTACTCTGTCTCCAGACCTTCTACTAGTGTGGGAGAGGGAGTGGATGGCTTCCACTACATAACGTTTTCCCCTTCTCCTACAGAAGGGAAGAAAATAGTCCCAATTTAGTAGGAGAAAGAAAAAAGAGGAGATACTATGGCTTCTTGATTCCAATGATGGGAAAAATAGAACTGTGTGAAATTTAGAGGCTTTACTTTACCATAAAAGGAAGGAGAGAGTATATATGTTTCTGTGTGTGTGTTATATGTGCTTTTGTAGATGTATGTATATGTGCTCATGCACACGTGGGTGTGTTTGCATGTGTCCATGTGTGTATGTGTGTGTGTGTATACAAAGGCTATTCAGGCTCATGTGTCCTTGAAGTTCAACTACATTTTTTACTTTTACTTTAAATAAGCCCATGGTTGAGAGACAGAGACACAGAAAGAGACAGAGACAAAGACAGAGGCAGAGAGACAGACAGAAAGAGAGACAGAAAAAAAGAAAGAAAAACAGAGAGTCGAAGAGAGAGAGAAATAAGAAAAAAGCCATCTTGGAAGACCATGAAGGCTTAGGAAACTATAAAGAAGGTAGCTGAAGAATCTGAAAGAAATGGGGCACACCACAGGTATCCACACAGGTATCCAGAAATGATCCCAGTTAGGGATCAGAGCTATACAGGCCCTAACTGACAAGCTACTAATCTAGGTCTGGATTTTCATTATGTTTTTCTTTATCCCCAACTCTGACTTTTCAGTCTGGGGAAGGGGAGAACCTATTTAATTTGACTCCAACTTACAGAGACAGTATAATGTCTTGGAAAGTCAATAGGTTGGAATTCAGAGGACCTCAGTTCAAATTCTGTCTCAATAATTTACTGCTTCTGACTCTGGGAATCTCTGTTTCTCAGTTTCTTCATCTGTAAAATGAGGAGGTTTGACAAGATCACCTTTTGGCTCTAACTTCGTGATCTTATGATGCAAGTAAAAACATTTACAAAGCAGCATCCATGAGCAGAACGCTGCACTGGGTGATGGGGAAGACAGATATAAAGTTCAGATAAAATAGGATGCCTGTCCTCTGATAGCTTACAGTGTAACAATATTAAAGTCATCATCATCATCGTAATAATTAATATTTATGTATAATTTTAACAATTAGAAAGTCCTTTCCATACATGACCTCACAGCAAGCTGTGAGATAGACCATTCAGCTATGATGAACCCCATTTTACAGATGAGGAAAACTAGACTCAGAGAGTTAAGCAACATGCCTCTGGTCACATAGCTGATAAATGTCAGGGTCAGAATCTGAACCTCGCTCTTCCTGACTCCAAGTCTACCATGCTATCCACTGTGACACACTGCTTCCCTAATTTCTATGTAAGCAGTCAACAGGCATTTATGAACTGACTACTGAAAGTCCATTATTGATTATTTCCAACATATCCAGTCTGCATCTTGTCTGTACATCTTTTTCTTTCTTTTTTTTTTTTTTGGCATATTGTCTCCTACACCTAACTGTGAGTTTCTTTCAAGTAGAGACTCTCTTTTGCCTTTCTTTCTATCCCCAGTTTAGCACAGTGCCTGGAACATAGTAGGTGCTTAATAAAGGCTTATTGATTGACTCCCAGGCACCGTGCTAGACACTGGAGATACAAATGCAATGAATAAAACAATCCTTTACTTACAAGGAGCTTATGTTATAATGGAGAAGACAAGGAGAACATTAGATAGCTGATAGATTCATAGAGAGATGGATGCATGCACACTGATGCATAAATCATAATATTAAAGACATACGCACAAATCTATACATGCATACATGCAAATGTGTGTATGTGCAGATAACCACAATACAGACTAAGACAGGACAGGTACATAAAGAAGGTATTATAAAATACTCTATTGCTATCAAAACAATAGAATTATGGTCATTTTTAAACACCACCATCACTCGCTGATTTATTTAATGAACAGCTACTCTGTGGAGGCTAAAGATACATACCTTTCAGCTTCAGGGAAAAATGTAGTCCCACATCCCTAGGCAAATAAGAAAGGGATTGAAATGCACTCTCCTAAATCCAGTTGCCTGAGGCAAACCAAATGTTTTCTCAATTGGAGAGCTATTCCCACACCTCAGAAACCACCAACAAGGCTTCCAGCAAGGTGTTATTTCACCTTCACTTCAGTCCTGCAGGTCTGAGCACATGGAAAAAAAAATGTGGAGCTGAGAGTGATGAATGAGAGAAACTTCTTGGCATGAACTTTCTAAAGCCCCATGTGAAAACAAGTGCGTGCCATAGCTCCCAGCTCCCTGGCAGCGCTGGTCTGTGTCTTGCCTGAAGAGGGGTGCCAAGATCAGCCACTTCACTAGAATTCTCTTCTCTGGACTCATAATTCATGCTCCCTTCCACAATAAATAATAGGAGCGTTGACTTTGGGGGAGAAGGGGAGATTGAAACCATATTTTCAGCACTATCATCAAATCGGACACATTTTCTATTGGAACACCCAGAAACTGCAGGTCCCTTCTGGTGGCTCTTTCCTTCACGATGAGTGTGCTTTGAATGGCATGCCTGGGGACCTCTTTTGTTGATATTTCTGGAAATTAGATGTTACTTCACCAGGGGACTGTGAGTAGCTCTCTGCTTTCCTTCCTCCCCCCTCCCCCCAATTAAAAACAAAAAAGGAATCATTCTTTGGCACTTGAAGGCTGCCAATACAAGACAAATAAATGTTTGTTGAAGTGAGTAGGACTCGGCCTTCACTATGGCTGACGGCACCCTATCGTTTCTTGGCTATTTTCGAAAGGACTTCCAAGATTCTAACACCTGCTATATCAACTCCTTAGAGACCTCTTTCATTCTGGCACTTTCTAATTTAAAATTCAACACGGACTTGACATGGTGATAGTATAGAGACTGGGGCAGCTAGGTGGCACCCAGCCTGAAGTCTTCCTCAGTTCAAGTCTAGCCTCAGACTTTTACTAGCTGTATGACCCTGGGCAAGTTCCTTCACTACATTTGCTTCACTTTCCTCATCTGTAAAATGAGCTAGAAAAGGAACTGGCAAACCGCTCCAATATCTTTGCCAAAAAAACCACGAAAAGTCAGACAAGACAATGACTGAACGGCAACAAACAGAGTATTTTGGAGGGTGTGGAGGAAACCAAACCTTTGGTTTAACTGACTGGTACAAGGTACTCCTAAATGGGAAAACTTTTTCTACTAATGCTAATTGTCATCTGTTCTACAATTTGTAGTCTGAGAATTGCCTGGGATACTAAGAAGTTAAGTCAATTGCCCAGTCACACAGCCAGCTTATATTACAGAAGAGATTCAAACCCCAGACTTGCTTATTCTGAAACTGAGTCTCTATCCACCACACCTCCCTGACATTCAGAAGACATTTTGGTGACTGCTTAAATGGAAGTGGAACATTAGTTATGAATATTTCTCTTTAAAACCTTGACAAAAATAATCCTTTGTTTTATCTATCTTTTCATCCTCTATGGCTCCTAGAAGAGTGTATTGTGTGTGGTCAATATCCAACAGCCAATATCCAATAAATTGTTACATTTGCCCTTTGTTTTCCAAGAGGACCGTGACATCAGGGAGATGATGACATGACTTGCAGTTGACTTTGATTTGAGTGAGGGACCTTGCAAGGAAAAGAGCCAAGTCAAACCTCATAGACTCAGAATTTTTAGATCTAAGGGGACAACAGGAGACCAACTAGCCCTAATTGAGGAAAAAGTCTAAAAGAGGAGTATCAAATTTGTTTCATATCTAGCACTATTTTGGGGGTAGCCATGAGAGGCCTTGGTTGGGAAAGGAACACTTGCTGACAAGAGATAAACAGAATCCTATATTTGGCTTTCAAACACAAAAGCCCAGTTGTCTCTCAGTTCAGGTCTACAATGGATGAAGAAGTTAGGCTCTGGAGAGAAGTTAGGGCTTAAATCACATAAAACTGACTAAATGCTGTCATTTGATAACTTTCCTCACCACCAACAGGATTAGCTCAATTTATTTTTTCTCTTTATAGTCCCATTACATAACACCATGCCTGACACATGGTAGGCTCCTGTAAATATTTGCTGATTGATTGACTGATTTCTGACAAATATAGAAAAGGGCCTGGGTATAATGAAATTTTACTGACATATGTTTGTGTGTGTGTGTGAATATATGAAAAAACATTAGTAACTAGCATTCACATAGGGCTTCCATGGGGTTTGGGGGTATGTGGGGTAGAGTTTGCAAAACCCCTTTCCATGTGTTATTCTATTTAATACTTCCATAGGTTCCCAGAATTAGGAGTTGGAAGAGACTTCCGTGGCTATGTAGTCCAACTCCACACCCCCAGCCACACACATTTTGCAGAAGAAACTAAGGCCCAAGAGATAAATGACTTGCCCAAGGATAGACAAGTAGTGAAGTCTATAGGCAAAAATTTGAACCCAAGTGCTTTAACTTAAGAATGGATGTCCTTACAAAACTACTACACAGATCATAAGTGTATCTGCATTTTACTTATGGTAAAACCAAGGCAAAAATAGGTTACTTGTCATTTCCAAGGACATACAGAGATCATGATGAACACATAAATCAGGCTACCTGATGCCCAGACCATCATTCTTTCTGCTTCCCATGGGGAAAAAGAAGCTAATGAAAGAGGGAGAACATAACCTTGAGAAATGGAATAGCAAACAAGAGGCAATGTTGAGGATGCATATGTTGACTGAGGGATTAGTGAAGAGAATGGAGAAACCCAATCCCTAATCCTATAAATGGAGGGAAATGAAACCTACATAATCAGAGGGAAAGGGAAAGGAATGTGCATCTACATAGCGCCTACTATGTAGTGTCCTAAGAGCTTTTTACAAATAATCTCTTTTGATGAGTCCTCAGTTACAGAAGTGAAGACATTTAAAAATGTTCCCAGACCCTAGGACGAGAGACTAACAGCCTGAGAATAGAAGGCAGGCTGCCAGGTGTGTCAGAAAGAGAAACTTGCCACGAGCTGAGGAATCTTTTAGGCACAGTCCTGGCAGGAATAAAAAGATATATTTTTTTTTCTTTCAAGGATTCTTTATTGTGGCCTGCAAAGTTCAAGAAAAGCATGTTGGTTGGAAAGAAAGGAAGGAAGGAAGGAAGGAAGGAAGGAAGGAAGGAAGGAAGGAAGGAAGGAAGGAAGGAAGGAAGGAAGGAAGGAAGGAAGGAAGAAAGAAAAAAAGAAAGAAAGAAAGAAAGAAAGAAAGAAAGAAAGAAAGAAAGAAAGAAAGAAAGGAAGGAAGAAAAAGAAAGGAGGGAGGGAGGAAGGAAAGAAAGAAGGGAGGAAGGAAAGAGAGAAAGAGACAGAGAGAGAAGAAAGAAGGAAGGAAGAAAGAAAAGAAAAAAAAAAGAAAAAAAGCTGACAATGGAATGATGGGCTTATGTTCAAAAGGGCCCTTAGGATACTCAGCTCTCCAATCACATCCACATTGGGGCACCAGATTCCCTGGACATGCAAGATGCCAAAGGAGGCACAGAGTGATTTTATTTATTTATTTTTTTACCACCCTCAAGGCCATTACAAGTAGTCCAGTCAAGGGCAATCTCTTCTCTGGCCCTTTCCTGTACCAACCACAACAACCACGAGAAAACTACATCTATACCCAGGTGTCTCAGATAATACACTGAACACAGTATAAATTTAATGGAAATCAGATGACTTGGGTTGACTCCTGCTACTGTTCCCTGCGTGACCAACCTCCAATGAGTCACTGAATCCTTGCATTTTGGTTTCCTACTCTGTAAAATTTGAAGGTTGGATTAGATGGACTCTGTCTCTTCCACTGCTCACAGTCTATTACTCATAGGAGTTAGATCTAGAAGGGACCTTAGACACCATTATGTCTAATCCCCTCATTTAACACATCAAGAACCTGAGGCACAGACAGGTTAAATGATTTGCCCAGGGTCACAGTGACATGGATAGAAACAGTGGCCTAAGCTAGGATCATGGAATTGTAGATAAAAAACTAAAAAGGACCTTAAAGACCATCAAATCCAACCACTAACTTTACACAGAAACAATTTAAGTGACCTGTCTGAGGTGACACCACTAGTAAGAATATGAGACAGGATTCAGATTCAGGTCTTCCTGATTCCACATCTAGCAGTTTAACCACACTACAGGATGCTGCTTCAATTTGTATAATTCTACCTATTAGGCCAATTTAAATTCCACTCCCTGGATAAGGATCCAGATTAACTAAGACCAATCAATCAGTCAATAAATATTTATTTAGGTCCTTATTATGTGCCAAGCATCATGCTAAGTGCCAGGGATACAAATATGAAAAAGAAAGATAGTCCTGGTCCTCAAGGAGCTTACAATCTAATGGGGAAAAACAAGACACAAAAGGAAGCTAAAAGGGATGAATAAGTAGGGACACCTGGAGACAAGATAGCAAAGTGCAAAGGAGTGCAGCCTGGTGAGAAATGGAGAGGTGTGCTAAGAGCTCTGCTCTTCATCTCTGCACGTAGTTCATCTCCAACTGCCTATAGGATGTCTTCACTTATATGTTCTCCCTTCATCTGAAATCCGACATGCGTAAAACTGAGTTCATCTCTCCCCAAACTAGCTGCCTTTCCCAAATTCTCTGCTAATGGCACCATCCTTCTGGCTTGGAATCTGAGGTTAAATGACCTCTCAAGGTCCCTCCAGCTCTATGAATTTTATGGCTGCCCTTCAAGGTCAAATTTCATTACAAATACCACAGAACAATCATTGTGGTGGACTTGTGATTGCTTGGTTTATATTTGAATCAAATGGGATAGTAATATGCGTAAAGCATTATCTAATGATAAATGTCAGGGCACCTAGGTGGCACAGTGGGTAGAGGGCCCAATCTGGAATCAGGAAGAGCTGACTTCAAATCTGACCTCAGACCCTTACTTGCTGTGTGACCATAGGGAAGTCACTTAAACCTTAGTTTCTTCATCCGTAAAATGACCTGGGGAAGGAAATGGCCAACCACTCCAGCATCTTTGCCAAGAAAACCCCAAACAGGGTCATGAAGAGATCAGACACGACTGAAAACAACTAAATAACAAGGTGGCACTGAACAATAGCAAAGATAAAAGTTAACTATCATTACATTTTGGCAGCCTTGGCAGACTGATAGACCTGGAGTCTCTAGGAAGGTCTATTCTCAGATCCTTCCTGAAGGTATTGTTAACCCCATTTTACAGGTAATAAAATGCATTGAAACAGGTTAAATGACTTGCTTAGGGTCATCTAGCTAGTAAAGTAGCTGAAATGAGATTTGAATGCAGTTGTTCGGAATTCAATGTTGATTACTCAAGTCTATTCCTCACTCATTTTCACCTCCTTCATATCTCTGCCCAAAGCCTAGCCCAATACTCTGGTGTGGTAGGTGTTTACTAGCTGTGTGGATTCCTCAGTCCCAATTTCCTTATCTGAAAATCAAGGGTAATATCACCTGCTGTGGTAAAAAACAAAAGATAACAAATAGTAAACAAAAAAAAGTCTTAATTCACTATCCAAATGTTAGTTATTATTATTTCTCTGAATTTCCAGACTATTTCTTACCAGAAAAGAAAATGTACTTTTCATAAGATTTTGGGGAAACAAATCTTTTGTCAGGCCATGTGTCCTTGTTTTGGGTTTAGAAAATATGGTCCCTGTATTTATAATGAACTAGTGAAATATGGAATAAACTCAAGAGGTAACCATCATTAGGCATTCAGAGAGAGGGATACTAAGAAAAACACATTCCTGACAGAATGAGGATGATGTACTGCTGCCTTACTTGGTGGCAAAGAGATACTCAATTTGTGACGTTTTTTATAAATTAAGGTGAGAACAGATAATGATGTCATTCTTTTACATTCTAGCTGTCCTACACCCAGAAAAACTTGACTGCTGGTTACCATGTCATGGCCTTTGTTCCCCAATCACCAGCCTAAGAAATTCCTGACAGGCATTTGGGTCATTTCCCAGACTATAAACAATCTGTCTAGACTGATTTCCTTAAGAACTTCCTGAGAGATTGTCCCTTTCTCCAACATACCTCCAGGGTGAAAAGAACAGTCTGGTCTTCTGTCCTACTCTGCCTCAAACATAGGACTACACACATGTGAAATATACAGTACAATACACATTATTACAAGTGCTTCGCAACATGATAATTTATTATCTAGGTCTTATAATATTGGCTATCAGAGGTGTTTCTGTCTTATTCTCCTAGTGAACTATAAGTTCCCTGAAGACAGGAATTGGGTTTTATAAAAACAATGAGCATTTAGTCCTCACCTGTAAAATAACAGGGTTAAGGGGGGATTTGGACTAATTCAGGGATCCTTTTTTTAAAAATTAATTAATTAATTTTTAGTTTTCAACATTCACTTCCACAAGATTTGAGTTCCAAATTTTCTCCCCCTCTCTCCCCACCACTCCACCCCAAGGCAGCATACATTCTGATTACCCCTTCCCCCAATCTGCCCTCCCTTCCATCACACCCCTCCCTTCTCCCATCCCCTTCCCCTCTATTTTCTTGTAGGGCAATATAGATTTCTATACCCCATTGCCTGTATGTCTTATTTCCCAGTTGCATGCAAGAACAATTCTTAACGTTTGTTTTTAAAATTTTGAGTTCCAACTTCTCTCCCTCTCTACCCACCCCCATTGAAAAGGCAAACAATCCAATATAGGTTATACATGTTATGCGTAGTCATGCAAAACACTTCCATGACAGTCATGTTGTGAAAGACTAACTATATTTCCCTCCATCCTATCCTGCCCTCCACTTATTCTTATTCTCTCTTTTGATCCTATCCCTCCTCAGAAGTGTTTACTTCTAATTAACCCCTCCTTCCATTTGCCCTCCCTTCTATCATTAATTCAGGGATTCTTAACCTGGGGTCTGTGAACTAAAAAAAAGTGGTAACTATATAGAAATATATGCATATGTATTTAAATTTTATTTTAAAATTTTTAACTTACAGAATAAAACAAGCATTTTCACAACAGTATAATAATTAAAAAAAGATGATGGCACACAAAACTGCAAATCTGCTATGCACGACTACTATTCCTTTCCAATATACAACAAAATTATAGTGCAAATTTCTTTTTTTCCTTTTATTTTAACATAAATGGTTTGACAGAATTTCTATTATTTTATGCATTTAAAGACATTCTTCTGAGAAGATGTCTGTCCGTAGGATTCATACAGAAGACAGGATACAACAAGATGAAGAATTCCCTAGAATAAATGAACTCAAAGGTTCCTTCCGGCTAGAAGTCTATGAGCCTTTAAAATTTGCAAAGTGCTTTACCCACATTTGCTCATTTAGCCCTGACTATGGCTACGTGAGGTAAGTACTGCAGATATTATTATTTCCGCTTTACACTTGAGGAAATGGGTTAAGAGAAGTTAAGTGATTGGTCCAGGGTTACACAACCAGGAAATGCTTGAGATGTCTTTCTGATACAGTTGTACATGCTATTCACCATGCTGTGTTGCCATTAGCAGCTCAAATGGTAGATTTATAAATGTAATAGAATTTACCAGAAGACCTGTGCTTCCCTGGCCAATTCTACTGCTGAAGGACTTGCATTTATGGATAACAAAGCAATCCCCTTCTTGCTCCCTTGGTTACGAGATGTAGCAAGGGGTGCCTGCGTCAAAGGGCCTTAGACCTGACCCTGAGCTAAAAAGAATCACCCATCAGGAGGAGCCTTTAAAAGGGCAGCTAGGTTGTGCAGTGGATAGAGTGCTGGTCCTGGATTCAGGAAGACTTCAAATCTGGCCTCAGATACTTATTAGCTGGATGAGTCACTTAGCCCTGTTTGCCTCAGTTTCCTCTTCTGGAGAAGGAAATGGCAAACCAGTCCGGTACCTTTGCCATGAAACCCCCAATGGGGTCACAAAGAGTCGGACACCACTGAAAAATGACTGAAGAACAGCAATCTCCCAGAAGGATATAATAAAAGTTAAATGGTATTGTTTCATATTTTAAGTCTTTGTCAATGCACATTTATAAAGCATTGATGTTCTGAGAATTTCTTTTATGGTGGAGAAAATAGGTAGATGTCCCATGCCAGATCTATTCTGTACATTGCGTACCTTTCTATTTGCCTTTGAGAAAAACATAGACATGACCCAAACCTAAGTTTTTAGTGATTTTCCTCAAGGTCCTAGGATGAAAGTATAATAAAGACCCGGGGATGATGAAAATGAACCTGAAAAGAACAGGCTTCTCCAGGACAGAATCTGGTACTTGAGTATACCCAGAGTTGAGGGACTCCTTACTGGAAAAGCGCATCTACATCCACAGGGCCTAGTGCTTATCTACTGCTACAGAAGCCTAGACTGGACTTGTATTGATGATTTATTGACTTCAGTTTGTACTTTCTAGGTAGAGAATGCAGTTATAGGATGATCACATCACAGTTTTAAATTCTGGGGTCATGTAGTTCAACTACATTTTACCAAAGAGGAGAAGGAGATCTACAGAGATTAAGAGTTTGGCCCAAGGCAATGCAAGAAGTACCTGGCAGAGCCAGTATTCAAAACCTAGGTGGTCTGACTTCAACACCCTAGCTTGGTCCCCTACAACAGTTCCATTCACCCGGTAACAAAAGCCACACCTATTTCTTACTGGGTGACTAGAATCCAGAAATCAGTCTGATCAGTCCTATTTAATTGTTGGGGCTTTGTCCCCACTCCACCCAGGGAAGTTACAGGATGGGTCAAAAACTGGAGAGAGTAATCAGTCATTCATCAGTTATTTAATGAGTACCCACCATGTGCCAAGAAAATGCAAATCCAATTGCCTCTCCAGCTCAACCTTAAGGCTAGACTTCCCTCAAAATCCCTCCACCCTCCCAGTACAATTTCAAATTCCACAAACATTTAGTAAGAGCCAACTATTTGCAAGTTACTAGGGACACAAAACAAAAACACAGTCCCTGTCCTCAAGGAACTTACTGGGACGGGTGGGGAATGGATGTAGAAAACATTCCTCATGATCTCATGATCCTATAAATGCAAAGTATAAACAAGTAATTTCAATTACTAATAGTGCTAATGACAGGGGAGGAGTGGGGCTGAGATCAGAAAAAAAAGGGTTCTGAGCTATAATTTGAAAGAAGCAAGAGATTCTAAGAATGAGACACCCTGGAGTTATAGATGCACAGTCTGGAAGGTTCTGGATTCAAATCTCCTCTCTGGGATGTTGTGGCTGTATGACCCTGAGTAAGTCAGGCAAACTCTCAGAGCCCTAAAAAACTCTAAGACTAGGATGAGTTGTGGAGGATCTAATTGGGAGAGGAAGTCATTGGGAGAATACAATGAAGTCATAGCATTAGCTTCACAAAATAAAATTTAAAAGAGGCAGATTCTAAGAAGCACAGGTATGGAAGGCAACCTGACTCACATTTATCCAAAGGGGGAAAAAAGAGTCTAAAAGAATGTTTCTTTGAAGAAAAAATTGAACAGACACTATTAGTCAAGGTAAAGCAAACAGAAACCATCAAGTGGTGTGCTCTAACGTCATTGTCTATTACAAGAATTAGTCTCTAAAGAGCTTGACCACAAGTTGTGAGGGGGCCATTAAATTCTAGCTATTGGTGATAATGTTATTTCTGCCCTGTTCCTGAATCTGGGAAGTATTTATGCGGAGAACCAAAAGAAAGATGGAGAGTATAGCAGGAGAAAATAGATTATTTTATAAGCACAAAATACTGTGTCCCTGGCAATATTAATTGGCCCCACTTGGACCAAAAATATTTCCTAGGTGGTAAGAAAGGGGCAGAGAAGTGAACAGAGGCAGAATCCAAATGACTGTTATACCGGCCGTCATTGTGGGAGAGATTGACTGTCACATTTGTCTTTTCAGCTAAATTTGTACGTATGCCATTATCAGCAGCACCATCTTCAAAAAAAAAAGCAGATAATGATAAACCCCTGAGTGTTTACTACAATCCTGCAGATTGCTGTTTTTAGGGAAGCCCAGAGACCAGGTTTTAAACAATGTGCCATGGCTGCTGGCAGCTGGAACACAACAGCTGAAGGCAGGCCAGCCTTCTGTGCTGCAACCAGGAGAACTGAGTTAAGCCTGAGTAAAGACCTTGGGCAAATGGAAGACTACTAACACGGACAAACTCAGCAAAAGTCTGGGGCAATGCAAAATTTAATAATTACTATTACTTCCCTACAAACACTATTTCTCCCAAGTTCCTTCTTTCCCACCCCAAGCCTGAGGTAAACACCATCAACTTTGGGAGGAAATAAACAAAAACCATGTGATTTTAAGGATAGCTTCCACAGGAATGTAAATCTAGAGCAGCAAGGAGCTTTGTAGGTTATCAACTCTATCCTCTCCATTTACAGTGAAGACATTAGGGTCCAAGGAAAGTGTGACTTGCCCAAGGTCACATCGGTAGTAAGCACCAGAGTTTGGATTTGAACCTACATCTTCTAACTCTAGAACCAATGCTCTGTATGAAACTAATGGTTTCTTTTCAATTTTTTCTTCAAAGAAACATTCTTTTAGACTCTTTTTTCCCTCTTTGGATAAATGTGAGTCAGGCTGCCTTCCACACCTGTGCTTCTTCGAATCTTCCTCTCTTTTATTTTATTTTGTAAAGCTAATTCTATGATCTCATTGGTATGCTCACCGTGACTTCCTCTACCAATTGGGTCAGCACCTCCCCAGCTCATCCTAGTCTTTTAAAGTTATTTGACAAAAGACAGTGCTCTTCATTACTGAAAGTGAAACCTGAAGGAATTGGAATTAGAAAAGGCACATCTGATAAATAAATGAATGAATATAAATAGATGAATGAATGCATGAAGGGATATATAAATGAATGAATAGATGAGAGAGAGAGAGAGAGAGAGTAGACACAACATATCAGTAAGGTAATGAATATTACTCTATGCTACCACTAAGTTCTGAAAAGAGTTTTCCTTAGATGGCAGTAGGCAAACAGAAGGCACTCAACAGATATTTGGTGAATTGGAATAAACTATATACTACAATGCATTCATTAAGATTGAATTCCATCTATGCTTATACATATAGTAGAATTAATTAGTCTTTTTAGGTTGTATATCTGTACATATTCCTCTGTTGTTGTTTTTCAGTCCTTTCAGTCATGTCCAACTCTCTGTGACACCATTTGTGGTTTTCTTGGCAAAGATACTGGAATGGTTTACTATTTCCTTCTCCAGTTCATTTTACAGATGAGGAAACTGAGGCAAACAGGATTAAGTGACTTGACCAGGGTCACCCAGTTAGTAAGTGTCTGAGGCCAGATTTGAATTTAGGAAGACAAGTCCTCCTGAATGCAAACCTGGTGCTCTATCGACTTCATCACCAAGCTGCTCCATACATATTCCTAGTCGCCATCATAAGCACCATCTCTAAATCATAGTAATCCAGAGAGCTGAAATAAGAGTAATAAAAACTGACCATATAGTACATTAAAGTTTTCAGATGACCCCAGCTGTTTGAGTTTCCCCAGGAAATTACTTGCATTTACTTTGTTCATATTTTTAAAAAAATGTACATGTAAAAATATTGTCTCCCCCTGTAGAATGCAAGATCTTTGAGGGCAGACCCTATCCGCACTTTTGTGCTTGTATCTCAGAACTTAGGACAATGCTTGACCCCTACTAGTTACTTAATAAATGATTTTTTTTCATTCATTGTTAATTGATTGAATGAAAGGCTGATGGCCTAGGTTAGTTTGCTGGATATATCCAACAACCTTTTATATTGGAATTGTTCTCTTAAAGGTGTTGCAATTGAGACATAGAGGCATGGAGTGATTTGTCATGGTCACAGAACTAGTAAGGGACAGAAGAGGCTGTCAGAGCAGATTCCTTGACCCCAAATCCAATATGCTTCCCATGATACCATGCAGATGGGCTGGGCAGGCCAGTTAATTTAAGAGAGATTTTAACTTAATCTGTGAGTAACATATTCATGTTAATAAATAAATGTGACTGATGTACTATCAGGAGGATAAAACTCCCGAGTAATTTCTACTTAGAACTGACTCACTGCCACTATTCCTTCATCACCAAGTGTATGAAATCATATCTGTTATAACTTAAAGGTCATCCACCTTCAAGAAGATAGATAGATATGTACATATGTGTTATGTGTATTTGTTGTTGTTTAGTTGTTTCAGTTGTGTCCCACTCTTTGTGACCCCATTTGAGGTTTCTTCACAAAAATACTGGAGCTGTTTGCCACTTCCTTCTCCAGCTCTTTTTACAAATGAAAAAACTGAGGCAAACAGCGTTAAATGATCTGCCCAGGGTCACACAGCTAGTAAGTGTCTGAGGCTAGATTTGAGCTCAGGTTTTTCTAATTCCAGAGCCAGAATTCTAGCCACTAAGCCGCCTAGCTTACACACACACACACACACACACACACACACAGCACAAATAAACACACATGTGTATATTCAGTATAGGGTTCTCATGCCTCAAAATTGTTCACTTCAGATGCTAGTGCTCCCTCCATATGTATATCTCCTCACTGCAAATTTGCCAGAATTGGCAGTGTAAGAATCATTTCAGTGGAAAAATATGATTTCCTCAGCTCTGCCACAATCTGACTCCCTAACATAGCCAAGGTTACTATTCTCCTCCTAGAATACAGTAGAGTCAGGATCATGCTATAACAGGTATCTGTCTGGCATACTTTCTACATTATTGCAAGAGGATGAGCCTAAGTTATGAGACAGTGATACCTTCATTTATCCATCATGTAATTATTTTAGGTAAAGAAGACTCCTCTTCCCATATTCTACTATATGAGTCAAAATTTATAATAGTGGACATTTTTCTAACGCTGCTTTACTTTAGAGATTTAATCTTAAACGTTCCTCATAATAATCCTCTGTGGTACATAATGTGGCTTTATTTCCATTTTATAAGTAAAGAAAATGAGACTCAAAGGTTTGCCAACATTCACAAAGTTAATGTGCCAAATTTGAATTCTTATCTTTCCTGACTCTGAGTCCAACATGATGCTTCTCAAAAGTGGCCTTCTATATGTTCTTATAAATTGTTGAAGAGTTCAGGGATTTAAGACAATTTTAATCAAATGTGTGACTTAGGGCAATTACTTTTTCAGGCCTCAGTTTCCTCATCTATAAAACAGTAGGATTGAATGATATTATTTTGAAGACCCTTTCCAGCTTCAAACCCAGTGATATATAATAAAACTGGTCCTGGACACAGCCAGAGGAGGAAAAAGTAATGTACTCAGATAAGGCTTTTCACTTTCTCTGGCCCCCATTTTTCAAACGCTAGCATGAGGCACAATGCTTTACCCATCTCTCAGACACCTCCTAGTGCTGTCATTCACTCCAGATGAGTCCAATTATATGTACCATTAGGAACCACTAGTTTTTTGCCTGCATCTAAATATCTGGCAAAAAAAAAGTGAATTACAATCATCATCTGCCCTCAAAAATATGGCACCTCCTCAAAGTTACAAAGCCTGCTAGAGAGGCACCACTACTCTAAGTCGGGCTTTTAAGGGATAGCTACCGTTGAAAATTTAACATACTGTTGCTTTGAATACCCTGCCCTCCACAGGACAGTCAACAATAAATGGACACAGATCCCCACCGGAAGTGTTTTCTTTATTCTTGTCAAAGAGCTACTCTGTCACATTCCTATTCGTCAGAATCCAGCTGGCCCTGGGATGTCTCATCCCAAAACAGTTTCTCTGCCCATGTGTTAGCTGATTGTCTGGCCCTTGGCCCAGTTGTACTATTAGCTTCTCCCAGATTGCCATCTCCTCTTTTGCTCTCATGCCAGGATGTCACAATCCACATCCTTCTCTGGTTGTGGTGTAGCGCAAAGAACTCTGGATTTGGAATCAGAGGGACTGCATTCAAATCCTGATTCTATCCCTTTTTACTACTGATGTGACCTGAAGCAAGTCATAACCTTCTCTAGTCTTCAGCTGTCTCCTCTGTGAAGTGAAGTAGGTGGACTAGACTAGACTAGACTATGAGATTTCCAAGGTCCCTCCCAGGTCTGTCTATGATCAGTCTGAAAATGTCCCAAATTTTACTCTGGTAGTCCCTTCATACAAACTGAGCAAGGCTAAGTTAGAGAAGCTGCTCACGGTTAGTTAGTAGTAGTGAGCAAACTCTGATTCAGTCTGAATCACGCCCTCTCCTCTTTCCTGATGCAAATGAAATTTTGGGATATAACAATAAACAGAACTCTTGGATATACAAAGCAAACACAAATAGCTTTAAATTGACCTTTATATCAAAGGCAATTAATTGGACTCTTTGAGTTTTAAGACTTTCTTCTTTCTGGTATTTTCTCTACTTCATATTAAAGGTTTTGGTTTTTTTTTTTTTTTCACAACTAAATTTTCATTTTAGCCTGAACATTATCGTTTATCTCTTCTCAAAAAATTTTTTTGATTTCTTTCTTCTTTCAATTGCTGGACATAATTCTTTTTCCAAAAGTCCTTAAAGAGGTCAATCGTTTTGACTTCTGGAGATCAGCTAAAAGGTGAATGAATACCTTTTAGGAAGTTTGGATCACTGAAATGACCATTTTCAGTTGTTCCAAAGCTGACCATGCCCTTGGCTACCAAGGTTCTGGAGCCAACTCAGACTAGAGAACTGATTCTTAATTTTTCAACATGATCATTTACACCTCAAAAATCAGTAGATGCTATAAATCGTGGTTTAATTTGTTCTTTTGTTGACTGACTAGACTTAAGAAAGGGATGAGGAAAATGTTAATAATGCAGATTAAATTTCAGAGGGTGTGTTATAAATATCTTTTTTGTTTTGTTTTGTTTCCCAGCAGATAGCAGGTTGCTTAATATTTCCCAGAGCACCCCTACTCTTAAAAATCAGGCCTTGGATTCTCAAGCTTATTAGAAAGTGACAATTGTTCTCTTGATTCCTAAGACTGTAGATTTGTTGAGGAACATAAAAGAGAATTTAACAAGTATAGTTTTGGGGTGTACATATGTGTATGTGTTTTGCTTGGGGAGTTTGTTATTTTGGTGCTAATTTTGCTCTAATCTAGGGATTCTTAACCTGGGATCTGTGAACTTTTTTTTTTAATATGTTGATAACTATTTCACCGATTTCCTTTGTAATCCTCCATATTTTATTTTATACATTGCAAAACCTTATCCTGAAAAGGGATCCGGAGGCTTTACTAACCTGGCAGATGAATCCATGACACAAGGAAGGCTAGGAAATCTTGCTCTGGTTTCATCTTGTTTCCTTACAGCCAGTTTCTTCCAGGTCTAGACTGATTAGTTCAGCTGGCTTCTAATAAGACCACACTGTAGTTGGATCCCCATATGGATCAAAAAATTAGCTTACCACAAAAGAAAATTCTATTCCATGGCCAAAGATTCACCCCCATCCTCATTTCTCCAGCCTACAAATGTATGCTGGTAATTGCAAGAGAGGTCTAGACAGTGGATGGTTCAGGGTAAATTTTTACCTTTACTGGGAAGAAACTTAAAAATCACATTCAACTGATGCTAAGTTGGCATTATCATCATCAACTTTTGCAAGGAATGGCATGTCACATACCGACTACCATGTCTCAAACTTGCTTTGTACAGGGAAAATTCAGGAAATACTCCTTGTTTGGTAACTATGCAATTAATCACTGAAAGTACACAGAGTAAAATCTGGTGAACTTTGCTTTTGACCCCACCTCTGGAGTCTAGTCCTAAATGAGCAGAGATCACAGGGCTGGACAAAGGCTGGCCTATAATATCTTCTTGTCTGGAATGATCCACTAAACCACCTGAAGCTGGGTTGGTTCTGGTGATGGATTGGGATGTAAAGGAATAGTATTTACTGCTAAGTGCTAGACAAACAGAACCCACAGTTGGTTCAGTCATAATCCAGGTCTGGGCTCTAAGGCTCCATCAGAGATAAGATATTCCTTCCAAGCAAAGTTGTTTACTCTACTGAATATTGAAACTCAATTCAAAGGTATAACTTCTTCCTCCTAATATTCACATCATTTGTTATACTAATTAGGAAACAAGCCAATTCAAACCCTCACATGAATTTCCATCTCTTGCCCAATAGTTAATGCTAATATTGTTACTGCAATGAATTTTAAAAGGATATTATGAATAAAAAATGAGAACTTTATAATCAGAATTTTTGTGTGTTTAAAAAAACAGTAGGAGAAGAGGTTAGAAACCTTGAGGTATTAACAAGCACACCAATTAGGAAGATACTAAGTTTTAGACATATAAAGACATAGAAAGAGAGGCAAGACTGTGTTTCTCAATCAGTGACTATTGCAAGTAAAACAAAAATCTAAAAATTCTATTTCTGAAGGAAATGATCAAGATGATAGTAATAATTTCTGATTGTTTTAAATTTCCAAGAATCAGTAAAAATAACAAATAGAAACAAGAGTCACTAATTAGCTATTTTAACAACACTGCTTTTTGTTTACATAGCACATTCCATTCTATGATCTACAAGCATTTTACAATCTTTGTAGTTAGAACAGATGGGGAAACTAAGGCACAGAGGGACTGCCAGACACAAATAAGGCCACCTACAGTCATCCCCATAAAGCCAAAAAGATAACCCAACTCACCAATCTCTAAAGTGAGAACTTCATCAACCAGATCATGTTGCTTTGCTGATATAGATCTATTTTTTTTCTTTTTAATCATAAGAAACATATGCTTTTTCTTTTAAAGCATTCAACTTTTTGCAATCAATGGTTTTCTGAAAAAAGTTGAGCATAATACACATTTCTAGGATACTTACATCTCACCTTTGGGAAGTAATGGGATCTAAAGTTATATGTCCTGAGTTTGATTCCTGGCTTTGGGTGATCATTTATGGCTTTAAGATAGAGTGCTCATTCCATTCTTCTATCAGACCATGTCACCTTTTTTATACCATTACCATGTATTTAAATGATTGTTTCAGAGATGAGATTAAATAAATGGAGAGGCAAAAAATCTGATGACCTTACATGTCATCTGAAGGATCCAGGCACTTCTCGTTCCTGTTTCTTCTCTCACCCTCAAAAAAAAAACAACACCCTACCCAAGAACGGTGGTTGATGCCTGAAATCCTACCATTAAAATTTTATCCTTTTAGCTAAAGGTTTTGATCCTCCACATGTCACAGGTGATTGCTGTGCTTAACTATGTTTCATTGATACAAGGGAAGGGAAGGGATGGTGATGAAATATAAGGGAAAATTATGGGGTGTCAGAAATGAAAGGCCTCAAAACTCAAAAAAAAATTTCTTTGATTCATGACAAAATGCAAATACCCCTGGGAAGTTAACACTTAAAATGGTTATCCATTACCCATACATGAGTGTGAATGAAGGATTGGAGAGCATGTGTTGCTCTCAGGAGAAACAGGTGTGTACTCAAACTGGGGAAGAAAAGGAGGAAGGCGCAAACACCAAAGGGAGACAGAACAAAGAAACAGGACTGCAGGAACAAGAGAACATGACTTCATAATTTTACATAGGACCGGAGATAGGTTCCCTTTTGTATCCAAACATTTAAAATGAAATTTTCTCTGTATTCCCTTTATTTCACCTTATAATATTTCAAGGTATCTGATCTCCATGCTTCAGTTCAATTCAACAAATATCAATATGGAGCCATGCCTTCTCCTCTCCTTCCTCCTCAGATAATTGATCCAAAGTGATAGAGACATTCATATGAATCTTGCAAACACTTTGTGGGTACTACTCTGACTGTCCTTCTACAAGCCCTTGTTCTCACTACATAGTCAAGTGATCTTTCTTAGTTTTACATTTTTTCAAAATTAATTCCATAATCCACTTCTTGAATATTGAAAATATGCTAACGCTTACTTGATCACAATATTAATATTTTTCCATTGTCCTTTGGATCACATACAAGTTTGATAGTCCATAATTCACAAACATTTATATCAACATTTGAAGAACATTTGGGTTATAAAGATGGATCTGTACACCACAGATTGCTAAAAGTACTGCATAATTTCCCAAATATAATCCAGTCCACTCTTCCTCCTCTTCAATTCTGGGCCTAACTCACTTCCCATTTGCAATGATTATCTCAAATAGATTTAATTAAGGACTCAATGAACTGAGCATCCAATAAATGTCATAGTCTAGGGACACAAATTTTTTATCCATTTGGTTTTTCTAATATATAATGTGAGACCAATTACAGCTCATTGAGGAAGCCCTATAATGTCTTAGGGTTTGATGCAAGCATCACAGTAGAGAATAACATGGGCAGACAAAGTCATCTTGAGGATCTCTCCATCTATAAGGAATCATTCTTCTATTCTGACCCTACACAAGAAAGATATCCTCAATTACAAGGTCAAGAATTGATGATATTGAAATTGAATTAATTGAAATAATATAAACAACCACTATTAACTAGCATGATTTATAAATTCAGCTATTCATACTCTTTTAAAGGGGGCACATATTTTTTTTTTCAAGAATAAAGCTAAATCTAGTATAAACTAGATAAAAGGAGACCAACCACTACTTCATCTAAAAGTGTTCTAATTTGACAGGCTGTCTTCAAATTCAAGTGGCCTGTAGCTTACAATACATGAAAGAAAACATGGTCTTTGAAGCAAATGCCCTTTCTAGTAAGTGTTCTCCTGGATGAGTTTCTCTGTATGAGAAATCAGGAGTTACTTTATTATCCCTATGTATCTGATAGGAGCTCAAGTAAAATTTGGCATGGCACTGAAACAAACATTTTCCAAATGTGCAAAGAGATTTTTAAAGCACATCCCGAGTCTGAATTTCCATGTTGGGAAGGATGAGGTATGCAAATCCATCTGCACTTAGGCTGCTCTAGTGCCAGGATTCATATCTAAAGCTTAAACAAGGGAGTTGCAAGCAGGGTACTTCTATCAGTTATTATCAAATATATCTTGGATGATCACAGACCTTCATTCTGGATGATCAGCGTGTTTGTGAGCACGCAGCAGTTGGTACAAAGATTTAAAGAGCTACATTTTTGCTCTAGCCAAAAATCAGATTATACCTTAATTTGAAAGTGAAAATCAAAGATTATTAAAACCTAGTGAATGTATTCAGATCACTAAAGATGACATCAAAAGGGGGAAATATTTTAAATAACTACTAATTTCTGCTGAAAATAATTCCCTGTACATGACATTTGTCTACCCCCTAGACACTTTGCCCTGAAAGCTCTCCTTCACCATTGCCTTTTGGAAGCTCCTTCCAAGGTTTTATTCAGGGACTGCATCTTACATTAAACTTTTCCTTTAACACAATCTCCACAGCTGTTGCTGCTTCTCTCAAAATTATTTTTCTTTGCATGTCACAAAATACATCCAGCCACTTGCTTATGCTACTTGAACCACTGAGACAAACACGTTAATCACCCACTGCTTTTAGTCTTTGGGAACAGTTATATATTCTGTCGTTACATCTATCCAGAGTGTTCTGGCTTCTGGGTTTTTATTCTTCCTTGCATATAATAAAGACTGTCACTGAGTGTGGTAATCACATTGATAGAGTATTACCAAATACATATATTTACGTAAATAATATAATAAAGAATCCTATAAAAACAATACTATCGATATGTGTATATATAAATCTATCTAAATGTGTGCATATATATATGCATGTGTACATATAAACATATGCATACATGTGTATATACATATATACACACCTATATACACATATATGCTATTTGTGTGAAATGAAAGAAATGAAAGTTCCATAAAGGCAAAGACTGTGAGTTTTTGTTTCTGTCTTGGTAATCTAGTGCCTGGTATAGTGTCTGCCACAAACAAGACGCTTAATAGATGCTTGCTGAGTTGAACTGAGTTAATAAAATCCTACTTTTATACCTGGGATGCAGCAAATAAGACCAGTGGTCTCAGACTCAAATCATATGTTTGATTCAGATTTCCAGCTCTGATCTATCTGCAATATTACTAACCTAAACCTTTGCTTCTTTTCACAAAGACATGCAAATATGATCACATATTAATCTGCAAAAAAAATGAACAAACTGCAATATGGGAGGGGAGGGGGAAGGGATCTGGCCTAACATTTGCCAGGTTTTATTTCTCTAAATAGTACTAGAAGTGATAGCCTTTATTATATGCAAGTGAGAATAAAAACCCAGAATCCAAAACACTCTGGATGACTTGGAGATAGACTGTGTAATTGTTCCCATGTAATCTAGAAAAGCTAGACTCCAAAGTACTTTGAAACCACTTTCCAAGTAAAAAAGCAGCAGGCAATGCATTTGAATGGTAATCTTTGTCCCAATAGTTCAAGTAGCATATTTACAAATGGTACTTTCTTAGATTGTGCAGCCAGGCAGCATATCATCAGGCGATTTGACCTAAATGAGGTCCTGAACCAAGGCATTTCAGGCTAAGATGGGGTACAAGTGAAGGGCACACATTACAGTGTCTTGTATGTAGTTCACCTGTGCTGTCTTTTCTCCTTCCATCCCAAGCAAAGCACCCTCTTTTTTTTCTCTGCTCTTTTTCTCTAATATTATAGTTGTCAGGAATCTTGGTCTGTTTTTTAAAGTGTATAAAGCTGTTGTTGTAACAGCTGTAATCACATCTAAATTTGATCGAGACAGGAGCCAGGGCATTAGCCATGCAATAAGTTTGTACTAATCCCAACCGTGTTTATAATAAGGAAATGGCAAACCACTCTGGTGTCTTTACCAAGACCCCAGATGGAATCCCCAGTTGGACCCAACTGAAACAGCTCAACAACAACACAGCATTGTTTGCTCCCATTCTTCATTTGACTAATGCTTGAGTGGGAGAGGCAGGTATGTCAAGGTGTATCTCCTCTCCCCCATGTGATTCAATCACCAATAAGGCACTAGTAAGTTAACAGGCAACACAGGTAGCTAAGAATTTTTTTATTACAGTGGGTGGGGAGGGAGGAAGGGAGAGAATTTGGAACTCAAAGTTTTAAAAAATGAATGTTAATTGTTTTTACATGCAACTAGGAAATAAGATACACAGGGTATAGAAATCTAGCTTACCCTACAAGAAAATAGAATGGGAAAGGGATAAGAGAAGAGGGGGTGGGGTGATAGAAGGGAGGGCAAGATTGAGGGAAGGGATAATCAGAATGCACTCAGTCATGGGGTGAGGTGAGGGGAGAGATGGGGAGAAAATTTGGAACTCATCTTGTGGAAGTGAATGTTGAAAACTAAAATAAATAAATAAATTGAAAAGTGGAATTTTTTTTTAAATAAGAAGCAGGTCTAAATAAGACTTAAATTTAGTGTAGAGATGACTAGTAAACCTAACTTAGACAAGAATGGGACTGGGAAGATGAATTTCTGGTAATTCTGTAAGTCACTTGGGTGGAAAATGAACGGGGCAGTTTCTTTTAGCTTAAATGTTAGATGAATCTGAAAACTTCTTTGTCTTCCAAGAGTCAATATGATGGCTGGCCTTGCTGACAACTATCAATAACTAACCCACTAAGTTAGCCAACACAGTCTTTTTGTTCTCTAATGCAGTTTATCAGTTTAATACCTTCAGCTGCCAAGGGTGAAAATAAAGTTTCCTACATTCATACTTTCCTCCTCCTAAGGTTCTAAACTCAAGGTCCAAAGCATTTTTGATGGAAATATTAAAGGACAAAAGAAAAAAAAAATAGGACTTTAGCTCAGTTTGAAAATTGAATCCAGTCTTTGCCTTCTCTCCTCCCTATAAACAATAGGAAAATGGCAGACTCTTCTTTTTCTTCTACTAGGGATAGAGGGAGTACTGTATAATGGAAGGAGGAACCGGATTAAAATTCTGCTACTTTATTATTTGTGTCACATAAAGTCAATAAGCTTTTATTGAGTGTCTACTCAATGGTCAAGCACCACTGTAAACACTGGAGATACAAAGAAAGGCCAAAATAAAAAAAAAAAAATTCCTGATCTCAAGGATCTGAGTCAAAATGCAAATAATTATGTACAAACAAGAGATAGAGAGGATAACCTGAAAATAATTAACAAAGGGAAGGCACTAGCATTAAAGGCAATCAGAAAAGTTTCTTGCAGAAGGTAAGATTTTAGCTAGGACTTGAAGGGAGCTAAGGAAGGAAGGAAGGCTATGGAAATGAGAAGGGAAAAAGTTCTAGGCACAGGGGAACAGTCAGTGAAATTGAAGGAACTGAGAGATGACACACTGGGATGAACAGAAAGGAGGTCACAGTCTGTCACTAGATCACAGAGTGAATGACAGGAAAAGACTGGACAGATAGGAAGAGCCTCAGTTTCCTCATCTGTAAAATTAGGGGGAAGGGAGTGAACTAGATGGTCTCTAAGCCTCCTTACAGTTCTGCCTATGATGCCTTTCAGATTATCAAAAGTTAAGACTCTTTATCTTTTCCTTCTACTTCTTACAAGCTCATGCACACGCCTTGGGCAAACTAACAAAGTCCCCAAACACTGCCTTTGTTTGAACAAAATGCACCCCGCAAGAAGAGACAAGCAGGTTCTCCTTCCAAATGGCAGGTGTCCAGGGCTGTGGCTTCTCAAATTTTGCACCAGAATCTTTGCCAAAACAAAACCACAAGCCCGTGGTGAAATCTATCCCTTCACCAGCTTCTCAGCTAACTAGACCCTGTATCAACCTGAATAACTGTTAAGCAATTTGAACTGGAAGAACCACTGGTACATAGCAACAGGATGAAACATTTATTGGTAGTTGCTACTGTCTGTTCCCTTTCTGGTCCTTCTTTCCTAGCCCATTCTCTCCCCTTTCCTCCCCATCCAAACATCACCCATACCCACGTCTAAGGTTTCATAGAGAAGAGTGGCTTCCAAACAGAATGGTGACTTCCAAAGATGCAATTTTGTTCTTTACATTTCTTTTTTTTTAAAAAAAATTATTTTGTATATCTTTTCTATTTACTTATCTGTCTACATGGTATATGATCCTAATAAAATGTAAACTCCTTTACGGTAGAACTCTGTTGGAATTCCCCTCCCACCGTCACTTTGGACCACCAGCACTTAGCAACTTCATGAGTTTACTGAACTGAATTGAATCTAGCCTCTGAACAGCAATGTGGAAACTCAAATATTTTCCTGTTTTTGAAGTGAAAAATGTCCCTACTCACTTGGAAAAAAAAAAAAGCTCTGAGACTGAAATTTGAACCATGAAACCTAAATGGTGAAATGACTCTCAAGGCAACAAAGCTAAAACAAAAAACCCAGACTACATAATGTTTTATGGAGCAGAGATGTCACAGGAGATAAGTAACTGAACAATGCCTTTCATGCCCATTCAGCCTAACAATGAGCTACACTTAATTTCTCCTGTTTCTTTGGCCATATGTACTGGGTACTTTACAAGTAAAACCGGAGAGATTGTATCTACAATAGTAGACTAAAAAACAAAACACCATACTGTGGCCTCTTGAAAAGATGTGGGTTATATAATTTTTTCCCCTATGACTTAACTTTTTTTTTTTTTTAAGTCAAACAGTGTGGTATTTTGAGCTGCAAACTTCTAAATTACACAGCAAGTGTGGTGGTATGCCAGCTTCTCTGGGGGGGGCTTTCCCAACCACAGGCTTGAAAATATGGCAGATTTGAATAGGGAGGTCCCCTGATCCCTTGATTATAAGGGAAAATCAAGTCTGAAAGAATATATATATATGTATATATTTGATTCTCTGAACTGAGACTCCTTCAGAATGTCTGTCCAGTCAATTAGATTTAGAGAAAGGGACTTGCTCAAAGTCACATGCCCCTAAATTACTGAAATTGACGGACGAAGGATTAATAACAACTTTCTGACACACTTTATAGTCAAATTTAGGTCAGGCCAGGTATGTTCTATTGATGATTCATGGTGTTACCTTCTCTGGAGTTTATGCCAAATCTCTGGCCCTTTAGAGTAATCCAGTTTGAATTGCTTCAAGAGGCCTCACCCCTGACCCTGTTCCTATCAGTTAATCGTAACTATAGAAACTGGTTAGGACATACCTGATCATATCCCCCCAAACCAGTTCTGTGAAGAAAGATTTGAAGACCAAGGAAACAGATTATCAAGTTGCTAAACTATGCAGTACTGGTTTATAGGTGACTCACTTTCTTTTTTTTTAACCACTACTATTCTTAACCACAAACATTGCCCTCACCTTCAAATCTTCACATCGAGTTTCTTTGTTTAACAGGCAAATTGAAAGATAAAAGCCAGGAAAACTAGAGACATAGAAGCAAGATATTATCAAGGGAGCCCACTGAACTGGCCATCAGGAACTGTGAGCTTTAATCTCAGTGGTGCTGTTAACTCATCCTAGACGAGTCTCTCAAGGACTCATCTTCTTCACTGGTAAAATGAGGGCACTTAACTCTCTACCATCCCTTCCTACTTTGCCAAATCAACTAGCATTTATTATGTCCCTACTACGTACAGGGCATTATGTTAAGTTCTAAGGATACAAAGAAGGCAAAAAAACAACCCCCAAAACAACAGCTTCTACTCTCAAGGAAACCACATTTACTAGAAGACAGAATGCAGAGGACTATGTACAAATATGATATAAATTTCCAGTAAGGGAAAGAACCAGCATTAAGAAGAATCAGAAAAAGCTTACTGCAGAAGGCAGGGTTTTAGCATCTTAAGGTACTTCATTAGATACTAATCATTTTATTATCTTTTGGGAAAGATCATGTGCTGAAAATTAGAATTCCAGGCCACCACCCTTTACTTTTAGTTTTGACTTATGGAACAAACTGTTTCATGTCTCTGGGTTTCAGTTTTCCTTTCTAACAGGGTAGCCACATCTCTCTCTATTTTTTTTTTTCTTTTGCAAGGCATTAGGAGTTAAGTGACTTGGTCAGGGTCACTCAACTAGTAAGTGCCAAGTGTCTGAGGCCACATTTGAACTCAGGACCTGCTGACTTGAGAGCTGGTGCTCCAGCTACTGGGCCACTTTGCTGCACCCATCTCTATTTTATTTTAATTAAATTTTATTTCATTTTCTGATCTGCAGTCTCTCCCTCCCCTCACCCAAATTCAGAAACAAAGAAAAATAAAACCTCTATTAAACAAAAGAAGCTTTTGTATTCATTAAAAAAAAATGCATCTCAAAGTGCACTCTGACTCCATCACCTCTCTCACAAAATGTGGGTAGTGTGTTTTATGATGAGGCTTCTGTAATTATGATTGGTCATTGTGCTGATAAGAGTTTCAAAGTTGTTGGTCCTTATAAAATTGTTTTATAAGTTATTCTCCTGATTCTTCTCACTCCACTCTGCATCAGTTCATACATGTCTTCCCAGGTTTCTCTGAAACTATCCCCTTTATCATTTCTTGGAGCACAACAGCATTCCATCACATTCATATACCATAACTTGTTCAGCCATTCCTCGATTGTGGGAATCCCATCAGCTTCCAATCTTTTGCCACTACAAAAAGAGACATTATAGATATTTTTGTGCCTAGGGGTCCTTTTCCTCTTTCTTTTATCTCTTTGGGATATAGAACTGGGAATGGCACCTCTGGGTCAAAATGTATGCATAGTTTAATAAATCTGGGGACATAGTTCCAAGTTGCTTTTCAGGATGGCTGGACTAGTTCACAGTTCTACCAATGGTACACTGACATAACTGTTTTCCCAAAACTCCATTTGTTACTTTCTTTTTTAAAAAAATTAACTTTGCCAATTGGATGAGTAGGAGGTGAAACATCAGAGTTGTTTTAATTTTCATTTAACTAATTATGAGTGATTTAGTGCATTTTTTTCATATGACTATCAATACTTGAATTTCTTCCTCTGAAAACTGCCTTTTCATATCCTTTAATCATTTATCAATGGAAGAATCTTCAGATCTCTTAGGGAATTGTATCCCTTTTCAAACTTCTCTCCCAATATCCCATGATGGCTTCTAGAGAAAACCACTCTCTTCCTCCATGTATAAGTACAAGTAAAGAATGCTTTACATATCTCCACTAGGGAAGGATTCTCATGAGCCTATGTTGGGCAGATGTATATTTTGCCTTACTTGCCTTACTTACTTACCCACTCCCTAGGGGTGCTATTTAAAATTGTATGAGAAGCAATATGGCATAATGTGAGAATGTGCTTAGGAGTCAGAAAGACCTGAGTTCAAGTCTCAAATCTGAAATAAATTAGTTGTGTGACCTGTGCCTGTCAATTGACTTCTAAATTCTCCCAGGAAACTTTAAGATGACAAATTTCAGAGCAATTTGCATTTATGAAGGTGTTTCTTCATAGAACACTCCCTATAACAATGAAATCTCACTTACAAACTAGCCATCCCTATACCTTCTCCCTTCCCTTACATCCCCCCAAAAAGTGGTGCCCAAGCTGATTTCAATGCTAGCCAATGTCTTCAAGTAAAAGTATTTTCATTTTCAATGTCTTCCTTTCCTGTCCTTCAAACATATAAAGTTAAGAGGTCCACCAGAGATTAAAGTCTTATCCTAGTACCCCTATAGTTTTAAGTATTTGTTGATGTAATATCAAGAAGATGGGGGAAAACTACAATAACTACTTTGTCCTCCTTACCCCACCCCGAATTCTTGTTTCCTACCCACCCTGTCCAATGCCAGGTAGCAGGTATGTATGGACAGGGTATATGAACATTTTTGTAAGTTGCATAGTTAGATATACAAAAGAGCAGAAAACAACAGAATCAGAGCATATCTAAGCCTTAATTACAACATGAAGGTGAGGTGTTTAAATTATTAAAATACAACTGACATCTGCCTATTAATCAAAACATAATCAATGCCTATCCAATTCCCTCCTCCACCCCCGGAACCACTTTAATTGTCTGAATACTGGACTCAATTCTTTATATGACCAGTCTTTGTGTTCTTTTTAAAGACTATAACTCCTAGAAAAGGCCTTCTATTAAATATGATGGTTCACTATTATAAGCAACTTTTGGAGACTCCATGGTCATTGATAATAACCAGTTATCAGACTCATATCATTCTCTATGCATTTTAATCAGCACATCACCCACATTCTGTTTCTTGGCCCTCATTTATCATTTATGACTTAAGGAGAATCAGGTATTGTTTCTGTCTCATGATTAAACTCAGGTCTGATGACTAAGTTATGGGTCAACAGCCTCCTGGATCTGAACTATTATCAGTCCTGCTGAGCAATGCACCTGAGCGTCATTGGAGGGCAAACAAAGAGAGGGGACGGATATGGGAGAACCAGAGAGAAAGAAGAGGGTTAACTAGTAATGAAGCAATGGTTAGCAATGAGGCTGGAAGAGGCAAGAAGGGACTGGGAGAAATGGAGGAAAATCTTAAGAGCTCATTGACAAATCATCCATGTTTCACTTGTGCTTTTGTCTCCTCCCTATATTATTTTCCTATTTAGGATGCTGTTGAATCAATGACTATGGATACAAGAATCAGTATGATCTCTTTTCTCCTCTCCTCAGGCACTTTTGCTTCAGTTTTACCCAGTTTTCTTTCATTCCTTGGGTATGCAGACTTTTTTTTTCCACTTGGGGTAAAACCAGAGCTGTAACTAGGGTAGGACATCAGGCCTTGGCCCCAAGGTGTTTAAATTTAAAAAGTCTTGAAAAGCATTTGTACTTCTTCAGCAAATAAAAATAACCAAGTTTAGTACCTAGTTGGTTAAAATTGGAAGCTAACCCTCTTTCCCTCTGTCCCCTGAGGCTATATATCAGGAGGCCTCCTCCTAGCTCTGCTCTCTTCCCCAGAAGCAGCCTCATGATGTTTACAAGGTCTCTGCTCATGAGTCCTTATGGCCCATATTCTGAGGTCTCTCCCTGCCCCCTCTCAACTGACTGTGTCTTTTAAAAGTTGATTTTAAAGCCTGTGGTTCTTGCCTTGGCCATAAGAATTGCTTTTTTTTTTTTTTTTTTGGTGCAGACAAGAGGGAGGAACTTTTCTCTGGGACTCTATAAGGTTTCTCTGTTGCTGAAGAGAGGACATGTCCCCTTTGCTCTTTAATTTCTGACAACAACACGCTCTTCTAACCTGTAGGATGATTCTATCAATCATTTACTCCCATGAACATCTCCATTTCAATTTAAAAACTACAGCATGTAGAGAGATAGCACTCTAACCACACAACTAGGTCAGGTCAAGAAGGCCTAAAACTAAGTCAGGGATAGGCTTTGGTAATGAGAGGAAGTAGATGAGGTGTATTTAATGCCTTCATCTCTCTCTTTTTTTAAGCCCTCTCTCCCCACCAGTCTAAATTTATCTCTGCTACAGAATTACGTGATAAAGACTTAAAACAAGGGCTGGCTATCTTTCCAAAGGCGTTTTCACTGTTTGAAGATATGTGGATGAAAGGGAACCTGATGGGGAACACTCCAGGATTAGTCCAAAACCTGATGTTGGGATCTGAATCAGGAAAAGCAGGGAAGGGAAGTCCTTGAGCAGGAAGGGTCCTGGGGGGTTATCTAGTCCAATCTCTCCACTTATAGTTCAGGAAACTGAATCAGGAGTTTAAGGGACTTGCCCAATGTCAAATAAGAGTAAACATCAGGAATTGGAATCCTGAGTCATGGGCTGTTCTCCCTACACCATGTTGCCTCCCTAAGATGGGCTCAGCTTCCATATTTGGATTCTCTTGTGTTTCTCTCCACAACCTGGCCCCTGTGATGATAAAAATCAGGTGCCAGACTTTGCCAGTTCTTGACTTAAAAGATTTTTTCCTATTCACCTTTCAAGGCCTGGCTTGAGCGACATTTTTTCTATTCTCCTTGACTAGAAGTACTCATTCCCTACTCCAAACTTTGTACTTCTCTTATATTCTCACATTCTATCTTGAACTACAGCACAAAATCATAGATTTAGATTTAAAAGGGCCTTTAGAGGTCATCTGGCCCAACTCCCTCATTTTACGGAAGGCCACAGACATTAAATGACTTATCCAAGGTTACAAAAGTAGTAAGTGGCAGAATTAGGATTTGAATCCCAGATATTCCAAATTCAATGCAATAGAGAGGTCACTAGCTCTTGGAATCAGAAGACCTAAGGTCTATCCCCACCATTGCCACAAACTTCCGCTAGGTAGAACATTTTACACCTTTGGGCCAAAGTTTTCTTATAGGTACAATAAGGAAGTTGGGATGCCACCAGCATGACCTTTGAAATCTGACCTTTTTGGGCCTCTGTTTCCTCATATGACAAATGAGTAGGATTGGAACTCAATCATTTCCTGCTTTAACTAGATGATCCCAGATGATCTCCATAGACTAATTTCCTATTTCCTTCAACCACTGAAATAAACATTTATTAAGCACTTACTATGTACAGCACAGAGTGTTGGGCACTAAAGGAAGTACAAGTAAGAACTATAAGGTTGGTTCCAATTAGTGTGAAGAATGAAATCCCAGGAAGTGGTCACATGTATTTGAATTTTCACTATTTGAAGTTACAATTATGTAAAGTATGGTCATTGGTTCCAGCCCAGTTGAAAGAGAGAGTGTGAATTTCAATAATGTGACCACTACATGAGATTTTTCATTTATGCTAATTGGATCCCAGCTATACTTACAGTTGAATGAGACAAATATGGTAAATATAAATTGTAATAACACAATACAGTATTCGTAATAGGTACATAAGGCCAATATAAAGACATTTTTTTCTACAATCCAAGGATAGCAGAGGGGAACATTTTTATTAACTAGGAGAATCAGAGTGGGATCCATGGAAGAGGTTCCATATGAAGTAGGAATGTCTAGATATGTCTCTAGTTCTCAGCTCATCTGGATAGCAAAGATGACTGATAGGACCAGAATCCAGTGACTGGTCATGTGATCATGCTTTCCTAGCTCAGGTTACTAATTCATAACATGTTTACAGATGTTCTCTGGTGACTCACTTAGACTGCTGCCCACCCTCACCTCAAATGGATTTCTTAAATTCTATTATTATATGTTTTGTTGCCGTTGACAAGTATAGTCATTCATTCAATCGGTCAATTTCCATCAATAATAAAGGAGGTTCATTTTTATATATTCTTTGGTTCAAAGTTTTATACTGAAGAAAATGTAAAGGTGTTTGTACTTCATGGAAATTCACAGTCCCTCAGATAGCCTCTTGCCTAAATGCCTGAATTCAGTAATGATTTATAAAGAAGAGTTTATATTAATTCACTTTACCAGTCATAGTCCAGTCTGTTTTCTTTTGGAGGAGGGTTAGTGAGCAAAAAGAAGGCAAGAAAAAAAAATTTAAAGCCTATAAAATGGAAAGGAAAAAACAAAGTCCCTAGAGCCTGCAGTATAGAATTTTGAGCTCTGTCAGACTGCTGCAAGGCCACCCAGCTCTCTAGTTCCTCTGTGTTATTACAGCATTGTAATGCCACTTCAAAACATAATCAAAACCTAGAGTTAACATAGAGTAACTCCTTATTCTTGGTCATTTCTCTCATATGGTATATCTGACCCCAGGACTCCAAGGTAGTTTTTTTTTGGTTGTTGTTATTGCACTGTTACTGCTTCGAATTTATTTAGAGAATGTTAAGTATACCCAGGCAAGATTAAAAAATAAAAGGCCAGGAGCCATGGCATTAACTGAAGTGAGTAACCACCCAGTCAGTGAAATGCTCATTGTGTGAGCTTCCTGAAGGGCAAGGGTGGACTTACTCTTCTCTTAGTCTGAAAACAAAAACACTTTGAGATTTTTTTTTAATTCCATGGCCCTTCTCAGGCTTCTACCAAGGCATCCCACAATTCCTCTGTATCATTCCACTTCACATTATTTTTTATTATTTTTTTTCATGACAGTTCCCTTCCAGCGGACAGTAGCATATACTTGACTTGCTTTAGAACAAGAGTTCTTAACCTGGGATCTATGATTATATCCACATCCATATCCATATCTATATCATCTTATCTACATCTACACATATACATATATACACATATACACATATAAAATCTATTAATTTATATTTTATATGTATACATATATGCATGCTTATGTATATATACACACACACATATATATGTATCCCTTTGATGTGACCTCAGACAGCTTACAGAACAGAATACTTTGCTTATAAAGATACAGCATAAAGCAAGAAAAACAAAAACACAACTAAACCCAAGAAAAACACCCAAATAACCAGATTTTCCTGAGTTGTGCTGCTGTCTCAAAGAGACTCACCTTATTCTCTTTCTTTCCCTTCTTCTGAAACACACAGTTCAGCCACTATGGCATTATGGGACAACTTAACACCGGCCCAGAGGTTCAATTTCTCCCGCAAAGGTAGACTCAGTGGGACAAACTAGTGTCTTCATTAAGACCAAAGGCAATAGTGGATGCCTTCCTACCCTACAGATCGATTGATCTGCTTTCCTGATTACAGTGGTAGTAATCTCCCTCTAAAGATTATATTCCTCTTCTTCCCTTCAAGAAGGGATTAAGGTAGACATACCTTACTGTTTCCCCTCTGTTTTTGCAGTCAGAACCTGCAAGATCTCTCTTGATTTGGCCTACTGTGCCAATGCTGATGCTCCCCTGAATCAGTGGTAACAAACATGAAAATGCTTTATGGTCTGGCTCAACACTTGAGCCTTGTGTATCCTTATGCAGCACTCATTCCTTTTCTGAAAGGGTTCATTTTCCCCACTAACCTCTCCAGTTATTCATCTCTTCAAGGTTCTGACTGGAGTTGTAAGCTGCCAATTTCTATATCACTGTCATTTTTCAAGACCTCCCAGCCTCAGATAGAGGCTTGAACCAAAAAAGTAATCCTTTGGGAGTCTTTTCTCCCCTGCTAGCAAGGTGCACTGGTCATTTTCATGGCAAAAAGTACATTGGTTGGCCCAGTCTTCTAGGGATCTTAACCAGCTACTATAATAGAGTGCTGAAGAGCACTGATTTCTGGTCTCTATATGCCAGGCCTAGAGGCCTGTGTGGGCTACCCGAGTCTTTCTTATCTCACCTCCGAGGTCTTCGGCTGGCCAAAACCGGATGCACATATGACAGAAAGGACGTTCCAGAGTCGAACAAGGGTTGAGCTTTATTACAGGGTCTAGTTACAAGTGCAGGGGGGGGTCTTCCTTAGGAGGAAGAGGGGGAGATTTCCTAAGGAGGCTAGGATCTTAAGGGATTGGAAGTAGAAGTACAAGCGGGGAGAGAGGGGGAGGGGAGAGAGGAAAGAAGAGAACCCCCGCTGTTCATGGAGGGCCTCGTAAGACTCTAAGATTTAGAAGTCCCACTTTTACCCTCCCGAGACCGTCCACACGGAATTGAGCTTCCAATCCCAACACTATAGAGTCTGGTTTAGCCAATGTTTATTATAGACCCGAGGTCCTAAGCCCCTGTATCTCAAATACCACCTCTACTGAGTCCTCAAAATTCCTTAACCTGAGTCACACTTGCCCAGTAAATCAATGGAATTCTTTCATTACATAATAACTCTCCATACACTGAACTCCCCCTGAAGAAATAGTCTTCATCTGAAGGATCATTCCCAGAGGACAATATAATCCCCTCAAGACTTTGATGTTGCTGGAGAGTGGAACCACTTGCTCTGCCCAAGCCCTAAGCAAATACTCCCTGGGAAAGGAATTACCTTTTCCATTCCTCCTGGGCCCCTTTCCCTTCCCTTGCAAGACTTTGTCCCCAGGTTAACTGCCAGAGTCTAGGGTCCAGGTAATTGGGGTCACCATACTTAATGCATCAGTCCTAGCAAGCTCATGATTTGGGATTACTTTGGATTACCAAGATCTCTAGCTACTGTTGTTCATTAATAATACTCTCTTGACCACCTAGAGATTCTCTTCCATCACATGTCTAGTATCACTGAAGGCCAGATCATAGACCTTTAAGACCATCTATTCCAATGGTCTCATTTAATAGATGGGAACTGAGAGCCAGAAAGATTTTAAAGAACTGTCTAAGGTCACACAGTAAATAGCAGCCTCAGAATCTGAATCCTAGTCTTCTGACTCTCAATCTAGTACTCTTTCCCATGTAACTTGCTCCTACCATAAATGATTAGACTGCAATCTCTGTAGTTTTCTCCCACAATTTGCTTAGGGCCCTTCTGCATCCTCACCAGCTATGCATATTCATCTTGGTCTTAACTCTATACCCTCCTTCAGTCCTGTGGTATTCAAATAATTGGAACTAGTCAATTGGGTACCCAGTAGAGCAGCTTCTAATACTCACAGGCTGATGTTTCTCCTTTGTTCTCAAAGAAGACCATGACATCAGGAACATGATGCCATGACTTGCAAGTGAATTGGATTGCAGGGAGGGAGGGCAGTGCAAGGTCACCAGCCTCACCCTCTCCTTCAGAGTCATCTGGGTCCAGTGGCCAGATAGAGATCAGGATGACTGGAGATGACCCCAGAAGCAGTGGGTGACCTTGGCCTTTTTAAACTAAGGTCTTTTGCAGGTCTCAGTTTGACTGAGGCAGTGCCCTTTTAGTGATTAAGGTTTCTTCCTTCTTTACTTCCTTTCCTCCCTTCTCTCCCTCCCTTCTCTTTCTCCTCTCCCTCTGTCCACATAGGGTACCATACCCTTCTCTGAGGGTGCTCTGCCTAAAGGAATATAAATTTTGATCACTGAAACCTCACAAGATATCTTGGAGTTTACAGGCTAGATTTCTTTCATGAAGCCCACATCTTAAATCCAAATCATTCTGGCTCTCAATGATTCACCAACAATAGGTCCCAGTCCAAGCCTCACTTGGTCATTGTTTGGACCCTAAGGTTGTAAGTGAGTGTAAATAGTAATTGTTGTTTTGGCCAGAAACCCTAAGGACCTTCCCCTTCCCAGACTGATTTTTTTTTTGGACTAGATAAATGAGTCCACTCTGCCTCATTTCTTACCTAACCTTAATCACTGAATGGGCATTGCCTCAGTCAAACTGAGACCTGCAAAAGATCTTAGCTTAAAAAGGCCAAGGTCTCCCACTGCATCCAGGGCCATCTCCAGTTATCCTGATCTATATCTCACCACTGGCCATCACCACTCACCATCACCAGATGGCTCCAGAGGAGAAAGTGAGGCTGGTGACTTTGCACATCCCTGTCGCACTTAAATCCAATTCACTTGTAAGTCCTGGCATCACCTTCCTGATGTCATGGTCCTCTTCCAAAATGAAGGACAAACAACAACCTGCCCAAACAATACACTTTGAAAGATGGGAGACAAACTAGAAAGCCCAGGATCAAGGGTGAGGAACCTGGGGCCTCGAGGCCACATGTGGCCCTCTAGGTCCTCCAATGTGACCCTTTAACTTTGGATTCTGTGAAAGGGCCACACTGGAGGACCTAGATAGCCACATATGGGCCTCGAGGCCCCAGGTTCCCCACCCCTGGCCCTGAGTATAAAAAAAATATAAAAATCTGCCCACATCCAGTAAATTCTGAATTCTGAAAATAATATATAATTACACATCTCATTTTTTAACTTCTTAAATAACTTGTGCTTGGTTTATGAAAATCCCCATGCCTATGTACATGAGGTCTGAAATGTGAACCATCTTAATTACAAAAGATCAAATAGGCCCTGGAAAGTTAACCAACAGATGAAAAACGTGACTTTGCTTCAAACACTTGGCTAATTCAGAAATGGCCCAGCAGATTGCATTTTCAGAAATATTCAGTTCTAAGTGGGAAACAAAGGTGAGAAAATTCAATCGACTGGGAGCTTTAGGAGATGCTCCTCTAACCCCCAGAAAATTGGGAGAAGAAAATAAGGTGTCTTTTATATCACTGAGATATAATTGTGCAAACATGAATACTGTGTCATAATATTTGGATAAAATTAAACAAGGCAAGTCATGGCACATAACAGAAGGCAGGACTCCAAGTTTCAGACCCAATCTGCACATTAATTAAAATGACTGTCTTTTGCTTTAATAAATAGAATCTTTAAATTATTCTCCTCTCTGAAAAAAAAAAAAAAACAACAACAACCCTCTGGGTTTAATAGTCTTATCGTCCTTGTTTTAAAATGACTCCATACATCAAGTCCATATTGTCCTAATAAAATAATATTCCAAAAGAAATAGAGAAATCTGTGGTTCTTCCCGTTGGTTCTAATTCTTCTTTACAACATGACTAATGTGAAAATATGTTTAATACGAATATCTACATAGAGCCTATATCAGATTGCATGCCGTCTTGGGGTGGACGAGGGAGGGGAGGGAGGAAGGAAGAAAAGAATTTGGAACTCAAAATCTTATGGAAGTGAATGCTGAAAACTAAAAATAATTAATTAATATTTAAAAAAAAGAAATAGAGAAATCATGACAAGTAGGTATAGCCACCCACTGCTCATATGTTTATCACCCATGTATGGGTGGAAAGTTAAATTACTTCTCTCTAGTTGGGCCCTTCCCCAAATAGGGTGAATGTTTGAGAAATCAATCTTTAAAACAAACTTCACAAACAACAGTAACGATATTATTACCAACATGATGTAACATTTGAAAGTTTGCAAAATGCTTCATGTACATTATTTCATCTAAGCCTTACAGCAAATCTGGGAGGCAGGCATGATGGATATTGTTAACCTCATCATTTCAGATAAGGAAACTCATGTTCAGAGAAATAAGGTCCTTGGATCAAAGCCACAGAGACAGTGCCTGAGGCGAAATCTGAGGCTGGGTCTTCCTGGTGGTAGAAGATTTGGAATCAGAGGAGCTGAGTTCAAATTCATCATTATCATCATAGTTAACATTTATTTAGTCCTAACTATGTGTCAGGCCCTATGTTAAGCACTTTGCAAATATTGTCTCATTTAATCCTTACAACAACCATTGGAGGTGCTTTAACTATCTGCATTTTACAGATGAGAAAACTGAGGCAAACAAAGATTAAGTGATTTGCCCAAGGTCTCAAAACTAGTAAATATCTAAGGCTGAATTTGAATTCAAGGTATTCCTGACTCCAGGTCCAGCCCTCTGTCCACTGTGCCATGTAAATTACTGACTGTGTGACACTGAGCAAGTCACTTAATTTCTCTGGACCCAAATATCCTTATCTGTAAAATGAAGACACTCACACTAGATGGCTCTTTCTAGGTCTCAATCCTATCCTACCACTAGGCGATAACCTCTAACATCCCTTTCAGTTCTAAATCTATGACTTACTATACTATACTTCCTCTTGCCACTGGACACAGATGGCTCCGGAGAAGAGAGTGAGGCTGGTGACTTTGCACAGTCCTGCTGCACTTAAATCCAATTCACTTGAAAGTCCTGGCATCACCTCCCTGATGTCATGATCCTCCTCCAGAACAAAGGACAAGCAACACCTTTCTCTTAGAAGTTTGCTGCTAACAATTAGCTTTTCTTCCTCACATCCTTATCTCTCCCCACTACCAGCCCTGCTCCCTCTGCAGAATGTTGTGAGATGTTCCCTTAATCTCTTCACATATTCTGGAAATGATGAGAGGAATCAGAGAAGGTTTCTTACTAGGCTTTATCAGTGATGTGTGACTGAGTTATTTACAGGGATGGAAAGGGAGACCAGGTATATGAGTCAAAGAAGACCTCTCTGGTAGGATAGATGACAATGTGTCTGCCATCCATTAGTTTTGCAGAGTGTCTGTCTCCCCCACAAGCAGCAAGCGATCCTCCAGGGCAATCAGGTTTAAAGCAAACACTGACGATTAAATTATAGTGCAGATTTTTATATAGATGAGACAGAGCAACTCCTTAGTTCTCAATGATGTCAGACTTTAAACTGTGGCCCTTTATGTTGACTTGAGGTTTGCCATAAGGACCCTGCATGGAGCCCTACCCTTGTTTTCACTTATAAAAGCAGCAGCAGTCATCTTTCCCTTAAAGATACAGACTCAATGACAGCCCCAGGTTCAGAATCAAAATAAAATTCCCTCAAGAACCAGTCTCTGTGGACAACTTAAGGGTTCCATAATGTAGTTAGTTGATAAAGGCATATCAATTAAAATTAAAATATTGTTGAGCCCTCACCTGACTAGTAAGCCAAGACCCTAGAGAAGACATAATACAGTTTAGCTCCCGAAATGTTAGACTTCACTGGGGCTATCATCTCTAAGTATGACATTACCAATGAAAAATGCAGAAGTTTTGCCTTCTGGTCCCCATCCAGCAGGTTCTTCTTACCTTTGGTTCCATTGAAATGAAGCTGTGGGTTCCTCGGCTTGAGAGAACAGACCTTTTAATTGTCCTGCTATGGTAAAAGTGATAGTAATCTTTCAGTGCGCCAATCTGTAAATGGGGAGAAGAGGGAGAGGAAGAACAAGAGAAAAAGAGAGTTTTAATTTATGAAAAAGTTTTTTGCCCTTTACTTAAAAAAAAAATGTCCTATAAATTATACAATCCCTTGCTATGCTGATATGTTACTTGAACCTTAGTGATCACTTTTCAAAAGAAGGACATCCGATATGAAATGGATGGAGTGTGTGTCCTTGAGGTAGGAACTGAAGATTATAATGGAGCAGCTTAGCTTGCCTGTATCTCCCTTTTTTAATGTTTAATTTATATGCAGCATTTTAAATAATTCTATATCAATCTATATGCACACTGACTTCATGTAGGAAGTCAAAAAATCATCAAATAGCTATATAGTTATTAAAAAACATTCCATCTCCCTTGCTTACAGAAATGGACTGTAAAATCTATTGTATGATTATTCCTATCATTAACTTCACCAAAAAGAAGTCCTAGGCAACAGACCATTCACAAAGAAAAAATCACTCCGACTTTGCTTTCTACCTTCAGACAACACAATCTGTTATCATAGCGTTTATTCATTAGATGAGCTCAGAAAGGATGGAGGGGAGGGGAGAGGAAATGGAAATGAAAACTACTTGTCTAACTTGCCTGTTAATCTTGTTCTCTAACATTACAATTGTGCCCCTAAATCTGATAATGTCCTTACCTATCCTAGTCACCTTGTTTTCAGGCTCTTGCCAAAGTTAGAATCATAAAGACTGTTTCCTATAGACTTGTAAATAAGTAATAGTATGCCTTTGGAAATAATCAGTATCAAAAGCAGCCCAACTTCCAATTAGAAATAGTAAACTGAAGGCAACTAGCTTGTAAATTAGAAAGCAGATTGGATAGGGAGTCAGGCAACTTGGGATTCTATTTCTGATTCTGTGTCTGACATTTCATCATGAGACTGGATGAAGGAGAGAGTAAAAACACTTTAAATATGTGAGTGCTCTCTACTGTTTTCTTTCTTTCAGGTAAGTGGCGTTAAGTGACTTGCCCAAGTTCATATAGCTGTTATCTGAAGTCAAATTTGAACTCAGGTCCTGCTAACTACAAGACCAGTGCTCCATCCACTGTACCACCTAGTTGACCCATCTCTACTTTTTTCATTAAGCTTTCACATATATTATTTCATTGGAGCCTCATGTCAACCCAAGGATGTGGGCTGCGGGTCATGAGTTTTTACTCTATTTTAGGCAATAAGCTCACTCCCAGAAGGTGACCTCTCCCAGAAATAGAGAGAGGGAGATGGGGAGAGGGAGGGAGGGAGAGAGAGAGAGAGAGAGAGAGAGAGAGGGTTTTTTGACCAAACCTGTCTACTAAAGTAGTGTTGATCTATGTTTATAGAAAAACTGCCAACACCAAAGAAAACGCAAATTTTTCAAGCGTAGATGAAGACAATGTGGTAGCTCAGGGAGATCCTGTGACTTGTCCAAAGTTATACAGCTAATGAATGGCAAAGAAGGATGAGAACCAGGTGTGTGCTAATGCCAGTTCTAACCTGCTTGGTAGTCTTTTGTTAACTATATACTCAGAAATTAGCAACTGACAAGACTGATGTTTTTGTTGTTGGTTGTCTAGACTTATTCTTTTGATTTTATATTTTTAAATTTTTTTCTTTTATTTCAAGTTTTTATTTAGTATTTTATTTTTCCCCAGTGGTTGTCTACAATTAAGAAAGGGTTACTGATGTGGACTAAACTTTAATGGGCATATGAATACTCCTCCCCGCCCCCCTTCTGGAGAACCTGGTTGTTAAACACTTACCAGCATACCCCTAATTAGAATCCACATCTTTTGAGTTCTAGTTCTCTTGGCATTACACTAGGTTGCCTAAAGGACAAGTCACTTAACCTCTTAAATTCTCAAATTTACTTTCTGTAAAATGAGAGGTCTGTGGATCCACCATTCACCCCTTCCCACACTGACATGCTATGATTTAAAATCCAGCATTTTTTTCTTCTTCTTGCCCATTAACTACCCAGGATAAATAAGCAAAATGATGAATTTCACAGCTCAGTTTAGTGATAGAAACTCAAAACAATACAATATCACTTACTGATCCCCATAGCATCATAACACCAGTGAGGAAATTTTTTTTGATTGTATTATTCAAAAGTAGGGATCTCCTAAGAAAAAAATAAGCTACTGAGTCCTTGGTAAGCAACTTCTGTCAACACATATCTACACCCACTCTGCAACCTAAAGTCTTAGAGAGGAATAAATTTTGCTCTATGGATGTAATGGAATACTATTTTTTTAAATGTTTGTTTAGTAATGGAATACTATTGTACTGGAAGAAATGACTAAAAGAATGGGTTTTGAGAAACCTGAGAAGACCTGTATAAACTGATGCAGAGTGAAAAGAGAAGAACCAGGAGAAGAATTTATACAGTAACAACAAAATGGTAAAGACAAACAACTTGGAAAATTTAAGAACTCTGATCAATGCAATGATCACTAGTACTCCCAAAGAAGCAGTACTAAAATGTGCTACCCATCTCCTGAGAGGAAGATGCAAACCGAGGCAGATATTTCCGGACATTTTTGGCTAAAGTGGAGATTTCTTTTCCTGATTATATATAGCTGTTACAAAGCTTTTTTGTTTTTGTTTCTGTTTTTCAATGGAGAAGGATGTGGAAAGGAGGGAAAAATAAATGCTTGATTAATTAAAGCAGAAAATAAAATTTTAAAATAATGTCTTAATTGTCAAGGGTTACTGAGAGGTTAAGGGACTTGTCCAGGGTCATGCAGGTAAAGGAGATTATGTAGGCAATGTACTTTTCAAGCCTTAAACAGTTAAACAAGGGGCAGTTTAGATGGTAAATAGAGCACCAGCCTTGGAGTCAAGAGTATCTGAGTTCAAATGCAGCCTCAGACACTTGATACTTACTAGCTATGGGACCCTATGCAAGTCACTTAATCCTGATTACCTCAAAAAACAAACCCAACAACAATTGTGCAAATGTTAGCTATTATTATCTCCAAAGGAGACTATTCTTTAATTGTATCTCCTTCTATTCTATTTATAGTCTCTACCACAATTATTATGTGCCCATGCATGTGTGCACACGTATGCACATGTGTGGCATGCACATACACACACACAATACAGGAGTAGAGATTTTGAGTCTACCTAATAAATCACCTAGCCAGACACAAAAATAGTCATCGATGCCATTTTAAGTTTGTTTGTTTGTTTGTTTTTTTAATTTTGAGGCAGCTAAGTGGTGCAGTGGATAGAGCACTGACTCTGGAGTCAGGAGGATGTGAATTCAAATCTGACCTCAGACCAGGCACTTGATACTTTATTAGCTGTGTGACCCTGGGCAAGTCACTTAACCCTAACTGCCTCACCAAAAAAAAAAAAAAAGTTTTTTTTAATTTTAAAAATCATTTAGCAATTGGCAGAGAAGTAGAAAGAATAGTGTATGAATCCCTCCTCCCTCCCACCCCCATTGAAGGAGAAACTCTACTTGACTTGGGACAGAAAAGCTGGTTGAACTCTGAAAATGAAATGTCTGAATGAATTCTCCAAAACATCTCCATTTAAACCTCTAATCTCAATGATCTTGGCCACTGAAACATTAGCAACCAACAGGAACAGTTGCCCAAGTGTGTCAGGGTGTATTTCAAGGAGGAATTTATTGGCCAGTGCTGAGAAGTCAAAGAGCTGAGAACATCCCCATAATCCTTTAAATAACCTTCCAAACCACAAGTGGACTGAGAGTTCTGTCTATATAGCTTTGGTGGAGAGTTCATGATTGTTTTCTAAGGATTTTTGTGTAAGCTGGGCAAAGTAAATATGGGAGAAGCTGGGAACAGGGAAGAGGGAAAGAAGCAGCAGTATAAGAGTGAACCTGGAATTGGGAGAGAGGAGACCCTCTGTTATTCCTCATGATATAGTAAATACTGGACTTCCCTTTGGGAGAGGAAAGCTTCTTATAAAAGTTTCTTACACAGAGAAGCTTATGTAAAGTTTATACTTTGACTTATCTACAGATACATTTAATGTTCAATTCATACCCTTGCAAATAATACTTTTTCAATCAACAAACAAAGAAGTACTTCTTAGTTACCTACTATGTACAGGCACTAAGCTAGAGATATTATAAATACAAAGCCAAAAATCAAAGGTGAAAAAAAAATTTGTACTCCTGTACCCTTGGGCTGTGTGTGTGTGTGTGTGTGTGTGTGTGTGTGTGTGTGTGTGCGCGCGCAAGCACATGCCCAGGCACATGCATCAATGGGCACATGATCATTGTGTTTGAGAATTTCAATAGAACAGAGGGAGATACAATTAAAGAAATATGCTGTCCTTTGGAGATAATAATAGGTAACACTTGTATAACTGTTGGGTTTTTTTGAGGCAATCAGGGTTATTCTATTGCGGAGACAACATATACATGGGTCTGTGCGTGTGTATGTATGTGTGTGTATAATATTGCATAATATGTAGATACCTAGTAAATAGGACTGATCTTGGAGACAAGAAGACCTGAATTCAAATCCCCACATTTTAGAAGTGAAGAAATTAAGGCACAGAGATAGAATGACTTGCCTAAGGTCGCAGAGATTAGTAGGATTTGAACCCTTCCTGATTCCAAGTTCAAGACCCTACCACCACACTAGGTTTGCCTCTTAATCTTGGTGTAAAGATAACCCTGGCAGTGATGAGAAGTATGATATGAATGAGAGAGAAAAAAAATGCAGAAAGACATCTTGGGAGGTAGCTCAGTGTCTATATGACAAGGATGGTGGCAATGAGAATCAAAAAGAGAGCTATTAATTACAGAGGTAGAATTGACATGTCATGGTAACCACCTGGGTATGAAGACAAAAGGTGAAGGGTGGGAGAAGAGTCCACTATAATACCCAACCTTTCCAACATCGTGTATGCTGGGTCCATTGACAGAAGAGTTAGGGGAGGAAGAAATTTCAGGGAAAGATAACGTTTGGCTTAAGACACATTGAGATATAGTGTGGTATGGTGAAAAGGGTCAGTAGACCTGGGTTCCCTGTCTGACCTTAGGCAAATTATTTAATCTCTCTAGGTCTCTAGTTCCTCATTTGCAAAATAAGGGGATTGAATTGGATGGTCTCTGAATTCTCTTTTACTTCTAGATCTATGCTCCTTTGAGCCTATTAAGTATTTCAGGTAGAAATATATAAGAAATATGACTCTGGAGCTTGGAAGAGAGATCAAGTCAATAGCCTATAGATTTGGGAGATATGTCTAACAGGGACAGATAAAGCAGTGGTTGTGACTGGTTGTGACTGACAAGAGTAAGTACAGAGCGAGAAAAGGGCCAAGGATAGAACTTGGGGAGACACAGAGACTTGAAACTGCCAGATTAAAGAGGGTTTTTTTTTAAAGAATAACAAAGAAGAAAAAGGAAACAACTATTTTTCAGTCATGTCCGTGACCCCATTTGAGGTTTTCTTGGCAAAGATACTGGAGTGATTTTCCATTTCCTACTCCAACTCATTTTACAGATGAGGAAAGTGAGGCAAACAGGCTTAAGTGACTGGCCCAGGGTCACACAGCTAGTGAGTGTCTGAGGCCAGATTGGAACTCACAAAGCTGAATCTTCCTGACTTCATCACTGGCACCCTACACCATCCAGCTGTCCCTAGGGAACAGAGGAGATGTGAAAAAGAGAGAGAAGATACAGGAGATCATAGTGACCCTGAAGCCAATAGGGAAGAAAACATCTTAGATGGAGATCATAGAATCACAGGAACAGTGTCGGAAAAGATCTTAGAAAGCCAACTTGTTCAACTGCTTCATTTTATAAAATAGGAAACAGAGGACCAGAGAGGTTAGTGATTTGCCCAAGGTTACAAAGCTAGTAACTAGCAGACACAAGTCTTCTGAAGAACTGGAACATATGAAACTCACCAAATTTTAAAATTCCTGACCCTTCATACCCCTTTTGGCTCAGTTTCTAACTCTGCAGACATCACCACTGTGCCTCAGCTGCCTTCTCACCTTGGAACATCCCTCCACCATGCTGGTTACCTTATCCCATTGGTAACATCATCCTGGGCCTCCATTTTTGGGAAGGACCCAGACCAGCCATCCTTCATTCCCCTCCTACTTCTGCTTCTGACTCTTTAGACTTCCATACAATAGCCCCATCAGATCCTTCCCCCATCAAATTTAGCTCCCTCTAATCTGTTGTCTTCCCCTGTTGGACTATAAGCTCCTCGAGGGTAGGAAATGTGTTTCTTTTTGCTCATATTTGTATCCCTAGCACTGAATACCGTACCTGGCACGTAGTTAAGTGTTTAAAAAATGTTGCCTTGTTTTGCCTTGATATTGTCACTTTATCATATAGAGATAGTCTAGGCATTGAGATCTTCAAACACAAAAGCATTTTTCAGTTGGGATTGGGATTCTGAAAGATTGCTTATTGGCTAGCAGATCTCATTGAACCTTTTATAATCCTGGAACCAATAGCTCAACTGCTTGACCCAAATAAAGAAGACAATCATTCCTATTTCAAGAATATCTTTTTTTTTTTTTTTAAGTGCATTGATCTCTCTTGCCTCTTTAATATGTACATTCCTTAAGGACAAAAGTTGTGCCTTTTAATATGCATTCTACTGCCACTAGCATTTCTTGATCATTTCATAAAAATTAAGAAGAAAAATGCTGTAACCTATGTAAAGAATCATTCCAAAGAAAGGCACTGCATGAAAACCCAGCTCAGCAACATTATCCATGGCCCTGCCTTCTATCTGCCTCCTCTGCAGTCAGGCAAAACAAATGATACCTCTCTGTATGCTGTACAACAGCATCCAGCACTAAAACAAGGAACAATATATAACTAACACAGAAACATTTTCTAAATAAAACAGGAACTCTGTGAGTAGATGAAGCACAAAAAAATCAATAAAAGATAGATCAAAACACAACCATTTCCTCAATGCTACATAAATAAAGAGAAGGATTCCTGCACTCAAGCTCGTCTTCACAAACACACATTCACATAAATACAGTATGTGCTCCTTATAGCTACAGTATAGAAGACCTGCCCTCTGAAAAATTACCAAGAAAGTTAAGTTGGTCTTCAGATATTTCTTTTCCTTTTTCCCCCCCTTAAGACCACTATCCCTGGCTTTTCCTTGTTGCTCTATCTACCCTAATCTATCAAAATTCAGGAACGACACTTATAAATTAACTTGTACAAAGGTATAAATGATTGATAAGGCCCAAAGTTTAATGTCACTCCCATTTGTATTTCAACTGGGATAAAAAGCATAAGAATATAATTGATTTTTATGTAGGATTTTCTACATACATATACGTATGTATATGTGCATATATGAGCATATGTGTATATAATGATGATAATGGTAGCTAGTCATTTATGTAGTACTCACTTTATATCTGTTAACTCATTTGATCCTCACAAGAAACCTTTACACATGAGGAAATTAAGAAACAGGGACATTAAGTATCTTGCTCAGCGTCACACAGCTAGTTGGGGTCTAAGATAGGCTTTTAAACTCAAGTCTTCTTGACTCCAAGTCCTGTTTTCTCTCTACTGCATGATCTAGCTGCTTGTAATCTACATCTGTAACTATATCTGTATCTGTATCTACATCTATATCAGTTATGCTTCACAACATTCCAGTAAGACAGGCCATATGAGTAATGAAACTGAGGGTTAGAAAGTTTGGTGAGTGTCCCCATAGTTACACAGCTAGTAAGTGTCTTAGGTAGATTCAAAAATTCAGATCTTCCTGATCAAATTCAAAATGTTATCTACTATACCACACTGCCTCTCAAACCAAAGGAATGGATCTGTAATGGTAGAAACTGAGGGTCCATTGGTGCAGACTGTGTAAGTGATCTGGTAAAACCAAGGGTCTTTTCCAGTTCCTCTGAAATCATACCACATAAATCACAAGTCATGAAGAATCCTCTTTACTTTTCTCTCTTTGCCTGTTTCTCTATGCCTCTCCCTATTCCCCACCTTTAACTTCCTCCTCTCTCTCTCCCTCCCGCCCTCCCTCCCTCTTTCTCACACATACATTCTTCCTTAAAAAGAATTAAAGTTCCCCTGAGCTCTTGGCTCTTTTGATCAATAAATATCAGCTCATACAATCTCACTACTTCTGCCTTACTGTTTTCTGCCCTTTCAAACATAATCTTTCCTACCTTACATCATGTCACCTCTAAGACAAAGATCAGTAACAGTGGTTCCAAAGCATGGTCTCTCTTTCCAATAACTACCTCGTCCCTCTCTTCTGACTTTTCTACTTGTCTTTAAAGCAGCTGAGAGACTGGGAAACTAAAGACACCAATTTTTTTTTTAGTTAAAAATATACCTACAGGTAATACCTTAGTATAAGCGGTACCTTTTACTCTCAAAGGGGACTGTAACATCCAGAGCACCAAAAATGTAGACTGAGGAAGAAAATGGCCAACTTATTAAAGATGTGCTACTCCTGCACCATTACTTCCTACTTCCTTCTGTCCCTTTTTCCTCTTCTTTCCCAAATTCTCCCCATTTCCATGCTTTGAGACCATAATTACTTCTTTTTACCAACTCACTTTCCATAAAGAAAGTATACCAAGTAGGCAAGCACCAGATAAAGTAGGCGGATGTATATAGATGGATTCTACCTACCCAAGCTTTTAGATGTACTTTGGAATAGTACCGTAGTAACTCCAAAGTGCTCTCTGAATTATGGATTATGCCCTGAATTATGAGACATAACTAGCAAGTAGAAAATGGGGCATCCCTCAGAGGAGGAGAGGGGGAAATTACACTTTCTCCCTGGTCATGTATACCTGATCTTGTACACCTTCCACAGCCCTCACACCTTTCTTTCTACTCCTCTGAAGATGTACTGGACACCACACTGAAGACACCTCTTTCAGGGGGTCTACCTTACCTTCAAAACCCCCTTCCTTGTTTGACTACAGATATGATAAAATTGCCTTCTGTGCTGCTGCCGGCGCAGCCTCTCCCTCTAGTAAATTCACTATCAAAAGCCACTATAACTAATCACGAATTTGCTCCTTCCTAATCACTTTGGCATAGAAACATAGCAGATCACCCTCCCCCTAAAAAACTAAGTAACTACCAGAGTTTAACTTCAGACTCGCATAGTTAATAGCAATTTTCACTGGGATTTCTTGTTGTTCATTTTTCAGTTGTGTCCAACTCTTTGTGACTCCATTTGCGGTTTTCTTAGCAAAGATACCAGAGTGGTTTGACATTTCCTTCTCCAGTTCATTTTATAAATGAGAAAATAGAAGCAAACTGGGTTAAGTGACTTGCCCACAGTCATATCAGTAAGTGTCTAAGGTTGGATTTGAACTCAGGAAGATGAGGTTTCCTGACTCCAGGACCAACATTTATCCACCGTGCCACCTTAGCTGCCTATTTTGCTCTTCTACTTAGTTACAATTTCTGCTTTTAGATCTAACAGGTTATTTTCCTAGATGACATATGCCACAATAGCTCTCCAATCAAACATTCAAATACCTGGCAGTCTCACCAGACTAACAATTATGTGAGCCCTGTTAAACGATTGCAAGGGAAATGACAATGCAACGTGCATCAATCAGTCCTAGAGGAGGTCTTTGGTCATACATGTGAATTTACCGTAGTATGTAGATAGCCTACAAAGTAGGAAGGGAAATACTTGGCTTGCTCTGAAGTTACATTCAGACTGCTCACATCATCTGTCCAAAAGTTAATGCAAAGAGACACGTCTTACATCTCCTCAATTATAATTATGAGGCTTTGACTCAGCTTTTGAGCTCTCCAGCAGAATATGTAAACTCTGGACAAAACCCATTTTAGTCATGATACTGGTTAAAAGAGAACTATAAATAGACATGTGTGTTAGGCCCAGGGCAATTAATTACATGTATATGTGTCATACATACACATATATTTTGATATATAATAAATGTTATATACAATATATGATACAATATAGACAATATTTCAATAGATAATAGAAAATATATTTTATATTTAATGATGTGTTTAATATGTTTAGTAACATTAATTTTTAAAAATATATTTTAATAATGTAATAACATTTTAAAATAAATACATATTTTGATAATATATTAATAAATATTTTTAAATAAAATAAGGACAGTTAAGTGATTCAGTAGATAGAGGGCTGATCCTGGAGTCAGGAAGACTCATATTCCTGGGTTCAAATATGGCCTCCTACTAGTTGTGTGACGCTGGGCATATCACTTCACCCTGTTTCCCTCAGTTTCCTCATTTGTAAAATGAGCCAGAGAAGGAAATGGCAAATCACTGCAAAATCTTTGTTCCCAAAAAATCACATGAGGTCATGAAAAGTTGGACATGACTGAAATGAATGAACAGTAACAACAAAAAAGTTATTAATAAATATGTTAAGCTATGACATAATTATATATGCTATAATATGCAATATAATATATAATATATTATGTAATAATTTTAAGATCATTAAAGTGAGTATAATATAAAAATATAACATGACAAAAACCATACAAAAATATTATATGTAAATATAGCCCAAATCTATTTTAGGCAGCACGGTTCTCAAACTTTTTGCTCTCACGATCCCTTTACACTTGTAAAAATTATTGAAGACTACAAAAGATTTTGCTTATGTGAATTATAACTACTAATATTTAATATATTAGATGTTAATATGACCTAGTATTATTATGAAAATAGTTTTGACCTCACAGAGACTCTGAGAGGGTCTTGGGTTCCCTGATCACGTTTGAAGAGCTGCTCATGTAGTAGAGGAGACCAAGGATCCAGGAAGTTTTAAGTGCATGTCTTGACTCTGACAAATATTTTCCGTGTAACCCTGGGTGGGTCACTTAACCACTCAGCACTCTAGCTAGGAAATTCTCTGGGACCATAAATTATAAAAAAGGTATTGATCAGCATTGGCAAAGCGATTGTCCTCACAGGGACTTGTCTATATCAAGACAGGTCCAGTCTCTATCCTTACCCTACATATTTGTTATTTCTTCCCAGTGGAACAGAATTAATTAACATTTATATAGCATCTACCATGAGTTAAGCGCATTACAAATATCTCATTTACTCCTCACAACAACCCAGGTAGGGGGAGAGGATGTACATGCTTTTATTATCCCCATTTTTAAAAGTAGAGAAAACTGAGGCAGAATTATCCAGGGCAACACAGCTAGCATCTGAGGCTAGATATGAGCTCATCATCCTAATACCAGGCCCAGCGCTCTACCCCACCATGCTACCTAGTTGCTTATTGAAGGTAAGGATTGTGTCATTTTTTGTCTTTGTATCCAATCACCTATGCCCCTAGGGATTCACTTTGCATCCTTAGCACTACATTTGGAACATAGTTCACAAAAGTACAGATGAAGAATCAGACAGGAGCTTTGAGGTCAATTAGTCCAATCCACTCATTGGAAGTTGTTACTTGCTCAGATTCACCCAAGATAATGAGTGGGAGATAGAACGTGGACTTGAGTCTTCTGATTCCAAGTATTCATTGTACCATACTGCCTCCCTTATAAAACTGAGACCCAGGATTCAAACCCAGGTCCTCTTACTATAAATCCAGTTTTCTTTCCACTGTTCCACACTCTGCTTGGAAAAAAAAAAGAGTTCTATCCCTTTTCCACACAACAATCTTCAGAACACTGAAGACTGACATGACTATTTCTTCAAGGTAGATATGCTTCAACTGCTGGAAATTCAAATTTTCTCACCATCCTGGATACTACTGAAGAACATTTCACTATCAATTTATTGACAATATCGTTGTTCTTTGCGCCTCAGAACAACTTTACAGGCATTCTGTTATATTTTAGGAATCCTGTCTTCCCTCAGGGGAAGAGCCCATGGCAATGCTCATTCCAAGATGGGCTGGCATACATGGTCGTGCTTTAGGCAAGAAGATGAATTTCATCTCTCTCCAGCTTCCTGCTAACATCAACTATGGCAAGATGTGGTAGGTCTCTTATAGCTCTAAAACTATGTCCCTATGATTCTAATCAATGGGAAAAAAATACTAGGCCGTAGAGAATACGAATTCAGGACAAAAATCCTCATTGTGATTATGAGAAGTCTCATAGACACAGTGTTTTTTGACATTTGACATAGTCTCTTTTTACACTGTCAGCTGGAAAGGTGCCTGGGGGCCAGGTCACCAGCCACCTCTCCCCATCTCCAGAATATGGACAGTATAGTGAATATGACCATACAGTACACACAGTATAGCTATGGGATAATTTAGACAGGCATAGGCTTAGAGTAATACAAGTCTGTTCAATGTAACTAGGGTAAAGTAGATATTCCCAAAAGGACCCGTTCTGCCGGGAAGTGATTCTGATAGGACCAGAGAGCAGGAATGAGCTTCTTGGTAAGTTAAGGCGATAGCAATAATAACAATAATAACTTGTGCTTTAAAATTTGCAAATCATTTACAAACATCCTCACAACAACCAGAGGAGGTAAGTGCTATTATTACCCTCATTTTGCAGATGAAGAAACCGAGGTAGGCAGGGGTTAAAGTGACTTGTCCAGGGCCACACAGTTATTAAATATCTGAGGCTAGATTTTAATTCTGACTCCAAGTCCATCGTTGAACCCCTTAGCAACTTCTAGAGATGTGAGCTCCTCTGTGTGGGGGTTTTTTCCCTCAGTCTATAACACTCACCTCAAACCACTAGGGTTTTTATTATCTAAAGAAGTCTTTCCAGTCTTCATTTTCCTGTGTGAGGTCTTCCTCCCTTAGGGAATAAGGATGCACCATTTTGTTCCCCTGGGCTTCAAAATAGAATCTAGAGGACTCTACTTTAGCACAAGTCCACCCACGCTAGGATGATCAAAGGTCAAAGACTAAGGATTATCATCTTTTCTAAATGGGAACAGACACGATAATTCCATCACAACTTGGCCTTTTGCTTTCTTACTGGCAGGGATGTGTGTTCCTGGTTCTTGTTTTTCTCTCCTCTTTCTCAGTCTTGTGACATCACATACATTTGTCTCTCTCACTGTTCTGGCCCTGGTCAGATTATGCAAGACATTCCTATATCTCTGTCACTGACAAAGCCCCTTATTGATAGCTTTCCTGACAACTCTACAGAATGATTATGTTTGTCTCTTTTCTAGAATAGCTTTTTGCACAAAAGTATCCTGGTTCATGGTTCCCAAGGCCTACTGGAGGGTGGAGGCTAGCTTGGCTGCCTACCAAGACTGGGGGCTAGAGGATCAGACTCTGTATATGAGGGCTGGGGGTGAGGTGGAGGGAATATGATGGAAAGGCTGAGAGTCTATTTATGATACTAGAGGGATGAAATTAAGACACCTAGTTCTACAAAGATTAAGAAATCATTAGAGATCAACCAATGCCTTTAAGAAAAGGAGAGGTCTGTAGGTTAGGGGAACAGGGAGAAGGTTCACAAGTCAGCAAACATGACTGATAAGAGCTCAAATGAATTCTGGATACAGGTTCAAAGTCAAAGGTTAACATCAGGAAGAAATGTATAACAGGGTCAATGGGCACCAATGCAATTTCCCCCAAGATCACAGAGGAAATGTTCTTACCCCTTCCTGATATATGGTTTACATACCCATTATCCTCTGGATGCATCTAATTTTTCAATGGCCCTCCTAGAAATGTTCCCAGAACAATATTCTAAATGTGCTCTGGCAATAGCAGAATACAACATAACTCTCACTTCCCTTGATTTGGACACTTTAATTAACATACTCTAAGTTTGTATAAATTATTTTAGCTGCCCTATTGGCTCATACAAAATTTAGTCAGTTTAATAACTGGAAATCTTTTCCCTATGGTTCCCCACAACTCCAGACTGAACAACAAACCAGACTGAAGGTTAGAAAATTTGATAGATTTGGAGTCAAAGGACCCATTTCAAATCTAGCCTCCTTCATTTATGACCTGTATGACCTCAGGGAAGTTACTTAACTTCATGGTTCAAGTTCATTCTCATGAGTGAACTAAGCATTGATTAAGTACCTACTAAATACAAAACACTGTGTTAAGTGCTGGACATAGTAACAGAAAAAGAAGATCATTTCTGCTCTCAAACAGGGTGAATCCAGCTCTGCATCTATGATTCTGCAGTTTGACTGTTCCATGGCAAATTGACTCTTGCTAGTTTGGACTCATGTCAGCTGTGGTGACGTTTTTGAATTCTGAGTTTTGTCTCTATTGCATTGGCTGCGACATCTCCCAGTTAATACTCCCTGAAAATTTGATAAGCATGTTTTCTGTATTGAGTCAGACTCTTCCTAGAGAGCTCTGCATCCCATTGATTTCTAACTACTATAATAAGTAGGTAGGTAGCACATAGGGTAGTGTTAAAGAATGTGTCATTACAGCCAGACACATGGATAAACAGGGTTAGAGAAAGATCTCATTCTCTACTAAGTTAGATAATTGTTACTTTTCATTTTATTTTTAAATTTGGAAAATCAGTAGTAGCATCCTCTAATTTCTTTTCACATGACACCATGCCCTAGCAACCTAAAATATCTCATTTCATTTCAGATTTTGATCGTTTCAGTTCAGATTTCAACTAGGACAATTTCTGCCTAGTTATTTAATAATGAACCAGAAATGTCAGACCAGTAAAATGCTAAGAGAAGCAGCGTGACAGCTACAGTGCCAAGCACCTAGCAAGTACTTAATATATGTTTGATTGAATAATAAATTAATCTTTTTTTTTTCTTAGTGGACAGTGTGCTGGACTTTGAGTTAGAAGACTGAAGTTTGAGTCTCACCTCCAATAGTGAACTAGTGGTGCTAGTCAATTAACTTCTCAGAACTGCAGTTCTTGTAAAATGGGTACAATTAGACATATACTATTGTCTGGTGTAGTAGTTACAGCACCAAACTTGTAATCAGAAAGACCCGAGTTCAGATCCTATCTGTGTAACTGGGCAAGTCACTTAACCTCCTTGCCTGTTTGTTCCTTTGTAAAATGAGGAGCTGGGATGGCCTCTAAAGTCCCTTCAAGCTATAAGTCTATAATCCTATGAATTCACAAGGTTGTTGTTGGCGGGAGGGAGGGAGGGAAGAGGAAGATGCTTTGCAAATCTAAAAACTCAGTTTATAAATATGAATTATTAACTATTAGAAGATAAAGTTCTTGAGGGCAATGGCTCATTTTTGGCTTTGGCTTTTCAGTTCCTAGCACAATCTCTGGAACAGAGGAGGCAATTAATAAATTATGAAGGAATGAAGCAATGAAAAGAGCATGGAATAAGTAGTCAAGAGCACTGGGTTCCAGCTCTACTAAAACCTAGCTACATTGCCTCCGTCCCTTTCTCTGTGGCTATTTCCACATTTTAAAAATGCATTTAAAGTAAGTAATGTCTAAGGTACTTTTCATCATTAAGAGACAGCGTGATGTGACAGCAAAAGCATGGATGGACTTTGAATCAGAAGACCTGGGTTTGAATTCCACTTCTAAATCATATGGTCAAGTTGTGTGAATAAGTCATCAAGCCTCTGTTTCCTCATCTGCAAAGCAGGGATAGTAATAACAGTATTACCTATCTCACAAGGTCCTTTTGAAAAAGGAAGTTCTTATGAAAATGTGATGGGGTATTTTAGGTTCAATTTCAATTTTTCAAACAGTTGAGGTCTAAATTGTAACATGAAAGTACCATTATTATCTTCCTTCAGATGAGAACATTACCATGTCTGTTTACATTCAGCTATTATTGTAAAAAGTTAAAAAAAAAAGGATAAAACTCATCTGTAAGTGATTCCTAGGAGAAGCTAAAATAAACCCTTTTTAATATTTAAATTATTCCCACCTGTTTGTAATGCACGAGGAGAAAGCATTGCATCGCAAACCAAGCCAGGTGCTTTGCATCTGTTATCTCACTAACTTGGCGATTTGGGGGTGTTTCTCCATGTTCTTATAGGAACGTAGGATGAAAATTGCACAGATAACAGAGGTTGAACTTCTTCCCAGGATGCTTTTATCCAGTTTGAGAATATCATCAAGCTACAATATTTAATAGTTTTTGCCTTTATAAAAAATTTTTATGAAAAACAAAAAATGTTAGGGGTAACTAGGTGGCACAGTGAATAGGGCATTGGTTCTAGAGTCAGGAGAACCTGAGTTCAAATCCAGCCTCAGACACTTGACACTTACTAGCTGTGTAACCCTGGGCAAGTCACTTAATCCCAATGACTCTTCCTCCCCCAAAAATGAATGTTAAAAGTTGTCTTTGCATGTAATTGGAAAACACAGTACTTTAAACAGGGAAATTAAAAATAAAATACAATTTTAAAATTACATCAAATTAATTTAAATTAAAATGCCATTTAAAAAAGGAAATATATGATGGAATTTTGCTAAACCTGACCTCAAACACTTCCTAGCTGTGTGATCTTGGGCAAGTGACATAATAACCCTGCCTGCCTCAGTTTCCTCATGTGCAAAAAGAACTAGAGAAGGAAATGGCAAATCATTTCAGTATCTTTGCCAAGAAAATCCCAAATGGGGTCACAGAAAGTCAGACATAACTGAAATGACTCCACAAGAACAGAATCCTGCTATATTCTGCCCTGATCAGACTGTACATCTGGAATATTGTGACTGCTTTGGAGCACCACAATTTAAGAAATATTGATAGGCTGAAGATGATAGTGACCATTCATCTTGGAGAAGAGAATACTTAGTGGGACTTTGACAGCTGTCACCAAGTATTTGAAGTATTTGTCATGTTTTGTTTAAACTTTAACCTTCTTAACTCACTTCTAATGCCCATATTTACGCAAAGTGCAAAAACCAAAGGAAGTAACTTAGACTAAAAGGAGTTAACTGAGAGTGTTTGAAATACAAAAGGTGTAATAATTTCATTTTCCCAATAGGGGAAGGAAGTTATAAAAGGTTGATTTGAACAGTGTCGATCAATATCACACTGCTTGGTCAATAATCTTTGATTGATTGGTAAGGCACTCTTGGAACTGTTTTCACATGGATTTGATGCATAATCCGCACTTTGGGGAAAATTAACTGCTTTGGTAGGAATATTATCAATTCAGCAAGCATTTATTGAAAACTTACTGTATACAACTGTGCTAGTTGCTGGAGATACAAAGACCAAAAATAAAAGTCCCTGTTCTTAAAGTTTTTACTCTACTGGAAAGATCAGATTTGAACTATTCAATTGTTATGTCTTTACAATCTGACCAGCCATTTTATTTTTGCCTGTGCCTGCAGGAGAGGGGAACCTGTGACCTTGAGCTCCATGTAGCCCTCTACTAGGTGCTCAAGTGCAGCCCTTCAGCTGAATCCAAATTCAAGTCAAAGGGCCACACTTGAGAACCTAGAGGGCTACATCTGGTCTCTAGATCACAAGTTCTCCACTCCTGCATCCTAGAATATAGATAATTGAAAAGGGACACACATAATAAAAGTGTCTGAATTTTACTGCTGCCATTCTAGAACTCATCTAGAAGATTTTCTTTCTAGCTCCCAGGATCCTAATGAATTCACCCATACTCAGATGTTATGTCAAGGAATCATAGAATCACATGGTTTATATTTTAAGATGGATGAGGCCTTAAGGATTTTTGAGTCTAATCTTTTTATTTTACAGAGAGGGAAATTAAGACCTAGAGATAATGCAATTTACTTAGAGCTAAATTATCCATTTCAAAGAGTCCCTCTACTATTTTAAAATTTTGAGTTGAGTTTATTTATATAACATATATCAATGAATAAAGCATCTGCTACTTTTACTTATTTTTTTTTTACTTATTTGTTTAAGGCTTATTAATTCAGAACACAAGGAACTAAGAAAAATGGAGTTTATATTGACAAATTTTTATGAATAATAGGATAACCAGTTACTTTGAATTAGGAACCATTCTAAATAAATCTGTACTTCTTGAACAGGTCAGGAACCCCTTGGGACATCAAGGAATTCTCAGGAGGTTCCAAATATTATGAATGGCACTGGCTTATTGAGCACAACTTTCTCTCTGCATCTGTGTCAACTCTGAACAATGGAACAGGGCTTTTCTCCTCCCTGCTTCCTCTGGTCAATTCTCTCCCTTTCAGTAGTGCATAGTTCATTTCCCTAGGAAGATTAATCAAACAAACCAAACAGAAGTTCATTAGTTCCCCTCCCCTCCTCTCCTGCCAATTTGGACCAGTGATTTCATCTTTGTGGGAAATTCGCAGTGTGAAAATTTCTTCTACCATGCAAATCAACAATTCATCTGTAACTTACAGTCTTAAAGAATTTTCTAGGGCACTGGGAAGTTATGTGACCTGCCCGTGGTCACTAAACATATGTCAAAGGCAGGATATGAGCTAAGTGTTTTCAGAATTCAAGGCCTCCCCTATCTATGGTGCCAGGGAGCCCCTCAATCACATCCTATGTGACTGTAATTTTATTAGTCACTATGATAAATATAAAACCATAATGTAATTCAACCAAATATCCATTAATTAATTAATATGCACAAAGCACTCTGCTTTGGGAATAAAATGATAAAACTAACAGTTTCTGTCTTCAAGGATATTTTACTATGGTAGGAGGATAAAATGAAATAATTTCAAGTTATAACATGACAAGCATGCTCGAGAAGTTCAAACAAATAGGAGAAATTCAAGAAAGGAAAGATCACTTGTGGCTTCACAGAGGTAGAAGTGCTTGAATTAGGCCTTGAGGAAAGGGGAGGATTTCTGAAGGCAGAGATGTGGGGAGAAGTCATTTCAGGCATGGGGACCAGCATGAAGAGTCAGAAAGTAGTCAATAGTCTAATGTGGTTGGGACATGTGAGTATGTAGGGGGAGACAGCATGTGAAAAATTTTAAAAGATAGGTTGGAACCTAATTGTAGATGGCCTTGAATGCCAGATTAAGTAGTCTGCATTTTGTTCAGTTAGCAATAGGAACTTACCGATGGGTTTTTGAGCAGATCAGGGACATTGTCAAATTTGTGACAACTGAGACCTCCCAGGATTGCTGTGAGCATTAAATGACATAATATTTGTAAAGAATTTAACACAGTGCACATAGTAGGTACTTAATAAAAACTTATTCCCTCTCTCCCTTCTATACGAAGCCTCTCCTGATAGTCCAATTTACTAGTGACTCCTTGCTCCTTAAAAAGAAAATTACTTTGTATTTTTAATGTATTTCATACACTTATTTTGTATGCATTTATATCTGTACATGCTATCTTCCCTTATAAAATGTCAGCCCCTTGAGAGCAAAAACTTTCATTTTTGTTTTTATATCTCTCTTGCCAAGTAGAATGGCCAATACATGCAAAACATTTAAATGCTTGTTGATTGTCTGAATGAAAAGAGAAGATATTGGTTATAGAGAGAACAGTAAGGAAGCTTTTGCAATAGTCCAGGCAAGAAATAATGAGGGATGAATTACGAGGATGGCATTAGGAATGCAAAAGGAAAAGTTAATAATGGAGATAGTCAAAAGACTTTGCAACTGACTATATGTGGGTAATGAGAGGGAAAAATCAAAGTTGACTATAAGGGTTCAAGCCTATGTGACTAGGAAAATGATGTGACTAATATGAAAATCAGGGAGGGATGTCAAGTTTAAAGGGAAAGATGATGAGTTTGGTTTTGTGTGGGTTACATTTGAAAAATTAGGGGGATGTTCAGAGTATGATATCCAGGAAACATTTAAAAGTGTTTGGAGTTCAGGAGAGAAGTCAGGGATAGACATGTAGGTTTAAAAATAATCTACCTAGGAGTGACCATTGAAATCACAAGAATAAATAAGATCGCTGTAACTAAGGAGGATTTTGTTATCCTTTTTAGAGTTCAGTTCCTCAGGATCCCTGGCCATGGCAATGTCTAGTTTCCAGGTGTTAGATAATAACTCCCAGAATAGTCCCAAGAACCCCAGATAGTAATTCCTCAAATCATACTGATAGACAGTCCTAGTGAGGCTGTGCCATGAGATATGGGGTAACTCAAACCCAATTCACTCTGGAGCTCTTAGACTGGACAAATCTCCACCCACCTAGCACAGAGTGGATTTAAATACTAAAAAGTAATTGTTTCTCTTTTACCCAGGAACCCTAAGGGTCTTCCCCTCCCAGTTTGGTTTTATTTTTTATTAAAGGTGCCATCCCTTGAATAATTACTTAAAGAAGCCTATTCATTGAATGGGAGTATCTCACTCAAAGTGAGAATGCCTGAAACAGCCAGGGTCTCACATTGCATCCTGGGCCATCTCTAGTCATCCTCATGAATATCAGGCCACTGGACCCAGATGGCTCAGGAGAAGAAAATGAGGTTGGTGACCTTGTACAGTCCTCCCTCACTCAAATCAAAGTCAGCTGCAAGTCATGTCATCCTCTTGATGTCACAGACCTCTTAGAGAATGAAGGACAAACACAATAACAACACAACTGAATGATGATTGATATTGCTAAAGTTAACCTATGAGGCCATCATTGGCAATATGCCTTCTTTGAATATTGCCCTATAAAGCTCAGTGAGTGGGGGAAACCACAGGGAACCCATAAGGGAATCTGTGTGTGGTTTGATCTGCCCCCATCAAAGCTTAAGGGGACTTAAGGGTCTCTACTGACCCCATCAAGACATAGGGGTAGCTGCTGTCCCCCTTCTCATCGATTAGGGAATGCTGTAGGAGTTAGTGCTCCCATTATCAGCAACCTTTCTGAGAAGACTAGACTAGACTAGAATAAAGCTGATTACTAACCCCTCAGTAGTTGACCAGATCAAGAGTGAAGCTGCTAGAGGCTGGAGTCCAAACACTCCAGTGCCTCCCATGCGTTATTTGTCAAAGTCATCAAGGAAAATTGCAGATAAAGAAGACAATGGCCTGAAGAACGGTCACATTAGGGATTCTGGAGGAAGAAGAGTCAGCAGAGCCCAAAAGCAAATAATCAGAGACAAGAGGGGACTGATCCTGTCTGCAAGGAGCTTACAATCCGTGAAAGAGAAGACACATGGGCAATCAGAGATTGTGACTTAAAATTAAGTATCACAAGTCTATAGGAATAAACACAAGTGCATTAATGGTCCCGATCTTGGATGAAATACAGTCATTTCTTGGGTAGAGTTGCCTCCCAGTGCTTACTGGCAAACTTTACTGATAGGCATTCAAGGAGGGTTTTCTCCCTCCATTGGTATTATCCTTGGCAATCACTGTGAGGCAACATAATTAGCATTTGTGCAGAATGGCAGCTTATAACTTCATAGACTTAGAGCCAGAAAAGACCCTTGGAGATCATCTAGTCCAACTGTCTCATTTTACAGTTGAGAAACTGGAAGCCCAAGGAAGTTAAATGTCCTCTCCAATATCACGAGGTTAATAATGGGATTGGAATCTAGATCCACTGTTTTCAATCCAGGGCTGTTATTACCATACCACATGACATCTTAAACATCTGGCCAAAACAAAGGGAATGGGAGAGGTGACATGAAAGCACCAGAGTGACAGCCAAGAAATGGATGAATTTATGTCAGCTGTAAAGTCGAGGCCCAAGACAGACAGGGAGCTAGGTTCATTTTGTGGAATATGTGACTGCACAATATTGATGAACATACCAGTCAATCAATCAATCAACAAGTACTTATTGGCTACCTATTACATGCCAGGCAACATGCCAAGAATGGAGGGTTGATGCATTCCAATGGAGGGTGGGGGGAAGGGGGAGTGAGAAATCCAATGTACCCAATCAACATAACAACCTAGGAAAGATGAAAACATAGTACAAATTTAAAAGCAATTTGGAGTTTGCTTGTATAAAAAATATGTCATCAAGACTACTCTGTTCAATACAAGTATTTCACTAAGACCCTAACTGCTATATCCAACATCTAAAATTACACAGTGAGAACAGAAGCACTAGAAATCATTAGCAACATGGACAACTTTTGTTTCATCAAATGAAATAAAATATTATGACATTTGATAATAAACTATGATTTCACACCAGTTTTTGGCCCAAAGGAAATGCATCTGATTATCATAAAAGGTCACCATCATTACAAAGCGTTGTAAACAGTAAAAAATAAAAATATAGTTGATGATGTCAAAATACAGGTTAGTTATAATTTTTCTTAATGAAGAGGCTTTATGTATCTTCATAGTTATCTTCCTCCTCACCCTTTGGTTCCTGTAATGTCCCCAATATATAATAAAACAGTCCTAAAATTAACTCATTAAAAATAATGATTTATAGTGGATCCCTGTAGGACATAGTAGTCATATGATGTCAGAGATACAGGAATATTCACGACTAGGGAATTTTAAGGGCTGTGGAAACAGAAGTTACTGCTTAAGGGAAGAAACAGGACGTAGTTGGATTGAGCTAAGAGATTACCTGATTAGGAAAAGTGGAACAGGACTTGGATGCTGGAAGAAATCAAAGACAACCAAGTGAGCCCAGAAAGTAGGATGAGGAAAATAAGGAAGGGAATATTGAATGCGAAGGGGAACATGGACAGATTGAGAGGAAGGAGTTGGCAAGAGTCACATGTGCTCTCTCTGGCCCAGTGCAATCACATGGGCCTTTTGCAACCAGGCAACTGGGGTGAGGATGACAGAATTCCAGAAAATGTCAAAAGAGGACTTCAGTCTCGACTTATCTGCCACTGTAGTTAAATACTCTCACCTTCACTTCAATTGTGTTCATGGTTCATTTTTTCTACTCTTCTCTAAGAAAACAAAGTAGGTACAAATTTCAGATTTTATTATCCATCTTTATATACGTTATAGTTTGGTTTTTAGATAGTCCTGTAATTTTATTGGTATAGGCAATTTTTGGTGAGGAAATACTCTCCACTAATGCAGATTAACAACTGTTCTGCAACTTGTCCTTCTTCACCCCAGGGCACAGAAAAATGACTTGTCTATCCAGGATCACACAGTCAGAATATATGAGAGGCTAGACTTCAAACAAGGTCTTCCTGACTCTCAAACCAGTTGTCTAGCTACCACACTAATATATAAACATACATATATACAACATATTAGATGTGTAACATATATACTTGCATATAAAATGCATGTTATGTGATATGTTTGTGCATTTGTATGCAAATTCCATGTGTGTGGTGTTAATGGTTAAGATTTACAAAGAATTTATCCCACCATATCTCCTTGAAGGAGTTATCAATGTCTCCATTTTACATATGAGGCTTAGAGTGGCTATATGACATGCTAATAAGTGGTATAGCCAGAATCTGAGCCAGGTTACCCATCTCCCAGTCCAGTATTGGGCATCCCCAATTTTTTCTGATTAAATAATCTACCTACAATCTGTGACAGGGCTTTAAATTTGTTTGTTTGTTTGTGTGTGTGTGTGTGTGTGTGTGTGTGTGTTTATTAGAACGAATGTTCCTGAGTAGAAAGTGATTCATTCTCTGTATTTATATCTTTAGTGCCTAGCACTATGCTTGGCACTTATTAGGTAATTAATAAATGCTTGTTGATTAAGTGGTCTTTGAGAGTTTGGTTGAGTTATAAGATTTAAGAAGGTGAAGGATTCTCAATGATTTTTGTTTGTTTTGTTGAGTATTGAGATGCATTTTTAACATCTGCAGGAAGTCATTCTGAAATGGCAGTAACGTTATGGTTTTCTGGAATGGTGTGCCAAACCCGACCTTTACAAGAAAATTAAGATCAAGATATGGGAAGAAACTTCCTCAAAGACACACAAGTAATATTTAGAATGAGCCTTTGAGCCCAGGTCTCCTGACTGAAAATCTATTATGCTTTCAATGACAAAATATTCATTTCATGTTCTGCTTCCTACATGAAAGCTTCTCTTATCATCATCCCTTCTTTGATGAGAATTTTTTCTAAACCCTCTTGCATTTATTATGCCAGTGTATGTATATATGTATCTGTCTTTCTGCATATACACACATACATATATGTGTATGCATATATGTATATATATTTCTGTATCTATGTATGTATGTATATATCTGAAATATCTGTCTATCTTTCTGTATATATGTATGTACATATGTATTTCTGTCGATGTATGCATGTACGTGTCTCTCTGTATATACACAAATGCATAGGTAGGTTATGTATATGCACATGTATGTATACATGTATGTATTTCTGACTCTCCCTCTGCCTCTCTCCTCTGTTTCTCTGATCACTTGGCAAATGCTACCTTGCATTGTTTTCTTTTCTTACATGTCTCTTTGTATCTCAAATCTACACTGAAGAATTATTAAACACACATATGGCAGCATCATCATTCCCTAATTCACTTGGGAACAGAGGGTGGGGAGGGAAGGGGAATATGTCTAGAAGAGTAGTGGGTTTTGGGGGAAGAAATTAGGCCAGGCAGCAGCCTAAAGGAGCTCTCCTCAGCCAGGAGCATCTATCTACCTAGGGCCCTCCAAGTGTAATTACGCACTGAATCCTGACCTGCCCCCAAACTCCCTCACTTTTCAAAAGAGATATTGCAGGAAGCTTCAAGTGAGAAAGAAGGCTTACAGCATGAAGCCAGGAACTATTTCCTCTTCTTAAATCTAATCTTGGCAATAATGATACAAGTATACAATCAGAAAAACCCTGAATTTGGAGTCAGAGTCCGGTTTTGAATTCCAACTCCCTCATGTGCTACACATGAGATCTTAGACAAATCTAAGGCTCAGTTTCTCCATTGGTAAAATAAAGAGTCTCTTCCAGATTAAAAGTCTAAGATTCTATGAGCCAAAAAGTATGTGATTGATCCATTCCACTGCTGAGTTCCATTGCTAAGATACATTCCACTGCTGGTTCTGTCTCTGTAATGTCTGATGACCATCCTCTCCTTTCCACTTACATTGTTGCCCGCAGCTAAGCCTTCCTTTTCTGTTGTATAAACTATTAGAATCATCTCTGTTCTCACTACTTCCAATCTCCTCTTTCTAAATTGTTCTACATACTACTGCCTGATTAATATTCCTAAAGCATATTGATCATCAACTCAAAAAAGCTCCAAAGCTTTCCTATTACCAAGAGAATAAAGCTCAAACTTTCAACCTGGCATTTGGGGCCCACTCCAATCTAAGGCCCAATCCAACTATTCAGTTCTCCAAATTTCTCTCCTACTACTCCCGTACACATACTCAATGCTTTAGCCAAATGAACTACTCAACCAATCTTACTCCCAGAGAATGAGTGATGAAATATAGTTCCCTCATCTTACTAGAGAAGTGAGGGACCAGGGAAGTGGAATGTTACATACACAATCAAGTTCAGAAGTTGTGTCTTTGTTTCATGGGGAGGTTCAGGTAGAGGGGAGGAATTTTACTGGAAAAAGGAGTGGTATAAAGGCAAAAGTTCCTTATACATAATAGATTCTTAATAAATCTTTGTTGATTGGTTGATGAAATTATTTCAAAGCAAATTTTAAAATCACTCACTCATTGCTCTTCAGACACACCCCATGCTTTCCAATGAATGTGACTTTGGCTATTTATTCTTCCTCTAAGAGAGGTTCCACAGAGGTACTACTCAAAGTATCGTATCTCTTTAGAAGCCAAACTCAAACATCCATCTCATTCAAAAAAACTCAGTCTCTGTCGATTTCCCACATGCAAATGTGATCCCTCCTTCCTCTAACCCCTCAAAGCACATTCTTTATATTTCTGTGCCACTGTTACATCCTACTTTGTCACAGCAAGAACCTTAGTCTTGAAATCAGAAGACATGGGATTGAGTCTCACCTTTGCCCCTTGACCTTGGACAAGGCACTTTATATCTCTGAGGCTCAGTTTAAACCATCTACAAAATTAGCAGAATAATACCTACATGAGTCATCTATGGACAAAACCTATGAAGTACTTTCCCTGCTATGGAATAGTTGAGAAAAAATACTGAGTAAAACTTTAAACCCTATATAAATGAGAATTGTTAATCTTATTACATTTATATACTTGTCCTCTCCTCTACTAGATGCCTTGAAGGCAGAGGCTGATTCAACTTCTCATCCTTGACAGTACCTACCTGACACAAGAACCTTATATATATATATATCTATATCTATATATAATTAGAATTCAGTTCAGTGTTCATTGCACTGTGTAAGATTTTTATTTTTTGTAAGGTCGAAACTTTTATGATTCAGCAGAGGCCAATCTATGTTTAAAATTAAATTGGATTTCATATTGGATGATATTCAGTGTTCATTTCTAAGAGATTATTAACAACATTAATAATTTTCAAAGTTTTAAAAAGAAGTGCTGTGTTATCTTTGATGGAATAACTTGGTAAAGATTCAGAGCACTTTGAAGCCAGGAAAGAAAAGAGCTTGAACTAAAAATCCACAAGTGCATTGTCTTCTCTTGAAGCCCTGACTTTATTTACTTGACCTGCCTTCAAAATTTAATTACTATAAGTATGCAATTGGCAGTTAGGTGTTACAGTGGATAGACAGCCCAGCCTAGAATCAGGAAAACTCATCTTTCTGAGTTCAAATCCGACCTCAGACACTTACTAGCTCTGTGGCCCTGAGCAAGTCACTCAACCCTGTTTACCTCAGTTTCCTAAACTGTAAAATGAGCTGGAGAAGGAAATGGCAAACCCCTTTGCCAACAAAACCTCAAATGGGTCATGAAGAGTCAGACACAACTGAAATTGACTAAACAACAATATATAGGTATGTATATACATACACACTCACAAACATACACACATGTTATATGCCTCCCTAGCCAAAAAAAAAGGCTTTTTATGGATTGTAAATAGCCCTAGTGTGGCTGAACCTCAAATCAACAAAATGGCGTTTGAGTTGTAGAATTTGTTTCAATTTACTTTTAGATCTCGCTTTCTTTCTTGTAGCTCCTGGGCTTGGGAAAATCTGGAGAGTTAATGACTCTCCTTTTTACTTAAAAGGTCCATTGAATTCACAATGTCTTCTGTGCTGGCCAAACAGTTCTAAAGAAGATAGTTTCATTCCAGTTCCATAGTAAATGTGTTTCTGTCTATAAAGTTGAAAGTTAGCAGAGATGTTTAAGAAAAATGTGCTACATTTATACATACATACATATGTATATATCCTTACATATATGTGTGTATATATATGTATGTGTGTGACTTTGTACAGCCCTTCTCACTTAAATCCAATTCACTTGCAAGTCAAGGCATTACCTTCCTTATGTCATGGACCTCTTCAAGAACAAAGGACAACAACAACAACTGTATACATATCTATATGTATGTTATATCCATATGTGTATATATTTACCTAGTATATAAACATTGCCATGAATGATGCCATAAGAGCTACCACAGCATGGAGCAGTAACCTCCTTCCTGTAAGGATCTGAGCTCCAGCTATGATTCTGGGTGGGCCCTTGTGAGAGATAGCAAAGAGTTAAGTTCCCACAAAGCTACCAGTTGCTGAAGTTACTAAAATGTCAGATAAGAAAGTTAGCAAACTGCAGGTGGCCCTGACCAATCAGAAAACACTTAATGGCTTTCAAAAAAACCCAAGAAGAGCATAAACACTGGTCCTTCTAACACTTTCCATACCTGCTCCTGTCTTATGCAGGCCACAGCCTTCCCTTTGATCTGTCCTTTACACTGTATATATCTCAAATGTACCATAGTGCTTACCTGTTGTCTTCTGCGTTAGAATCTGAGCTCTTTGAGGGTAGATACTGTTTTTGCCTTTCTTTTTGGGTGTAAGACCTGGGTTCAAATCTAGCCTCAAATATTTACTAGCTGTGTGAACCTCAGCAAGTCACTTAACCTCTGTCTGCCTCAGTTTCCACAACTGTAAAATGGGGATAACAACTGCTGTCTGATGATCAAATAAGATAATTGTAATGTGATTAGCATAGTGCCTCACATATACTAAGTGCCATGTAAATATTAGCTACTAGTAGTAGTAGTAGTAGTAGTAGTAGTAGTAGTAGTAGTAGTAGTAGTAGTAGTATCCTTAGCCCTTAACACAGTGCCTGGCACAGATTAAGCACTTAATATATACTTATCGACAATGAAATTACCACCATTATGTTTCACCTGGTTTCCTCTCAGTCAACTCTCTATGGAAGAGAGGAAAATTTCTAATTTTGCCTCTACCCTGCTGAGTCTGAGAAGTACACATAGCTCTCCCTCAGGCTTTCTGAAAAGTGTCCATGAGATACAGGCCAACAAAAGCAAAACGTACAGATGTAATATTGCTTAATCTCTTGGGAATCACTGCCTTTTTTTTTTCACTGATCCCATTTTTTTCCTTCTATTTGGTCAGCCAGGCCCCATGCCATCCAGATGGGATACTAGCCTATACTTGCAGGCTTTTCTAGCCAAGGTAGATTCTGATCAACCACATTGATAAGCTGCAAGGATATCTTGTTTCTTTTAAAAATTATGGATAGTGGAACACATACTGGCTAAAGAGTCAGAGGAACTGGCTTCAGATTTCATTTCTAATTCTTAGTGCCAACGTGGAACTTCAGGACCTCTCGGTGCCTCAGTTTCCACACTGGTAAAATGAAGTTGGTAGACAAGATGGCCTCTGATGATCCTATGACTTTTCTTCCTAGGGAAGGAACCTCTCAGGTAAGGAATCACCCTCAGGTGAATTACGTGATCTCTAAAAGATGCCTACTGTGGATAAGCTTCAGGTTTATTTGTCTTTCTGGAAAATCTAGATGTATTTGGGCCATTTTAAAGTCCTATCCTTACCTCCACCCCCTGATAAGAAAGGTACTTTCCTATCTATTGTCCAAGGAATCAAGTCCATCAACTTCAGATGTTACAGAGAACTTTTGTACTTAGAGTAGAACAATGAAAAAGCATTTTCATTCAAATCCAAAGATCTGGATTCAAATCCTGCCTCTGATGCTTAGTACCTGTGAGACCTTGGGAAGATCACTGAAAACTCTACAGGACTCAGTTTCCTCATCTACAAAATGAAATAGTCTTTCTAAAACAGGGGTTCTTAATCTTTTGTCTATCATGGATCCCTTCAGTAAACTGTGAAGCCCATGGGCCCATTGTCAAAATGTTTTAAATGTATAAAATAAAATGTTCATATTATAAAGAAAACTAACTATACTGAAATATAATTATTAAAATATTCTTAAGCTTATAAAGTGGAGATAAAATTATACCTATTTGCTGATGATATAATGGTTTACTTAGAAAACCCTAGGGAATCAGCAAAGATACTAATTGAGACAATTAGCAACAATGGTAACAATTGTTTCAGTAAAGTTACAGGCTACATTCCTCCAAAAAATTGATAGCATTTCCATATAATAATAATAATGAAATCCAACAGGCAATAATAGAAAGGGAATTCCCATTCCAAATAACTACAAAATGCATAAAATATCTAGGGTTCACTCTAAAGTATATAAAACCCTTGTACAAATTCAATTATAAAGTTCCCCTTAAAGATATAAAGAACAATTTAAAAAGCTGGAGAATGATTCTGTGCTTATTGCTAGGTTATGTCAACATAACAAAAAAAGATAATACTGCCAAAGTTAATTTGCATTTTTAGGGCTATACCAATCAAATTATCAAAGAGATACTTTAAAGAGCTTGATAAAATAAAAGCAAAATTCTCTTGAAAAATAAAAGATCTATTTATCAAGGGAAATTATAAAAGGAGTTAAGGAAGAAGGGGGATTAGCACTTCCAGATCTCAAACTCTATTAGAAAGAAGCAATCAGCAAAATCATCTGATATTGGTTAAAAAGTTGAGAGGTAAACGAATGGAACAGACTAGACAGAGAGAATTAGAAACAATGGAACTCAATAAACTCCTGTTAGATAAAACCAGAAAATACAAATTGCTTAGGAAAAAATTATCTATTTGATTAAAAAGACCTGTTGAGAAAACGAGAAAAGAGTCTCAGTGAAATTAGGTTTAGGGCAACACCTTACACCAGTAATAGGAGATTAAAAAACAAAACAAAAAGAAAAACTAGATTCTTGCAATTGCATATTGGTTTATGAAACAACAAGCTAACATTATCTACAATGTATTGTATTTTTATTTTGTTAAATATTTCCCAGTTACATTTTAATCTTGTTTGGCACCCAAGTTTAAGCACATGAGGTCAGCTGGCCTCTTACTTATACCATATTCTATAATACGTTCTAAATGGATATGTGACTTTACTATTAAAGATCATGCAATAAAAAAGTTAGAAATGAAGCAGATCACCTACTTCTCACAGTGATGAGTAGGAAATGTAATCTAAAACAAACAAGGGATAGAAGCAATTAGAAAAGATAAAATAGATAACTTTGATTACATCAAACTGAAAAGATTCTATCCAAACAAAATCAATGGACCAAGGATAAACAGGAAAATGATCAAATGGAGGAGAAAAAGAAAACAAAAACCTTTGTATCAAATTTCTCTGATAGAACCCAAGAACCAAGAACTTGTAGTATCCAAGATATATAAATAATGAATGTGTCTGTGTAGATGTTTGTGTGCATAACTAGAAGTTATTCAACAGATAAGTTGCCAAATGGTATGAAAGAATCCACACCATTAACAATATGAAACCATGCTCTAAACCACTAATAGTAAAAATAAAAATAAGTATATCAAAACAACCTGAGGTTTCAACTTATACTCAACAAATAAGCAAAGATGGTAAAAGATTAGACTAGTTAATATTGAATAAATTGTGAGAAGATAGGTACATTAGTGCATTATTGGTGGAGTTGTGAATCAACACAGTTATTTTAGAAAGCAATTTGGAATTATACAAATAAAGTGATGAAACTGTCCCTACTCTTTTACCCAGGGATTCTATTACTGGGCTTTTATCAAGGATGTCATTGATTTAAAAAAAAAAAGTCTTTATATACAACAAAATATTTATAGCAGCACTTTTTGTGAGAGTGAAGAATTAGAAACAAAGTAGATGCCCTTTGGGGCAGCTATGTGGTGAAATGGATAAAGCATTGGGCCTGGAAACTGGAAGACTTGAATTCAAATCTGGCCTCAGACATTTACTAGGAGCCTGGGCAAGTCATTTAACCCTGTTTGCCTTGGTTTCCTCATCTATAAATGAGCTGGAGAAGGAAATTGCAAGCCATTCCAACCACTCCAGTATCTTTGACAACAAAACCCTAAATGAGATCACCAAGAGTCAGGCATGGCTGAAACAACCGAATGCACACAAACACACACACACACACACACACACACACACACACACACACACACACCCCTATCAACTGGGGAGTAGCAAATAAATGTAAGGGAATATTACTATGCTGTAAGAAATAATGAAAGTAATAAATACAGCCAACTGTGGAAAGATCTACATGAGCTAATGCAGAGTGAAGTAAGCAGAGCTAAGAAAACAAAGTACACAATGCCTCTAACAATGCTAAAGGAAAGTCTGCACACACACACACACACACACACACACACACACACACACACACACACACAGTAATTATAAAGAACAAGCATGGCTGGGAGGAAGAAATATGAACCAAAAGTCTCATTCTATCTCTTGGCAGAGATGGGAGGCCCCAACTTTTGAACATTGTGGTAAGACAGGTACGCTAATGCGTTGCTGGTGAAGCTGTGAATTAGCACAATTATTCTGGAAAGCAATTTGGAATTATTCAAATAAAGTGATGAAAACATCCCTTCCTTTTGCCCAGAATTTCATTACTTAGAGTTTTTCTGACTATTTCGATGTATTGATTAGTTATGCCTATTTATTTCTTCTTTTTCTTTCTTTTCCCTTATAATGATATTATTTGTTACTTGGGATAGCCCTCTGGGAAGAGAAGGGAGAGTGATACAGGAGAGAAACTAGGTAAAGTAAAAAAGAAAAAAGACCAATACTTACTAAAGTGCTTTGATAGCTCATATTTATATAGTACTCTAAGGTATGAAAAATGTTTTACATACATTGTCATTTAAGCCTCAGAAACACCTTGAGGGAGGTCTTATTCTTATCCTTACAGATGAAGCTGAGGTTATATGGCAGCGGAGTGTCTGAGTCTTCCCAGGTTCTTAGATCTTCCTGACTTAGAGTTCTGCATTGTCCAATATGCTGTGTTGCGTCAGTAAGAGAAGTGAGCTAGCACGCCTTACTATTTTTGTAACCATTATCAAAAGCATCGTTATCTAGCTATCAAAGGCTGGAAGGACCCTTAGTCTTCACCTATTCCAACCCCTTCATTTCTCAGATGAGGAAATTTAGTCCCAAACAGATGGTGATTAGGTCAAGGTAACACAGACTGTTAAGTAGCAGAGCTCAGTCAGAACTGAGGTCCTATGTCTCCGAGTATTCCAACTTCAACTTTCTTTCCACGGTATTCTCGTTAAACTTTTTCTTGATCCTAGCCATATCACTGTTCCAGTATCAAAATTAGGCTGAGTACAGCAAGAGACAACACGAATCAAGAATTAGAAATATTCTCTTGTTTTTACCCAACACAATATACCCCACTTTAGAGAAGAGACAGCACTTTTTGTCTTTATATTCTAGCCTATTACAGAGCTTGGATAAATGCTTGGCTGGTTGATTGATTGACTGATTGCCTGAAGGGTCATTTTGAGACAGTTGGTTTGAGCTTAGCTTTTCTATTATTCCTAAGGTATCAAAGCTAAATTAAAATGTACATAAAACAGCATTTTACTGTAAGAGTTATTGCTATTTATTTGTTACAAGGGTTTTTAATCTTTCTTTTTCTGGGAGGAAATGGGGTGAATGAGAGGGAGGTGGAAGGGGGAGAAAATATATTTTTTGGTTAATTGAAAAAAAATCATTAATTTTTTTTTTAAAGTTGTTGCTAGTCCTAAATGTAAAAGTCCCCCCTCTGTCACATGCTAGCTGTGTTACCTTGGGCAAATATCTTAACTTCTTGGTGATCTAAGCACCTCTTTGAGATTAGGGTAGGTATCACCTTGTATTGGTAGAGGGAGCTGCCTCACTTAGGAGCTCCCAACAACAATGGTCCAGGTCTGGTCTCTATTACCCCCTCCTCTGCAAAAATCTATATTAACAATAATAGAATATTATTCTGACAAATAAAGAAAAAAGAAAGCGTACTTCATGCATTAGGGACTTTTTCTAAAGGTGCCTGCAGTCCTGAAATATAATGTATGCATTGTATTAAGATGCCATGAATTAATATTCCAAACACTCAGCCTTGCTGGATTGGCGTGCATGTGCATCTCTCAGATAGATGATCATCATTTTGTAAAAGAGCTGGGCTTCACAAGGTTTCTTCCCTGTTATTTCAATCATGCCAATGTTGAATAGCCTGTCTGGGAAATAGGTTTTAAGCTTTAATAAAGTGAAGTGATAAGGCCCCGAGGGTGGAGAGGTCGGGGGGGTGGGGGTAGGAGGGAAAGGATCCAGCATTTACTCCTATTTAAAATAGATCATGTTAATTTGAATTCTTACAGTGACTGAGTTAGATATGCTGATATGTCAGTATTCTATTATTTTAGCTCCAGTGTGAGATCTGCAAAAGAATAAAGGGAACTTCCAATGCTTAGTATGATTGATGCCAGAATTTACAGGCCAATCAAACTGTTTCAACGAAACACTTAATACTGCTGGTGATAAACTAGGAATTCAGTGCTTAACCAACTGACTGGAGCTGAATGCTGCCCTGATGGGTAAGAATATAGTTATTATAACATGGTCATTTAACTGTTAAGAGTTGATTAATCTCTGATCTTCCTCACATCCCTCCATTCCCAGCCCCCACGTCAATATGCCTCCCCACAGGAAAGAGTTCAGTTGTTCAGGGTGACAGAAAGAGATATTCATGCTTTAGCCACTAGAGTGATAATTTACTTTATCCACATGAACTGCTCCTATGGGGGAATTGTGACCCACCTCTCAGACTTTGTATTGTGTCCTTGACCTTAACAAACCAGTTTCATAAAGGATAGATAGAAGTCAGATTCAGTCAGAAGCAGAAACATAGATGGGGAAGAAACCTGTTCTGGAATTGTGTTTCTCTCTTAAAATTCACACAAAAGGGAAAGGGAAAGGAAGAAGGAGGAGAGAGAAAGGGGGAGAGGGGAGGGTAGAAGAGAGGAAGATGGGAAAGAGGAGATGGAAGAGAGGGAGAGGGAGGGGAGAAGGGGAGAAAGAGGGAAAGGATGGAGAGAAGAGGAAGAGGGAGAAGGGAAGGGAGATGGGGAATAGAGGGGAAGGGATAAGGGGAGGGGAAAAGAGAGGAGGGAAGAAAAGGAGAGGGATAAGAAGAGGGAGAGGGAAAGGAAGGGGGAGAGGGAGAAGAGGAGGGAGAGGGGGAGAAAAAAGGAGAGAAGGAGAGATGCAGGAGGAAGGTAAGAGGGAAAGAGAGTTCATTCTGCAAAATATCCCCCAAAGAAATATATAGAACCTAAAGAATTTGAAATTTGTTTCTGGGCAAACTTTTGCATCCTTCTGGGCCAGAAATAATGAACAGAAAGTCATATAACTAGAGATAGCCAAGATTGACTGAAATGTTTCTTTTACTATGAAAACCTTCATATTGTTACATTGTACCAACAAGTATTGACAGCATGGTGTCATGGAAAAACCCATGGCTTTGGAGCCAGGTAACCTGGGTTTACATTCTGACTGCTACTTGTTGCCTAATGATGCCTGACGATGATGATGATGGATAACAAGGACAACATGTATATCATGCTTACTATGTATGTTCCAGAACTCTGCTAAGCGCTGCATTATTATCATCTCATTAGATCCTCACAACAACCCCATTTTATAGATGAGGAAATTGAGGCAAACAGAGGTTAAGTGAGTTGCCAGAGTCACACAGCTTGGAAGTATCTGAACTCTGGTCTTCTAGACTCTGCAACTCGTACTCTATCCACTCTACCACTTAGCTGCCCAGCAAGTCACTTTCTAGGCACAGCTACCTTATTTGAAAAATAACACTGGATAAAAAGCCAGACCTAGAATGAGGAAGACCTGAATTCAAATTCTGTCTCAGACACATACTAGCTGTGTGACCCTGAGCAAGTCGCTTCACCCTGTTTGCCTCAGTTTCCTCATCTGTAAAATGAGCTGGAGAAGGAAATGGTAAACCACTCCAATATCTTTGCCAACAAAACCCCAAATGGGGTTATGAAGAGTCAGACACAACTGAAAACTAAATAACAAGATCACACAGAGCTCCAAATCTCTGATTCTGTTACAAGGAAAGTCATTTTTTCTGTCTTTTTTAGGAGTTAGCGACTGGACCTATGACTTGAATGGTATCAGGAGCTCCCAAACGAGAAAACTCTCTGTACCATTGAAATTCAGTACCTTCTCTTCAATTTATAGTCTTAGAATTGCCTAGGGCAATAAGGGGTTAAGTGCTTCACTCAGGGTTACAAAGATATTAGGAGTCCAAGTAGGACTAGAACCAAGGTTTTCCTGGTTTGAAGGTCAATTTCCAACCACATTGCCATGATTCCCTTTAGCAGACATATATCTGGATGTTACTGAATGTAAGCAGAGTTCAAGCGCACATTTCCACTTTATTTTATCTCAAATCCTAATTAATAAAATTTAGAATACTCTTCCTCTTTCCTGGTAATTAGGACACCCAGCTCTAACATAAGGGCAAAAGTCAGTACATAAAAAGAATACTAGATACAGCAGGATTCAAGCAATAAATTTTATGGAACGCTGTCATGCTGTCACATTTCAAAGCCCTTTATGATAACACTAAAGCAAATCCATCCAGTTGAGTTAATAATTAGTTAAATCTGTTACGAGTTAGTGATGCACAGATAGTCATTCAAAACTCATGATTAGACAAGTTCATGACATAATTATACAGATTATATATAGTTCATGGGAACTTTGTCATTTTTCTGCTTCTTTTATTCTGTTTATAGAAAAGCTTTTAAAGAGCAAATTGCCTTCAAATGGAAGACTTCTACTTTAATATAAGGTACATAAATATCTGCATAAATGAAAGAAAAATGCTCCTTAAGAAGCCCAGAGTTTCCAATGAAAAGCTTGGAGTGTGTTACTAGGATTTTCTTTTCCAAATTTTTTTTTTATATTTTTGTTATCCTATTTTAAGTATCTGGTGATAATATTAGTTACATTTATAGAAAATCACTTTATAGCATCTGTTATAGAAAAAGTGTGGTGAAGTGGATGGAGGGTTGACCTCGGAATTGGGAATAGCTGGGATCAAGGTGCACCTCTGATACATGGTGACTGGGTGACCCCAGGTAAATCCTTCAATCTCTCAGCACCCCAATCAACTGTCTAAGACTAGTAGTGGGAACCTACATTAATAGAATGAGTTTCCTCATCAGGAGTTCCCATACCAGATTCAGTTCCTTGATATACCATGCTAATTATGTCAAGATATAAACTGTCAAAGTGATAAACTGAGATATAACATTCAAAGTCTAACAACTGTCTCATTGCTAAGATCTAGATGTAAATCTCGAACCAAACCCTAACTGACCTGGTTATTTTCATATGAAGGCAAAAATATGAGGAATGATTAAGGAGTTGTATGATACAGAAGAAAAGATCCATCGGTAGCTCAGTAATCAGAAACTGTGAGATCTTCTGAAGGTCGAGAAATCTTTCAGTTACTTGGGGTTTCCAATGTGACATATGGGGAAAACACAAATCCCAAATACAAAACAGTATTCAATGTTTCAAGGATGAGCATTCATTTATTTATTTATTATGTATATTTTCAGAGAAAGGAAGAGAATGAGGGAGGAAGAGGAAAGGGAAAGGAAGGGAAGGGAAGGGCAGGGAAGAAAAGGGAAGGAGGAGGGAAGGAAAGAGGAAGGAAGGAAGGAAAGGAAGGAGGGAGGGAGGGAGGAAAAAAGTGAGGAAGAGAGGAAGAGGAGAGGAAATGAGAAAGAGGAACAAAGAAACCACAGTCTGATTAGGGCTGAACTCAACAAAATGACCTGAGTATTCAAGGGCTAAGTTTTCACATGAATACCTACACCTAGGAGAGTCAAGAGACCAGAAGATGAGGGCCAAAGAGAGATGACTTCCCCAGTTAGGGTAATGTTGATATTTTCGTGTGCAGGGTGGTAAGTATTCTTACCTCTGACATTTAAAATCAGCTGTGTTATTATGGACAAGTCAATTGACCTTTCTGAATCTGAATTTCCTTGTTTATAAAAATGGGGAATAGGATGGCTTCTGAGATATTTTCCAGCTCTAAATCTGAGTCTGGGAGCCTTTGAGTTCCAAGGAAACTTGAACCCTTGAAAAAATTGTGGGTTAAGAAAGAGTAAAGAAGGCCATGAGCCTAAGTACTGGACTTTTGTTCTATACTGAGGAACAGCAAGAGGAGCACTTAGTTCATGTTAATTCTCTGGGCAGAATCCAGTACAGTACTGAGATTCAGGTTGCTGCAAGGAGGACAGACTTGACCTGGTGCTGAGGGGGTGCCTGGGGCCAGAGAGGAAGGATGTTTATTTCCCAGGAACCAAGGAAGCTGAAATAAGCAACTCTGGCTTTTTATGGAGGTAATTTGGCAAGTTAGGAAGGGGAACTGGAAATTACTGTAAACTGTAGTCTATGTGAATTCACGTTACCTGCTAAACTGAGAAAGTGATTATCTACAATTTACGTATGCTATTCCTTACATTCTCCAAGAGTTTTCTCTATAATAATAGAGTTTGTACAATCAAAACAACTGACTGGTTTGGCAGTACAGCAGAAGGAATGGTGCAATGAATCGTTGAAGGAGAAATAAAAAAGATGAAGGAGAAGCAACCTTGATTCCTCGGGTGGTCATGATGAAAAATTAAGCTTTAGTATTTCTAGCTGACCATCAACTTGCCACAACCTAAAAACAGCTACTAATCATTTAGAATTTTAAGTTTTACAAAGCACTAAAGTTTTTTAACTCCCCATAAGGAAACTGAGGCGTAGTGAGTTGTCCAGAGTCCCATAACTAAGGTGAGAGAGCCAGGAACTGAATTTATCTCCTGACTCCAAGTCCTGTCCTTTCCACAAAAGCAATTATCTCTATCTATCTAAGAATAGTGAATAGTCAGCCTCCAGGATAGTCAGCCTTAATGATACCTCAATTCAGGTTCTACCTAAGATAAATACTGACTATGTAACCCTGAGTCAAGTCACTTAACCTCTTAGTGCCTCACAAAACTCTCTTAGACTACAAATCAGTGTCACGCATTGGTAGAGAGTATTTCTTTATTAGGAGTTGCCTACAGTCATAAAATCAATAACAGGTCCAGAATAGATCTTTATTTCTATATGTCTCATGTCTCTGCATATCCATATCATCTATCTCGACATCCGATTATATATGGATATTCCACAAGATTCTAAAATTAGCAAGATGTTAATGTCTCCGATAGTATGGATGTATCGTTTGCTTCCTCTGCTGCTTGCTAGCTGTGAGATCTTCTGAAAGTCAGGCAATGTCTCAGTTACTGTAGCTTTCTAATACAGCATATGGTGAAGAAATAAATCGTAAATATAAAGCACCCAACATTTTACAGGTAGGTATTTATTTATCATGTATACATTTAGAGGAAGGAAAGAAAGAAAGAAGGGAAGGGGGAGAGGAGGGATGGAAGGAAGAAGGAAGGGAAGAAGGAAGGAAGGTAGGAGGGAAGGGAGAGAGGGAGCAAGGAAGGAAGGGAGGGAGGGAGGAGAGGAGGAAGGGAGGAAAAAAAGGAAAGAGGGAAGGAAAGAAGAAGGGAGGGAGGTAGAAGGAAGGAAAGAAGGAAGAGAGGAGGTAGGGAGGGACAAAGGAATGGAGGAAGGAAGGAAGCAAAGAAAGAAAGAAGGGAAGGAGGAAGGAAGGAAGTCTCTTGTAATAACAGGTATTTTATATACATCAGAGGTGTGCTGGTAAATGTTTAACTATCAGCTCTCCATGGGGGGCAGAGTGTTTATGACACAGTTTTAAATTTAATCTGAATTATTTCTTTATAAGATAATATTGGACAAAAGTCCAATAGTTAGGCTCATACTCCTTACTCTTTCTCAACCCCCCTGTTTGTTCAAGGGCCAGAGTTTCTTCAGAATTCAAAGGCTAACACACTAAGATTTAGAGCTGGGAAAGACCTTGGAAGCTCTCTAATCCAATTCCCCATTTTCTCCATTACCTTCTTAAATTTAGAGACAATCAACAAAAGAATAGATCAAGTCTCCATGCTCACACTAAAAATTTAACAACTGGCTCTCATAAGCTAGTTAGAGCTGACACTAGCACATCCCTATAATAACATGTAGATTAGTAGAACAGCTGCATTGGTAGAGGAAGTTACCTCTTACAGATTAAATGCTAGTCTAGAAATAAAGACACATATAGGATGTGTATATATGTGTGTGTATACATATGTAGAAGAATATATACACACATACATGCAATATACATGTATATATGTGCATACACGTGTGTATACATATATAAATACATATACACACCCATATAAGGAGGGACTACAATTGTATTTGTCTCCATTTAAATTAGTAGCTCAGCATCTGGGGGTGCAAAAGCATTGCTTGAGGAAACTATGCTCCCAGATAACTAAGTTTCCTTTTAGGAAATTCTGTTGCTCTATCTTTATTTTTTTAACTTTAACACATATGCATGCATGCATGTATGTATGCATGTATATATGTATGTATATGCCCACATACATATATATGGTGTGTATATAATATATGATGTATGCATGTACATATATATACATGTGTAAAATATCTATTTTAACAAACCTAGATCAGCCCAGGTAAACTATGTATCCACATGTATTTGAGAAATTGAATACCGAAATCTGGCTAATCTTATGGGAAAAAATTCACATGCTCGAATATAACATTTCAAACATTCACAATAGGTTTAATTTCATACAATTCAGCATCTATGATGACACATTATGTGACTTTCATATGATTTCTTACATTTATGTGGCACTTAGGTTCCACACTGAAGTGATTTCAACTTTCAGCAGACAAGACAATCAGCAAGCCAAAGGCCTTCTTAGTGCTGTTTTGTCATGTCAACAAAGGAAATCTACCACTTTGGCTTCATTTCAAACACATCATTCGGAAGATAACCTTTCTCAGATAATACCCAGCATGTTCATAACAAATAAATCACTGAACTTATATACACACTTGTGTTACCCCAGACCTGAAACTAAAAAATGAATGCCCACAAATTGAACACAAGATCTAACTAAGCTTTTCCATAATGAAAGTAATTTTTCAGGAACTTTCAAAATTAGGGTCAACCCAGGAGTCAGCATCAACCAAGGATGCAACCTAACAAAAAGGAAATGTTCTTCTGTAGGCAAGGGAGGACTTCTCTCAGGAAATTTATAATCTGTTTCAATAGGCAAGCCATACGTATGAGAAAACAAAACAGTATATAGTCCAGTGCTACACTGTGTGGTACTTATCTGTGAGCATGCCGTATCCTATCAATAGAATGTAAGGTTCTTGAAAACAGGGATGACAGTTATCCACCCCTTTCACATTGCGTCTTTCCCCATTGAGGTTCTGATATATCATTGATCGGCACAAGAAATTAAGTGGAAATTTCCTGAGAGTTTTGTGGAACCTGCAGACAGCACAGAAAAAGTTCTTTTTCATATAGTACTTCTACTTAACATTGACCTACATATAGCCTATGACCAAATCCTTAACCCAAATTTTACAATAAGGTACTGTAAACACTCCATAAAAGAAAAAGAAAAAAGAATCAGACTTCTTCTGTGATATGGAGGGAAAGCCAAAAAAAATTTATGCAGATTTTTCCAGATCATGGGGCGGCTGCAACATGGAAGCGATATTTGTATCCCCAGGTACCTAGCACAAAGGCAGTTTTGAATTGATTTGAATTCCTAGTAAACTAAGATCTTAAATAAAAACCCTATATGTAATATATTATTATCATTTTGTTCTGGAATGAAAATTACAAAATTTTGCATCATGACTTCACAGATATAAAGTTGGAAAGGACTTTATAGGCCTAATACAACCTGGATTTTATAGGGTTTGATTAGAGAGAAACTGAAGCCCAGTCTCAATGCATGTAAAGTCATTTCTGAGAGATGGGAGGGCTAATACTAGGTTTATTCTTATTTAAGTTAGTTACTCATCATTTAGGGATGCAAAACCACTTCTCATGGCAACTATACTCCCAGACTGAGTTTCCTTTTAGGAAATTCTGGTCCCCTGCCCATATTTTTTTTTAAACTTTAATATAGCATCACCAAGTGGTATGACAGGTAAATTGGAGAGAAGAACAACTTCTAGCCTAGGGCATACCTAAGGCTTTTTATTTGTTTCCTTCATCTTGTTCCACCTTGTCTAGGACTTTACAAAGATCAGATTAGACAGTTCCTGTTGCTGAACCAAGGGTTCCCTCATGATAATTAGTTTTCCACTTGACCCAAATTCATATGCTGAATCCATTCTCCCTCTACCTATTTTGAGTTTGGAGAACTGGTGACTTAAGACTCAGGAACTGCTAAGAAAATGATGCAGGCAGGCAGGGGATACCCACCTAGAAAACATGACCAAATCACTCAACTGACAAAGGCTCCTTTTACCAATAAGAGGGGACCTTTCTCAAAGCACAGGTTGTGACCCTGCTTGACCTTACTTGAATGTTCCAGATGCCATATCTGAAATGCTCATCCTTAGCCTGGATGGGACTTCAGTGGTCATCTATTTCAGACCCCTCATTTCATAGAGCAGGAACCTGAAACTGAGAAATTAAATAACTGCCCAAGGTCACGTACAATAAGTGACCATCAAGATTCAAACTCAGAATTTCTGCATCAGAATCTAGTGATCTTTCTACCATACCACAGCACCTTCTCCAATGAGCTTAATTTCTGCTCAGTACAGAGTCTTCAAACATTGATCTATAGCGAAAAGACAATCACTTTTGTCTCAAGCTTTCTCTGCTTTCATAGTAAGTACCTCTAGTGGTTGTACCGTGAGCCTTCTTCCGAAAGTTATTGCGACACCACCGACCTTTATGTAAGCCAGTGACTACTTGACTGAGCTGAATCCTCCTGCAGAATATGTATTGGCTATGATCTGAAACTTTCCACTGATACTGATTGCCTCTTTTAGAGGACCCTATTCTTCCTATTTCTCATCTAGACCTACACTTAGACTCTTGCCTGAGGATGCTTTCCCCCAGATTTAGAAGTAGAAGGAATTTCACAGGCCATGTAATCCAATCCCATCATTTCATATAGGAGAAAAATGAGATCCAACAGTTTGAATGACTAATTGCCCAAAGTCATACCAGGAGTAAGTGTCAAACAAAGGTGGGATTAAAAAGCAGATGCTCTTGACCTCAAATTGAGAGTTCTTTCTACCATACTACCCCTACCAATTGCCTGAAAGTTCCCTAGGGACCTTAGAAGAAACACTTATCATTCAGTGAGGTGAAGTGGATATAATCATTCTGAATTCTGATTCTCACCTTAGGAATGTTCCTGTACTTAAGCTTACCTGGAGTGATCATGCAAGAGTCCCAAGGTCTGATGTCACAAGAGATAGAGGCAGTCTATTTTCCAAGAAACCCTGGACTTTAGAATCTACTCATTAATAGAACAACTGGTTTATTGGTCTTATGAGATAGAATGTTGGATAATATACTTTAAGACTTTCTATTTAACTGAAATATCAGTAAGATTCTCATCATCCCTTAAACTGACACAACAAATGTGGGATCAGCCATGTTGCTTTTTTTGCAGGCTTATACTGTCTTATTTTTTGCTAATATTCTATATTTACTCAAATTCTGTATTTTCACTCAAATGCCAATATCTGGGAGAAAGGGGACAGGACATTACTTTAAAATATGCTACTACTCCTGTAAGGCAGATCAGATTAAGGGGTATTGAGGGTAGAGAAACTAAAGCACAGAGAAGCCATGCTTTGCCCATAATTAAAAGACAAATTAGAGGCAATAGTAGGAAGAGAACAGAAACCAGATCACCCATTTTGCTGTCTGCTTGCTGTTCTATCCAATAATTTTCAGTCTTTTAGATAGACTAGTAGCAAAAACAATGAGATCATTAGGCACTTGGTGGTACAATGGATAGAATTCTGGGCCAAGTTTTAGGAGGACCCAAGTTCAAATTAGGCCTCAGAAATTTATTAACTGCGTGAGCCTGGGCAAGGCATTTAAGCTCTGTTTGCTTCATTTGCATCAACTATAAAATGGGGATAATACGGTTTCTATGAGGATCAAATGAGATAATATTTGTTAAAAAAAAAGAAATCCTGGCCCATAATAAGTTTTATATAAATATTTATTCCCTTCTCTATAAACCACACTACTAAATAAGTAATAGTTACCTTAAATAAAGGTGACATTAAGTGGAAGAAGGGAGAAAGAGATCCCTTTTATTCCTCAAATAGTCAATGTTCCACTGACTAATAAGTACTAATCAAGTAAGATGATCCACAGCCCATTTCCAAATATGTGAAGAGTCTTTGCCAGGAGCTACTGTGTAATTATTTCTAAGTGAACTGAAGTTTGGCTTCCCCTATCCCTGTGCCAGAAAGTGAGAAATGGAATCCCATATAGGACAATTACTTGTTTAAACCCAGCTAGAGGATGCCAAGGGTGAATACACTATGGGTTGCTAAACTTAATTGCTGCGGGCATTTTCCTGTAAGACCCCAGGTCCTGGAATTATTGTTCCTCTCCACATTGCACTCAGACAAATTCAACAACAGCCAATTTTATTCTTGTTGAGAAACTGCAGCTCTAGTAGGCAAGACTCAGGCATGGGAAAAAAAGATATGGAGAGAGTCAGCATATTTTCACAGCTGTAAAAGCTTCTCATCATAGGAAAAGGGGGGTGGGTGGAACACATCAGTCCTTAAGCACTTATTACCCATGTCTATATGGTATAAATAACACTTTGGTCATACTGGGAAAAGTATCAGTCCAAAGATTAGGTTTTTTGTTTTGCTTTTTTTTTTTTTTTTTTTTTTTTATAAATCTTCAACAGCTTCAGTCTTGGCATGAAAACCGAAGTATATTTTCCCAAGACCGAACCTACTTCTGAGATGCCACACACAGCTGATTGAATACAGAACTTAAGAATGCTGTAGGTCATTCAAGATACATCTATCTGATGAGCAAAAATATTGACATCTATGTGACTGGGATAGCAAGTGAAGCTTGGTCAATAATAAATAATAAAATAAAAAATAATAAAATATTAAATTGATAAAATAAATACATATTTAATATTTTAATACATATGTATTTAATACATATTGAGTGGAAAGACCCAGGAAGTGACTAGACCCATGCCTCTGACATGTAACAGCTATGTGACTGGGTAGTTTACCTAGCCTCTCAATGATCTAAACAATTTTCTGAGACTAAAGTTGCAGAGCGTGCCAATCCATGTTAGTAGAGAGCCTTTCCTCACTTAGGAATTCCCTGTACCGATGAAGTCACAACTCTAGTTCCTAATATATGGTGTACATTACATATATATATACACACATATGTATATATGTGAATACATATTATATATAATGTGTAATAATATATACATATAGATACATATCTAATATATATGCATATTATATGTGCATGTATGTATACATGTAAATATGTATATATAACATGTATACATATACATATATACATACACACATGCTTACACACAAACATTATGACATAGTAGATAGAAGTGGCTGGCACTGAAGCCATGAAGACTTCTTACCTTCAACACATTCTAGTTGTTTGACCCTTTGCTAGTTAAACTATCAATTCTCCAGGCAAATCTGTGAACCTAAAATTACAGAGAAGATGCTGCACTGGTAGAAGGAGTTACCTCACTCAAGAGTTCTAGTTTCTATCCTTATAATATAGCCCAACCCATATATTCAATCAGCCTAACCCTTGAGGCCTAGAGGAGGTTGTGTGACTTGCCTAAAGTGCCAGGATTTAATCCCAAACTCTCTGATTCCAAAGCCAACACTCTTTCTTCTAGTCAAATAGGTAGGGGAAAAATGGTGCCCCTTCAAAGCATTTGTGGTTTCCCCACCTCCCCATCAAACATTCACTGGAGGACATACTTGTTGAGTTAGAGAAACTATCAGCAAAGTTGTCATTACCTCAAAATAAAGCAGCAAACATGGTGTGAATAGTTCGGAAAGTATGTGCAAGGCCATTGTGATGGAGTGTATTAAAAGCAGACCTAGGACTTGGGAAAACCTGCATTCAAAGCTTGCCTCTCTGATACTCTGTGGACTTTGACTCTTCCCTCTCCTCTGTCACATTCTTTCCTTAGAGAAATCTCTTCCCTGAAGCCCTCCTCTTGTCACTGGTGACTCTTTCCCCAAGTCCATCATATTAAGAAGGTCCCTAACCATGTGTCATTCCTCAGACTTCTCACCTTCTACCTTGCCCTAGCATTTACTAGTGCCCTGGTATTCTCTGGAGGGGTACCATCTTCCACCATTTCCAACTTACCTATATGTATCGTCTTCCTCTATTACAATGTAGCATCCCTGAGTTTGCCTTGAGATTTGTATATATTTGTATCCCCAATGCTTAGTACAATACATGCATATAATATATTGTAAGCATAATACCATGCATATAATCAGTATTTAATAAACGTACTTTTTCTCTCTGTCTCTGTCTCTCTCTGTCTCTGTCTCTCTCTGTCATACTGAGCAAACCCAAACTCTTGGTGACCCAGGAAATTCTCTAAGGCTATAAATTACACTCTAGTTGAGGGTATATATCAGTGGAGAGAGTTTTCCCACCAGGAGTTCCTCACAAGGTTAAAATCACAGATATCTACTATGACTCTGATGAAGATGACAATGGAAGAAGAAGGAAAAGAAGGAGAAGAAGGAGGAAGAATGAGGAGGAGGAGGTAGCAAGACAGAAGTAATAGCACTTAGATTTATTCTTGTGAAAGTCATTCAATAAGTTAGTTAGTTCTGCTGACCTTATCTTTTTCTTTTTTTTTATTCTTTGATCTAAGGAATTGTTTTCTGAGAAGAAGGAATACTTCATGAAAAATAGAGGTGATACTTTAAAAAAAGAAAAGTTATGTAAGAGTCACAATTTTTCACGATTGGTAGGAACCCACTGATTACTGGGAAACCTTGGTTTTAATCAGTTACTTTATCTACCAGCTTATATACTCTCTACATTCACTTGGACTCTTTTAAAAATCTGGGCCTCATCTTGCTGGACCAACCAGAGGATGATGCTTCTTGATCTCAATGAAGCCAAAAATACCTCACAATTCATTTGAATAAACTGTATCTAAGCATCTCACAGATAATTTGAATAAATTCTAAGTTATCTGGCATTTTATTAAAATATCTGTGAAAGATATGAATGACAATTCATCAAACTAGTAGTAGTTTACAAACAAATAATCAGGCTGATTAGAGGATTTTTTTTGTCACAGCAGGTACCAGAGTCAGCCTAGATGCTACTTACTATAGAGCACTGATCCTAGAATCAAGAAGACCTGAGTTCAAACTCAGCCTCAGACACTCACTAGCTGTGTCACCGGGAAAAACTACTTAACTGCTTTCTGACTCAGTTTCCTCATCTGTAAAATGGACAATAATAGCACCTACCTCCCCTGTAAAGGGTTCGGCAAACCTTAAAGCATCATATAAATGCTAATTATGATCGTTATTATTTTTCATTATTGTTGTTGTTTGGTCGTTTTTCAGTTGTGTCAGGCTTAGCAAAGACACTAGACTGGTTTGCTATTTCCTTCTCCGGCTCATTTTACAGATGAGAAAAGTAAGGTAAACAGACTTAAGTGGCTTGCCCAGGATCACGTATCTACTAAATATCTGAGGCTGGATTTGAACTCAGGAAAACAAGTCTTCCTGATTCCAAGTCCAGTGTGCCACCTAGATTCTTTGTAATTATTGTTATGATTATTTCCAGGCAAAATTATAATCAGTACTTATAGAGATGACCAGGCAGTGATGATCACATACAATTAAAGGTCTTGAAGTGCCAAACAATTAAAAGCCCACTAGTTCAGTGGAATTTAAATAAATTTTGTCTTTAGTGCATTTGACTGTTTTAATTCTTTGAAAATCTGTGTATATGAATGTATTTTACTTAAATAATTATTCAAATGTATGCATATTTATATAAGTGAACAATAACTTCAAATATTAAAGTAAAAATTTATGAGTAACTAAAAAACTAGTTCAAAATTCAAGATTCATTCTGATTCCCCCCCTACCATAGACACACACAGAGAAATGTTAATTCATACACTTCTTCACATAATATTCTTATTTTCCTTTTATCTCTGTAGTTACAGAAAGACTCTAATCAGCAAATCTTCCGGTGGGGAAAGGGTCCCTAGGAACTTTTCTGACATAGCTCCCCTTTCTCTATGGTTTTGAATGGAAGTATGACTAGGTGATTTATACCCTCAGAACCACCCACTTCTCACTCTACTTTCTAGCTTCACCCCCTCTACCCCCCAACTAATGAACATGAGTTTGGAGGAAACAAAACTAGCTTATTAGGAAAAAGTTGGGAACACCTGATCTTCTGGGTAATTCTAAATACCAGAATTATTTTTACTAAATATCCTCTTTTTGAGGAAGCCAGCCAAAGGCACACAAACCTAGTATTAATTAAATCTACTTGTGACAATCCAAGTTAAAATTGTTGCTAGGCCTTAAAGTTAAACTGTAGTAAACGGTAGTAAACTATTTCTGGCATTAGCAGATGAATGTAATTATCAATCAGCCAATAAGTTGGTAAGCATTTACTAAGTAACTAGAATGCCTGGCACTGTGCTCAGTGTAGATACAAAGACAAAAGAAAAAAAAAATCCTTGCCACCAAGGAGGATTTAGAATGAAACATTCCAACAAGGAATATACAAGTTACCCTTAGAAGGAAAGGCAGACAAGGAAAGGTCACCTACCAAAGATGGTACTTGAGCTGAGTTCTGAAGGACACTAGGGATTGTGGCACAGGTAGAGGTAGGGAGATAGTGAATTCCAGGTATGGAAAGTACTGAGACAGGAAATGGAGTTTCTGGCAAATAGAGCAGTATGGTTACAATTGAGGGAAGTGATGTGTAAGAAGACTGGAATGGGAAGAAAAGCCCAGGATGTAAAGAATTTTCAGTGTCAAACAGAGGATTTTATATTTAATTCTTGGGGTAATAGCAAGCCACCTGAATTTATTGAGTAGATGGGTGATAGAGTCAAACATGCAATTTAGGAAAATCAATGTGATAGTTATGTAGAAGATGAACTAAAGAGGGTAGAGATTGAAGGCAGTTAAAATAATCATCTGATTAAACTTTTAAAAGTTCCTTATCAACGGAAAACAAGCCACCTACATTTCATATTTATTGTTTGTTCATTCAACAAATATTTACTGAGCATCTTTGATGTCTGAGGCCCTAAAGAAGGTCTCAAAGGGGATAGAAAATGAAAATCGAGTTATTATTCTCATGTAGTTCACAATCTAGTAGAGGAAATGAGACACATAAACACCTATAGAGCAAAGTAGAATATATGACCCCCCCCATAGCCATATATGATGAGTTGGCCTCAAAATTAAAACAAAAGTTACAAGCCTATCAACAGCAGACTGTATATTCTGAATTATTTTTACTATTCATACAATTAGATTTGTGTTAACTCGACTAATCTCTTTCACTTTATATCCTTTTGTGGCCTGGCTATTGATGAGGAATGGTAGGTCATGGCTACTATATTATGGTCCAGGTCCATGGATGGCTTTTCCTTTGCACAAAAATTTTAAAAATGGAGACAGGAGGAGTAAGAAAGCAGAACTTAAGTTTACATGGCTTATGATCAAACATTCGCCTCCTCCTCATTCATTCTCTTAGTGCTTTCTAATATTTTTTTCAGTATTAATACCTACAAATATGCTAGGATAGAAGATACTTGAGACAGTAAATCAACTTTTCACCCCATCTCAAAGAACCTATTAAATCAGTCATCTCTCCAGCAGTATTTTCCACCTATAACCACATACACATTATTATGTGAATATGTACTATCCATTTTGTCTTTCCTTCCTTCTCTCAGGGAAATGACATCTCAATTGTACCCCAAGGTTAAAAAAAAAATTGTCAGTGGAGAGTAAGAAAATCCTATAAATCTCCATATAACAAAGGCTTCATACCAAAATGTCTTGTCTCTACACACTGGTTAAGAAACTCTTTTAAAATCTCAATGGCGTACAGTATTAAACTCAAATACCAATTCAAATATCAAAGTTCATTATGATTACCTCCTCCCCCCAAGGAAAAATAATATAACTACTCCCTGCTGTAAGCTGATTTGCCAGAGAAAGTTGTTTATAATACTATACTTTTATATATTTTTTTCTTTCTAATTCAACCAAAGTTAGTCATATTTCTAGGTTTCAGATTCATAACTTGTGTCATCCTTAATACTTTTATTTCCTTTACACATACCCCCCTGTCCAATCAACTACCAAATGTGTATTCTACCTCTATCTCTCACGTTTGTCCTCTTCTCTTTAATCTCATGACTACAAACCTCTTCAGACCCTTACCATCTTTCCTTTGAACTATTACACTAGATTTTTGATTGGTCTCCCTAACTTCAATTTTCCCCCCTTTCCAGTCAATCCTAAACACAGTTGTCAAAGGAATACCACAGATACAAAAGTGTGACTTACTTCTCTGCTCAAGAAGCTCCAATGGCTCCCTACTGCCTCTTGGATCAAATACAAATTCCTCCGTTTTTCATTTAAAGAAGTCTCAGTCTGGCTCCAATTTATCTAAATGTATCTCATATTATTTCCCTTAACATACTCTACATTCCAGGCAAGCTAGTCTTTTTTCTCTTCCCTATATAAATCATTCCATCTTCCACCTCTCTGTTTTGGCATGTACCATAGCCCAGGATGCAATTCCTCCTCACCTCTAGCTCTTAGAATTCCTGGCTTCCTTTGAGACTTTCTTCAGGATAACCTCCTACAATTGTGCTTCTTGATCCTCCAAGTTATTAGCGGTTTCATAAGTACCCCCAAATTACTACTTACTTTGTATTGAATCCTATGTTTACATTTTACTTCCTCCCAATAGAATGTAAAATTCTTGAAGAGTGTTTCATTCCAGCTTCGTATCCCTAACAGAATGCCTAGTTCAGCTGTCTCAGTCATGTCTGACTCTTCTTGACCCTATTTGGGATTTTCTTAGCAAAGATACTGAAGTGGTTTGTCATTTCCTTCTCCAGATCATTTTACTGAGGTAACTGAGGTAAACAGGGTCAAGTAATTTGCCCGGGGTCACACAGCTAATAAGTTTCTGAGGCCAGATTTGAACTTAGGAAGATGAGTCTTCCTGACTCCAGTCCTAGCACTCTGTCCACTAGTATACAGAAGGTATTTAATAAATGCTTTTGAAAAAATAAATGTATGAACTGTTATATGGGTTATACTAAGTACCAACCAAGTATCCATGAGGGTATAGTATTAACTAGTTTGGAAAAAAATATTAAATACTTGGAAAGACTGATGATTTATCCTTGTATCTGCTACTTCCAACAATGCAGAGTAAAACTCCTCCCTGTTTCCTGAGTTTGTGTCATATAACAAAGAAGTTCATTACTAGGTCCTTTTCTATCTTGTTAGGACTTGTGCTCTATTGGAACAGCCTTAGAGACACATCCATGTCATGATAAGGCATCATATTAAGGTTTGAATGGAGGACCATCATAGAATGAACATTTGTTCCATTTAAAGGCTCCAGCTAAAATGGCATACTAATTCTCCTTTGACACTCTTCCTCCCCCATCCTTTCCTCTTTATTTCTTGCTTCCAGCTTAGCATCCTTTCCCATATCAAAGCAATGTGTAATTCTGCTCACCTTTAGGTTTTCTATACCTTCTAGAGACCCCTGCTTAGTCTTGTTTGCACTAAAGTCTCATCTCAAACCACTGCATATTCATTGCAGAAAGGGAATCCAGAAGCCCTTTAGCACAACCCCTTTATTTTACAGATGAGGAAACTGAGGCCAATGGATCAACTAGTCCAAGGTCATTCGGGTAGTAATTATCAGAGACAGGGTTTTAAATGATGATCTTTACCTCCTATGTCAGTGCTTGATCCTCTGGAGCATGTTGCCTTCTAAATGAGTAGTAAAGATATTTTTTTCCTTTTGCCCACTGTTAATACAAATTTGGAATCAAGAGTTACAAACTGATGAAGGAAAAGAAGTATAGTTATTTCTCACTATGAAAAATCTGTCCATAATAAAGATCCTCAGTGTTTGTGTACAATTTGTAACAGGTTTGGTCTAAACAAAGATTCATGATTCCTCTTCAGAGGCAAAATACACAAATTAGGCTTTCTACCCTCCCCCAAACTCTTTCATTCTCCTGGCTTGCAACTGGTTAGCTCAGTCGGTTGGAGTATTCTGCTAATGAGGTCAAAGTCCCTGGAGTTCTCTGATCTTGGCAGTCTAGTGAATGCCTGCACAGGTCACAAGGGAATCCTTCAGGAGTGAGCTGTCCTTTTCCCTGAAGGGTGACAGATTCTATAGGTGAAACAGGGGATGTAAAAGTGAGAGTGTGACCATGAACAAGCAAATCAGCTAAGCTCCCTGTGTCCTCAGTTTTCTCATCTGTAAAATGAAGGGGTTTTAGATCATCTCTAAGGTCTCTTCCAGCTTGAGATCTGTGATCCAGTGGTTTTATGATCCTGTGAGGTAATGAAAAGTGTCAGTCAAGAACCAAGGTGATCCTGCTAGTCTTCCTTTATGAATCCAGAGGAACAGAGGCCTTCAAATGGAAACATTCTATTAAACAAGTTGTAACCTTATCTCCATAATGAGAAGAAAGCATAGATCCTCTTCCCCTTTCCTTCTGAGAATGTTAAGCTCTTCTTGTCATCTGATTTTTATCTTGATTTGCATAGCCTACCTTTCTTCAAGCCCAATTCTTTTTTTAACATAAAACCAAGTAAGAAATTTTATTTGTATTTTTCTATGATTACTTTAGAATGATCTTTTCTCTTGCCTGATTGGTAATGCTTTTTGAAGCTATATTAGACTCTTTTTGTTTTCTACTTTCATTCTTATAAACTGATTTTCTTATCTGTCTGCTTCAAGGAAATCCATGTGAAACCCAATTCTTAGTGAACCTCTCTACCCTGAGACTGCATGCCTGTTCTGTTACACAGAGCTTTCTAAAGTGAAAAACAAACCCCGCATATAAGCCAGCCTTTGCCTCTGAATAAGTCAAATGTATACTTTAGCAGCTAGGTCTCACCTACTGCAGCACAGATATTTTGGAAAAGGTTTCCAAAGTTGTGACTTTCTCCTGGTTATGCTGGGTCAGCCATACCTTTAGAACTTCCTTGGGGAGAGACCACAAACATTTCCAAAAAGGCTCTAGTACAGTTTCAGAAAGAGCAAGGGATCACATTACACCTTGGATCCTACAAGGCGGGGCCATGATTCTAGGTATTTGACCATGGTAAAGAGGACTCAATGCATATTAAGTATTAGAGATGAAGAGAAAGACAAGTCACTTGTCCTCCACTGAACAAAAGGAAGTGACCGGTCCACATGACCTTATTTTTTTCCTTGTATATTTCACAGATTAAAGCAAATATGAGGCAAGATTTAACCAATGGAACCTACAAACTGGTCTTAACTAGTAAAAAAAAACTGTATTATTGATGTCTCATTTCAAAGCCTTCAAACTAGTAAAAGTAGCTGAAATTGTAAAGCAAAAAAGATAGTAATAGTAGCTCATATTTATAATAAGCACTTTAAAATTTGCAAAGTGCTTTACATATATTATAAAGGAAAGTAATTATCTTTGGCCAAGGTTATTTTATATCTGCAACTTAATTACTTGGCTTACACTGAACAGCAAACAGTTGGCTGGACTGAGGTAAATAAGTTAAAAAAACAAATGGGTAAGTTCATGTTTTAAAAGGGAGATCTCAACTAAATGAAAGCAAATGAAGGATGACTAAGAAGTACATTTGGCCCTGCCAAGGCAATGACACTGCATGTGTGAACTGATTTTACTACCCTAGTGACTACTAAGATAGTGTTACACTCCTTTGATCTGTTGAGGAAATGATTTACACTGTAAGTACAGCTGAATTTTTTCCAATTCCTATTGCATCAGTTCCAGGGGGTCCCATCCACAACCTCAAAGGCTCTGAACTTTGTAATTAGCACTGTCAAAGCTACTGGAAATGATGTTTTGGAGAAAATGGTCATGGTGTTAGTTACCCTCTATTTCAGCACTTCTTTGTTTTTAAGAGAAGTATTTGAAAAGCCATGACCATAGCAGAGATCTTCATTTTAAGGTTCTCTATAAAAGCCAGGAAAGTTAGTATGAAACAGCAATGTACATATATTTATTGGAGAAAGTGGGATTTGGTGACGCTTTCTTCCACTCCCTGTGCCAAGGTGCAGCAGAACTCCAGTCCTGTCTAAGTAACTGTCTGCGACTGGATCCAGCAGGCCCCAGGTGTTTCCTTAGCTTGCTATTCTGGAAGCTGCTTAGATCCAAGTATTTTCTCACTCCCTTTGGATCTAGAAAGAATCCAGGTGCTTTTGAACTAAACATCTGTAGAATTAGAGCAAGCCAGGTGTTTCCTTACAGGTTGGTCAAGGATGGAGCAACGGGTGCCCAAGATGAATCAGGATTCAAGGAAACCTAGTATATCTCTCCACTTAACTGATGGATGAACTGATTAACGGACTGACTGAAAGATGGGCCTTATAGAAGTTAAGTCTATCTGGGCAATGAAACAGTTAAGTTCAATGTTGATCTCTGTAGACCAACGTTGTCACTTGCTTGGCTTTAGCAGTCCTTCTGGGAGTGCATCTCAAGGCGCTAAGGAATTCAGATGAGGAGAAAGATCCCAGAGTCCCCAGCAGGCTATCTAAATGAACAACTCTTGGAACACTTCCTTGGCCCTTCCTTCCTTCCTTCCTTCCTTCCTTCCTTCCTTCCTTCCTTCCTTCCTTCCTTCCTTCCTTCCTTCCTTCCTTCCTTCCTTCCTCCCTCCCTCCCTTTCTCCCTCCCTCCCTTCCTTCCTCCCTGTCTTTTTTTCCTTCCTATACTCTACACACTTTTCTCCCCACATTCTGTACTTCCTCCGTTTCTCTAAAGGACCTGCTCCACTGAGGGACTTTTCAGGAGCCCCGCTGCTGCTGCTGCTGCCGCTGCCTCTCCAGCAGTCTGCTCAGTGCAAGTAGGACAGTACGGTGCACAGGCGAGCAAGGGCACAAAGAGCGTGACCTCTCTGTGCTGCCTCCTTCTCTGGCCTCGGTGAAGGATGCGAGCCAAACTAGCGGGATAGAAACTCCCTCCCCCTTTCCTCCCTCCTTCCACGCCACCCTGGCAGGGGCTGCGGCGGCGGCGGCAGCATTGCTCGCAACAGCAGCCTCAGCCGGTTGGTTAGCCAGCCAGCCCCAAACCCCACGTTTTTTGTTTGTTTGTTTGTTTGGTTTTTTTTTTTTTTTTTTTGGTCCAGTGCCAAGCGTAACCAACCTCCTCCGATCTCGTTGTTCGGGCACAAGTGGCTTTGTGAGATAGCAGCCTCAGGTTCCTATTCCCTGGAAATAGCATAAACGGCTTACGGATGTGCAAGGCGGAGACTTTCTAAGAAACCCTGTGTTCTGTGGGTCTCTTTATCAAGGCAGCAGCAGCAGCAGCACCCTTCGGCCCTCAGATCCGGCGCCCCTCACCTCCCATCGTACCCGAGGCCAAGCCACAAGAACACGCAGGCTGTGCTGACGGGCGGGGGAGGGGGGTGGGGGAGAGTCCCAGAGAGAAAGGCCTGAGGGGCTCCTATTCCACTTGGAATCTTCTCCCACCTCCACTCCCCTTTCAGCTCCAGAAGAACGCGTACGTGTCTGGGGAGACGTGTTTAATTTCTGGGACTAGTTTCCCCCAGCTCCTCCCAGTTCATTAGGTTTCTTGTTTTGGTTTGTGTTGATTTGGTTTGGTTTGAGGGTTGGGATGAAGAGGTAAAGAAAAAAACGGGAAAGCTAAGGAGATGGATGGAGATCAATAATCCCTGAGTTACCTGGGGCGTGGATGGGGGCTGGGAAAAGGGGCACACGTAAATTACACGTAATGCAGGACTTTAGCTAAGCTTCCTTGTTCTGCTTCCAATCATCCATCCCCACAGAATCACCTCATTTTATCTACATTTTTAAATGACAGGACAGCTTGGGGCGGGGGGGGGGGGGGGGGGGGTTGTGATGGTGAAGGGAACGGAATCTGTGCCTGTGAATGGTATAAATATCATTTTAAAAAAATAAGATGAACACAACGAATGTAACTGAGGTGGAGTAATATCTTTTTACCTGCTGCACTCTGAACTCAGTCCGCCCTTCCTACCCCGCACCGCTTTCTTAATCTTAGGTTCTAGTCCTGACACCAGACTCAAAACCTTCCCAGACAAGAACCCGCAGGCAGATCTTAGGGGAGAAGTTTCCAGCCTCCACCTCCCATTCCCACCCGCTACATCTAGACTCTCTGGTTCACTTCCACCCCTCCCGAGAGGAGGGAAGAAGGGGAGAGAGCTCTTTTCCCAAATAAGCAACAGGGCTTCCACCAAGGGAAAGCCCTCTTCCAGCACACACCCCTCCCGTCCCCTTCTCCTACTCCACTCTCCACTCCAAACGCCCTTCTCTTCTGCGCTTCACTGTATTCAGTCTCTAGACTCGGAAACTTCTTTCTAGTCTCAAGTCGGTGCTATCCAGTTTAACCTCTTCTCTGTCTGACCTCTCCGAGCTGCCAACAAATGACTTATTTCTAGACACCCCCCTCCAATAACACACACACACACACACACACACACACACACACACACACACACACACACACACACGAGGAGGAATGTGCTGAGGACCCGAGTTGAAGGAAAGCACCACCCCTTCCCCTCCTGCCCCGAACCACTTGCAAACAACCTCCAGAATTTTGTGTAGTGTGGCATGCGTTTGGGTTGAGTGCGTGTCCCAGGATCGCACGAGGGGGTGGGGTGGGGGGACAACCGGAGAAGGCAAGCAGCCGCACATCTGGAGGTAGGGGAAGTGGGAGGCTAGGGGGCGGGGAAGTGAGCCGCTAGCTCAGCTTCGTTCACCGGGGTCCGCTGCCAGAGTTATCTCCACCGCTGAGGCTCCAGAGGGAGAGGGATGGGGAAAAGTTTCAGAGTCCGGAGTAGGAGGGGGGAGAGGGGAAGATAACAAAAGGGATGGGGGTAGGGGATAGGATGTTGCCGGTTACCTGTCCAATGTTGATGAATCCGTATTTGCTAGCTATCCTGTTGGCCTCCTGGAATCCCCCGGCGATCTTTACAGCCCAGTGGTTGGTGTACACGCGAGTCCTACACACGGGCAGCAGGCAACCCAAAAGGAGGACCAAGACACAGAGCAAGTCCAATCGCCCCAGGCAGCACCGACTCCTCCAGCCCATCGTCCTTTCTCCTCCTTGGGAAACCACCCCAATCAACACAACTCTTTCAAAGCTCCCTTTCCCCTGGGTTCCAGCGGCTTCTTGATGTTTACCACTTCCAGTCAGACAATCCCCAGCCGCAGCGAGAAACCCTTCCAAATTTAGGTGGAAGAAACTAGAAATAGCTTGGAATATTGCATTGGACCTTGCGCCGGCTTCTAGACCATCTCTGATTGTTAAGGTGAACTACCCAATCTTCTCCCTTTCAGGAGATGAAGTGAGTGGACAGGAGCTGCTCTCCCAGTTTTGAAGCTTTTAGGTTTGTTTGGTTTTCTCTGTACAGATGAGTGTTTTGAGTTTGTCTTTCTTCTTCACCGCAGTTCTTTTACCTCCTTCTCACTCCTGTTCTTTATCTCCCCACTTGATTATCTTGTGTTTTCTTCCCTCTTTTCTCCTTAGGTCCAGAGAGCAGCAGCGGCAGCAAGCAGAAGCAGCAGCAGCAGCAGCAGAAGCAGCAGCAGCAGCAGCAGCGGCAGCAGCAGCAGGCAGTGTGAGTGTTGGCAGCTGAGCGCCTCTTCTGCTCCGTCAGACTCAGAAACCTCCCTCCCTCCTCTCTCTCTCTCTCTCTCTCTCTCTCTCTCTCTCTCTCTCTCTCTCTCTCTCTCTCTCTCTCTCTCTCTCTCTCTGTCTCTCTCTCTGTCTCCCTCTCTGTCTCCCTCCCTCCCTTCTCTCTCTCTCTCTCTCTCTCTCTCTCTCTCTCTCTCTCTCTCTCTCTCTCTCTCTCTCTCTCTCTCCCTCTCCCTCTCCCTCCCTCCCTCCCTCCCTCTCCGAGTAGTGAGTGTGGAGTGTGAGTTGAAATGGCAGCAGCGCCTTCTCTGCATAAATGAGTCTCCCCCCCACACACACCCCCTACACAACCCTTCTTTCCCACCTCCCCCTCACCCCCTCCCTCCTCCTGCCGTCCGAAAGCGGTACGGATCCAGACTCCGACTAGGTCCTAGCGCCGACTCTTTGAACGTAACCTCCAGGATCCCGGGCAAGAAGAAACTGCACGCTGTTACATACAAGGTGTATGTAACCTAGTGGGTTCTGGGGTTTGAGGTTCCACTTTCCCAGCCCGGCGCTTCTTATAATTTTGCTGCTACTTCCTGAAAGACTGGAGAAACATATAGTTTGGGTGACCTAGAGATTCATTCATCCTTGGTCTTGAACGTCCTTTAACAGCTAGCATTTAAGAAGGTCAATTTCATGTCAATTGCCTAAGGAATAACTTGAGATTTTCACTTCGTTAATTCTTCATCCTTTTCACCAACTGTTTATTTCACACATTCTATTCCAGAGAAGGAGCTTCTAACTCATTATAATATTCCCATAGCCAGAGAAAGTAATGGACTTGTTGACATCTAAAAGCAGTGCACTCCATACTACACAATTCCATGGGAGAATAAAATTTCCCGGTTAATTTTTTTCTATGAACATTCCATATGAAAATAAGATAAAAGTTGTTCAGTTCAAGGGAATGGGTATCTGCTGCTTGCATTGTCTAATTTTTTTTTAATTTTATTTTTTATAAACTAGGGCAAAAGTTGTCCAACTTTTCAAGTACTCTATGTACTGGAAAAAGTAAATGACTTCAATAAAAGGGCACAAATGGAAGGTCCTGAATAAATATTCCTCTTCTGCCAACTCTAATTCTTTACACTAAATAGTAATTGCAAGAAAAGAAAAAGCACAGAAATGATTTAACAGATGCTTCTCTACTTCATTTCTGCCCCTCCCCATTGGGTCAAGTGATTTCTCAGCAAAAGAGCAAAGTTGCCCCTTCTGAATTATATTTATCAGTTTTCAGACCACTGGCTGTCTTCCAGATCAAGACAAGTATCTCTTTCCCCCTTCTCAGTGCTATATTACCATTACTAGATTGTAGAAAATTAATTTATCTCAATCCAAGCTTTTCACAATACTTTGCATTTATCTTTCTTCTCAAGAGATTTGTCAATATTGAACTAGCACCCCTGTGAGATTATCATAGTGGACAAATATGTCTATTTCTTCAATGTATAGGCTGAAAAATATAAAGCTAGAGATTAAGCATTAGACTACTTTGCTTAGATTTTGGGATTTTAATTCATTCCTCCAACCCAGTAATTTTTTGTTTGCAGACTAGGTAGTAAACTCCCATATTGGTATTTATGTATGGGGAAGCTGTTTAATTCGTTCACATAAACCTAAACTACATGCACTCAAAAAAGTCAATCAAAAACAGACTTTGTTCTGGTCCCTGATAAGCTTTCAAAGTGAGAGAGACAAACAGTCTTCCTTTCTTATGGACCTTTGCAGGAAAGTCATGTAGAAATCACTCACACTATCCCCAAAGGTTAACCACCACTAAAGGAGATTAAACCACCACCTTATGAGTCAAAATTGTAAACATCGATCTGTATTTCCTTGAGTGTTCTCATTCTCTAATTGTTGAATTCTGGGAGTGTAGCTTTAGACACTTCCCTTTGAAAGGAAAATTACCTATGAGTTTCAAATTTGAAATGAAACTTAGAGGAATTACTATACCTCCACAGAACCTAACTTCCTTGTGGTAAGGGTTGTTGTTTCCTAGGATAAGTGGTAGAATTATTCATTGATTTTTTTCTCTCCATGGACTCTTTCTTTTTCTTCTTTCCAATAACACTTTTTCCTCCTGTAGCCATGCCTTTCTTGGCATACCTAACAGTTGCTATGTTGAACATGAACGAGAATTTCTAAGTAAGGTAGGAAGTGGACAACCACTTTTCTGCTTTGTAAACTAATACCTGGACCAGCATTTAGCTTACTCAAAGGATATATTCTTCCATTTGGATGAATATATATTAGGAAAGGGAAACCAGTTCTGGAAACCAAACAAAATGTGGAACCACCATTCACTCCTCAAATCCTTATTTAAGGTCTTGACCCATTCATCTTATTCTCCACATTTACAGTACACACACACACACACACACACCTTTCTATTTAAAATAATGCTCTCACAGATTATAGCCTCAGAACCTTCTTCCCACAGGCCAATTCATAGTACAGGTCTCCTGGTTTACATCCAGGCACCACTTAGTTCTTACTTTCATTTCTAGGGCAGGTAGGTAGTGCAGTAGATAGAGTACCACTGTAGGAGTCAGGAGGACCTGAGTTCAAATCCCACCTCAGACACTTGACACTCACTAGCTGTGTGACCTTGGGCAAGTCACTTAACCCCAATTGCCTCATCCTGGGTCATCTCCAGTCATCCTGATGAATATCTGGTTACTGGATTCAGATGGCTCTGGAGGAGAAGTGAGGCTGGTGACCTGAACAGCCCTCCCTCACTCAAAAACAAAGTCAAGTGCAAGTCATGTCATTATTTCTCTGATGGCATGGTCTTCTTCAGCAATGAAGGATGAACACACTTTCATTTCTGCTATTCCTGATTCCCATTTGATGAAACCAGTTAGCTTAGCTGGTGAAAGCTTATAGAGTAGAGTAGAAAGATCCCTAGGATGGATTAATAACTTCCAACAAATATAATTTCTGTTCTATTACTTTAGACTATATCTAGTCTACCAGCCAGCCCAATCACAAATGTGAGTCATTGGTTACACAGGGGACCAAGCCAAAGAGTGTGTTCAGTGTAAACCCATTGTTACTATTGGGAAAAGAACCAAAATTAAAAAGCCCATGGATTGAGGGAAAAAGCCAGCTAGATCTGTTTTATATAAGCCTTTTTATATTTTTAAAGCACTTTGGTGGCTATTATCACTTTTTCTTATGTCAAGAAGAGAGTGTTTTGATCCTAACATGGTGAATCAAATTTTGAATTCCTATTGTTACGATTACAAGTAATTCAGGCTATTTCATTTTTACCTAGTATCCTTCCCACTTAACTAGAGGAGCAGGTGAGGAACCTGGAATGGAGAGCTGGCCTCAGAAAGAGTTGCAGTCCAGAAGGCCTGGCTTACATCCTACTTCTGACCCAAACTAACTGTGTGGTCCTGGGCAAGTCATTTAGACTTTCAGACTGAGAATTGCAGTACAATTGGAGCTCTGCTTCTGTGGAAGGAGCTTCCTCAGTGGGCGCTTCCTATAACAAAGCAAGCAAAAGTACAGTTTTCCACCCCTCACCCCAACCACATTTAGAAGAAAACCTCTATTTGAAGATATTGATGTCAGACCAGAGTTTGGCAGGTGTGTGAATTTCTCCCCTGTGCAGATTGCATTGGTAGAAAGAAAATAAGAATAAAGAAATGAGCTTCGTTGGACATGTTGAAATCCTATAAAACACCTCCACCTCTCCAGAATCCTGAGAGAAATCTCTGTCTCCTGAGAGATCTCATTCAATCCTTTTTCAAGCTTCTTAGCTAGAATTCAGTTTAATACATTTTTAAGAAAAATCTTACATGCCTACCACATGAAACTAATTGTACTGTGAATACAGAGATAGAAGAACAACACAGTCCTTGCCTTCAAAAAGTTTATAATCTAATATATGCAAATAGTAATAACCAATAGTAATAACCAAAATTTGATAAAATGCATTTTAAGTTTGTTAAGTATATGCATATATGTAATACACACAGAATATCATTTTCTGTAATAAGCCAGTGATATAGGTGCTATTATTATCCTTATTTTATAAATGAGGAAACTAATGCTGGGAGAGGTTATGTCACTTGACCAGGTCATGTAGCTAATGAGTGTTAGAGGTAGGCTCTGAACTCGGGTCTTTCTAACCTCATTTTTCAGCAATCTATCCATGATATTACCTAGCTGCCCATTCTACAAATATGTAGAATGAAATATAGAATATGATATGTATGCAATAGAGTAGGGGAGTCAAAATCATATAGAAACTGGGACCATTAAACCATAGATAAGGATCTCTTTGCCTGCTGCATATTGACTTAGAAAACTACATATTAATACTATGTTCCATTGTATATTTATTTATATTGTACTGTATTTATATTATTGTATTCAATATTATATTGTATTTCCAAATCACATGTTAATCTAGCAACTGAAAGTATTACAGACTGCAACATGACCCCCTCTGGCTGCCTATTTGACACCTCTACTAATGAGATATGGAAGAGATCCTCCAAGAAAATTGGAAAGGAGAGATCATGTTCGTCTGGGGCATAGTTGGGAAGGTTACTGGGATGAGAAGTAGCTCCTAGATTGGACACTGAAGAAAGGAAGAGGTTTGGAAGAAGTTCATTCCAGGTATGTGGGACTTTTTTTCTTCTTTTTAAAAAATTAAGTTATTTAAAAAATTTTCCCCAGTTACATGTAAAAACAATTTTTAACTTTCATTTTAAAAACTTTGAGTTCCAAATTCTCTCCCTTCCTCCCTCCCCACCCCCACCCCTATGAAGAAGGCAAACAGTTTGATATAGGTTATACATGTGCAGTCATGTAAAACATACCCATAATTGTCATGTTGTGAAAGGAAACAGACAAAAAAAATCAAGAAAAATAAAATTAAAAAAAGTGTGCTTCAATCTGTATATAGACACCATCAATTCTTTCTCTGGGGATGAATAGCATTTTTCATAAGTCCTTCAGAGTTGTCTTGAATTGCTATATTCCTGAGAATAGTTAAGTCATTTACAGCTAATCACTTTACAATACTGCTGTTACTTTGTACACAGTACATTTCACTTTGCATCAGCTCGTACAAGTCTTTCCAGATTTTTTCTGAGAGCATCCTGCTCATCATTTCTTATAGTAAAATAATATTCCATCATAATCACCGACCACAACTTGTTCAGGTATTCCCTGATTGATGGGCATCCCCTCAATTTCTAATTCTTTTCCCCTAGACATGAGTTGCTATAAATATTTTTTGTATATGTAGGTCCTTTTTCTTTTTGTTTTTTATTTTTATCTCTTTTGGGATACAGACCTCGTAATGGCATTGCTAGGTCTTTTTAAGAGATTTCATAAATGAACGAGTGAGTGAATGAATGATACATGGTTTACCTTACCTAAGCTCTGGAGAGACAAATTGAAAAATAAGGTAATCCCTGCCTTCAGGGAGTTCACATCCTAAGGGAGGAAATAACACATATCCAAAGTTTCAGTTTCAAGTCAGATGGAAAAATCCCACAAACCTCAGGGTGCAGCATCAAAATCAAGTGTTATAGCCTCTTCTTTAATGTCATTATTTAATGTCATTCCTAGAGCTCTTGTGTTTGGGGTCCTAGTTTGTCCCTATCAGAGTCTAAGAAGAGATAGTAGTCAAGGTGGTAATGATGGTTTGACTTGCTTGGCACATGCTTCCTCTTGACTTATGGAGCTAGAAAGAAACAGAATGATACAAATCACTGTTAACACCTGGTAATACAGCACAGTATAGCCAGACCTTGAAGCTGAGTGAAGGGGGGTAGGGTAATATAAAGCTGGAAGGGTAGGTTGGAGACAGATAGTGGAGGATCTCAAATGCTAAGGTCAGAAGTTTATATCTTTCCTTCAGGCAACAGGGAATCAATGAACATTTTTGAGTAGAAGTGACATAATCAGATCTGTGTATTTTTTAAAAAGGTTAATTTGGTAGCTATGCCAAGAATTAGACAGTTTGGAATTAACAAATGGGAAAAATCAAGTCAGATAAAAGAATTCAGTGAGAGACTGCTCTGTTCCTGCATCCAGGCAAAGAGATACAAAACCTCTGGCGCTATTTGATTTTTAAATATTTTTTATTTTATTTTTAATTTATGGGATAAAATAAGCATTTCCATAACAACATAATAAAAAACAGATTGTACTTGAAGCTGAAAATCTATTATGTACAATTTGTGATTCCATTTACATATGTAATAAATTTATATATATGTAAAATAATACTTTTCTTCTCCTCTCCCCTTCCTTCCCCTCCACCATAGATATGACTACCATTAATACACATACATATACAGGTATACATATGTGTATGTATATATGTAAAATTGTTCAATGCACATTTTATTTGGTGATTTGATACACACATATACGTGTATATATGTACGTGTGTGTATGTATGTGTACATCAGAATCTCTATAGGGTTGGGGACCAACCTGTGATTTCAGTAGTAAAGAAACCACCCAGAGAAGGAAACTTACTCTACCAATGCCGACTTCTGCATTTTTTATAACTTATCCTCTTAGCCAGACTTCATTGTAGCTTGAAACATGTCCAAGAAACACTTGGACCAAATTAAAATATACCTGGAAAATATTTAAAATAAATAAAACTACAATAGAAGATGTTGTTATTCAGTCACGTCTGACTCTTTATGACCCTTTGGACCATACTGTCCTTGGGGTTTTCTTGGCAAAGATATTAGAGTGGTTTGCCATTTCCTTGTCCAGTGGATTCTTTTGTCAGACAATGAGAGGTTAAATGATTTATCCAGGGCTACACAACTAGAAAGTGTCTGAAGCTGGATTTGAATCCAGCTTTCTCCAGGCTCGGAGCGCCATCCACTGAGCCACCAGCTACTTCACAGAAGAACACAGATAATGGTCAATATGCAACCCACCAGGATCCTCATATATGGTTTAATGCCACTTCCCTCTCCATTTCTGTTTGGGTTTGTCACCACTGGTCTAGAGCACTGAGAAAGGAAGAAGCTTGCCCATAGTATAGTATATGCAGCTAGTGTATGTCCAAGGCAGGATTTGATACCAGGTCTTCCTGGCTGACTTGAAGGCCAACTCTATCCTCTCTCATTCACCCTCTTTCTCTAAGTGTGTTCCCAAGCACTCATTGTAGCATGCATTATAGACAGCAAATTAGTTAGATTTAAGAATAATAAATTCAAAAATAATCAAAACTACAAAAGTCTTTACAGATTATGTGGCTCAACCCTTCCTCTATTATTTTTATTATTTTTTGTTGTTGAATTTTTTCAGTCCTGTCTGACATTCTGTGATCCTATTTGGGATTTTCTTGGCAAAGATATTGGAGTGATTCTCCATTTCCTTCTCCAGCTCATTTTACACATAAGAAACTGAAACAAACAGGATTAGCTGATTTACCTAAGGTCACAAAGCTTGTAAGTGTCTGAAGCCAGATCTGAACTCAGATCTTTCTGACTCCAGGCTCTGTCCATGAGCCACCTAGTTGCCCCTTCCCTTATTTTTTTTTGCCAAAGAGAAAACAGATACAGAAAACTGCAACTGATGGGAAAGAAGGAAATTCATTATAAGCTTAGATGCCTTAGTTATTTAATTGCTCATTGTTTTTTTAGTTTGGCCCACCATGAGCATGCTCACTTAGCCATAGCATAGGACTTAGTATTTAGTACATTTGTGAGGATAATATTTTATATAACCAAGTGCAAAAGACTTGAAAAATTTTGTCTTGATAATAGATGTTATTATACTTTCAAAAAGTATATATTTTTATCATTAGAGAAACTGGTCTCTAGACTTAAATGGTCCACAGATTGAATTTTAATTGTCTATTTACTTGCCTAGAACTTCACTAAACAGTGCTTCCTCATTTTGCTAATTCTTAAAATGAGAATAAAACTTAAGTTGCCTATTTTACAAGGATGTTGAGAGGAAAGGATTTTGCAAGTCACATTTTTAAAGTCACATAGAAAACTGATCTACTGCTACTATCATCTTTACAGAATAAAGACTCATACCAAAGAATAATGACTTGAAGTCAGGAGAGACCCAGGTCCCAATTCCTCTTTTAAAATGTACCACCTATACATTCCTGTGTAAGTCCAAACTTACTGAACCCCAGTTTCCTTATCAATAAAATAATTACAATAATATTTGTACTTTAGTACATACTCCACAGAGTTGCTATAAGGAAGATGATTTGTTAAACTTTAAAGCACTTTAGAAATATATTGTTGATATTAAAAGGTGAGCTAATCCATTTTATTTCAATATGTAACCTTCACCTGTCTTCAATCTCTTTGCTGGATGCCAATTGCGAGTGTGTTCCATCATTCCTTAACTAATTCATTTTGTGTTCATTTTCTATATACTTATATATGTAAATGTATTCTCCTCCAGTAGAATGTAGGATCCTTGAGAGTATGGATTTTTTCTTTTTCTTTCTTCTTTATATTTGTATTGTTTTCCATAGTGCCTGGCATATAGTAGATGCTTAATAAATGCTTTTTGATTGTTTGGTTAAGTATGTGATTCTGTTCCACCCTTGATTTCTACCTCCCTCTCTAACGAAGATTATCAGACTTTTCATCCCCTCATTGTCTTGAAGAAGGTCCCAATCCTCAGTTTTTACAAATATTAAGTTCCCATTCTTAATGTTGATAAATGATGCTGTCACCAAATAAAAGATTTATGGAAATTCCCAGAATGCAAGAGTTAGGACAGGACCTTAGGATATAGAATAGTAGAGCTATGAGAGACTTTAGAGATGATCTAGTCCATTCCTCCCATTTAAAGATGAGGAAATGTGTCCAGAAAAACAAAAGAACATGACGTGATCAAGATCACACAGCTAGGAAGTAGCAGGTCCAAGATTCAAACCCAGATCTTCTGATGCCAACTCCAGTATTCATTATACTCTATCGTGCTTACAAAGCTCAGGATCACAGCAGACTTTATAAAGAAAGTAAGATGACACAGAAAGACACTGTAAGAGCCAGACTTACCTCATCTATATATCCATAGTTTGCCACTAGTATCACACAGTTTGTAATCCTAGACTTTGCAACCCCTGTAACACATAAGCATGACTCCTCCATCATCATGACTTCTTGGAAGAATAATAATTCCATCTCTCTTCATCATTGTGGCAGTTCTACTTCCACTATTATCATTAGCTCATATTTATGTTAGAAAAATACAAGATGGAAAAAACTAGAGCTGGGAGACCAAACATACTGTATTTGGAACCTGAAGATCCGAGTTTGAATCCTACTTACTATTTTTAGGATTTACCTCTCTAGGCTTTAGTTTCCTTATCTCTAAGTGATGATGAACCAAAGCATCTTTAAGGCCCCTTACAAGCCTAACATCCTGTAATTCAACTTTACTTCCCTCTCACTCCTTTCACCTCATCCCTGGTTCTCCCATCCTCACTAATGACAACTTTAAACCTACCATAGATATCTCAGAACTTCAATGAATCCATAATCGCATCATTGTAGCATTCTCTTTAACTATGTAGATTCTAACTCAACCATATCATCTTCTTCTGTGTCATCCTTATTCTGTCTGACATTAGCCTTGCCTATGTGCCTGGTACATAGAAAGTGCTTATTAAAAGCATACTGATTGATTGATTGATAAAAAACAATACTAGAAGCTTTCCATCTGGATTTTTTAACATTCAGTGAGTACCAGGGCAGCACTCAGGCTACCCATCTCTTATCCCTCACACTGAATAAGCCCACCTCCCTTTCTGATTATAGGTTTCCTGTATGATGACTTTTCTGGTGCTTTCTTTGTAATAAGTTGTGACCTGAATAACTCTCTATTGTCCTTTGAGTTGCCCTAATTTCCATTCTTTACATGGTATGTTACCCTATGATTTGGAACTCTACAGTGTCACTGGAAGGATGTTGGTGTTGAAAAGATATTTTTTTGTGTGTTAGGGAGCATTTGAGGACTGATGAAAGCAAACCATATTTTCCTAAATGAAATTAGAGTCTGATATAAGCCAAGAAAACAGATACAGGTTCCAGGGTTCTTACTGAGTGGTTAATAAAAATTATTTTTTATTGCCTTCAAACTTTTGACATATGGAATCTTACTCACTGTGCAGGTTTCTATTTCCTTTTTTGGTCTATTTGGAGATGACTTTGATGAGGTTAGTTATTCATCTTCCCTGGCAATTTATTTTAAAACAGTTTTTCCTTTTAAATCACCTTCATTTCTAAATATATCCTACCCTTCTTCCCTACTAAGATAGCCAGTCTTGTAACAAGGAAAGAAAAAAAAGGAAGCAGCTCAGGAAAATTAACCAACACATCAATTAAATCTTACAATATTCTATAGCTGTAGTTCCCCATCTTTGCAAAGAAAAGTAGGAGTTGAATATTCTCATCTCTTCTCTGAGGCCAAGCTTGATCATTGTAATTATACAACCTATATTTCTTTTCTTTTTTTTTCTTTTCTTCAAGACTTTTCATAAACACGATTCAAGTCTCAGTGGGAATATTATGAAACTAATCTTCCACTCCCAATCTCAGAGGGGAAAGTTCATACTGCACATACTCAAGCTAAACAGTCATTAGGAGGAGGATGAGGAGAAGGAAGAAAAGGAAGAGGAGGAGGAGAAGCAAAAGGAGAAAGAGGAGAAGGAAAAAGAGAAGGAAAAGGGAAAAAGAAGAATGAGGAGAAGAAGGAGAAGAAGAAGGAAAAGAAGAAGAAGAAGAATTGTCTTAGGCAGAGATACACCATTTAGGCATAAACTCTCTTCACAACCTAAAGAATATTTAACATGATTTCACAAATTCACTTACTAAGCACAAACTGAGGCTCTTGGATAAAAATGAAACAGACCCTGCTCTCAAGGATCTTGTAATTTAATAGGAAGAAAAAAGTACATGAATTAAGACTGCAGGAGAGAATTTGATAAGTGCAAAGAAGAACAATCAAAGTCTTATAAAAACTTCAGAAGGAAAATTCTAATTTCCAGTCTACAATAAATAAATGCTCAAAAACATATAAATGGAGAATTTCAAAAGAGAAAACAAAAATATTTAATAATCACTTGAAAGTTTACTCATAAATAATTGAAGTGATGGAAATTAAAACAAAATTGATTCACCATCGCATACCTATCTAATTGGCAAAATAATTAAAAGTAAAAAATTAAATGCTGGTGGGGTTGTGGAGGAATAGTTACAACTATTCATTGAAAGTGAAATTAAAAACATGAAAAACATTTTTAGAGGGCAACCTAACAATACACAGTAAAAAGTTACAAAAATGATCATTCTCTTTAAATCAATAATTCCAGTATTAAGACTATACTTTAGAGATATTATTTTAAAAGCAAACAAAAATGAACCATCTCTTCTTCTTAACAGCATTGTGTGTATTTAGAAAACAAACAAATGTAAACACCTCGAATGTTCAAGAACTGGGAAAAGGTAGAATAAATTGTGATACATTAATACAATTGAATACTGCTGGTTGGTTGGTTGGCTGGTTGGTTGTTGTCCTTCGTCTTCGAAGAGGACCAAAATGAAATCACCACTGTAAAGTGAAATTTCAGTGTGTTTGACTGTGGCTGATCAGATCAACACAAGCCTGGAATGCTCTACCACAGGCTGGGCACAGATAATCCATGTGAATATTTGGGATGAATATCCCAAATTTGTGCATCCTGCATTTACTTTGTGCTGTCTTGATTCTGCTTTGCTCAAAGAGCACAGCACCTTTTCTTATGTGGGCACACCATGATGCGTGGTCCTGTGCCAGTATCTCCCATGTTGCACAGTCAAATCCAAAGTTCTTGAGAGAGACCTTGAGAGTGTCCTTGTATCGTTTCGCCTGCCCCATGCAGGTTCTCCATAAAATAGTCTTTTTGGCAAGCATATATTTGGCATTTGAACAATGTGACCAGTCCATCAGAGTTAGGCTTTCTGAAACATAGTTTGAATACTTGGCAGTTCAGCTTGAGCAAGGACTTCAGTGTCTGGTACCTTAACCTGCCAGGTGATTCTCAGAATCTTCCTAAGACAATTCAAATGGAAGCAATTCAGTTTCCTGGGAAACATCATATCAACTGTTCCTCAGCCCCTTCTGAAGCCACACTGGCTCTCAGGTATATGATCATATTCCAGGTGAAGGATCAGCCTATTAAGAAGAATTCTAGCAAGAATTTTACCAGAAATGACTAAGAGAGAGATCCTTCTGTGATTGTCGCAGGACAATCTATTCCCTTTACTTTTATAGAGATGGACAGTGGAGGCATCCTTGAACTCCTAGTGGATAACCTCCTCTTGCCATGTAACCTGGAAAATTTTAGTCAGCTTTTGTATGAGCAATGGTCCCCCTACCTTGTAAATCTCAGCTGGAATAAAATCAGCACCAGGTGCTTTGCCACATGAAAGGAGACTTAATGGCCCTCAAAACCTCTTCTTCAGTTGGACGTTCTGCTAAGGAGGGATTGACTTCAACGTGAGGTAAATGGTCAATGGCTCAGCCTTGATTGATGATGGTCTGTTGAGAACACTGTGGAAGTATTCAGCCCATCCCTCTAGGATCATGTCCTTATCACTAATCAATGTGGCTCCATCAACCCTGAGCAGTTGTGATGCACCACAGGTTTTTGGTTCATAAATAGCTTTCAGGGAATCATAAAAGCATGTTGGATTGTTACTATCAGCATAAAACTGAATTTCATCTGCCTTCTTACTGAGCCAGGAATCCTGCATCTCTCTAAGCTTTGCTTGTACTTTGCTTTTGATGGAATTAAATGCTGCCTTCTAAGAGGTGGGGGAACTATCTTCCTGGTAAATCCTGTGGAGTTCTCATTTTTCATTTAGCAGCTTCTGAATTTCCCCATCATTTTCATCAAACCAGTCTTGGTGTTTGTGAATGTTCTGACCCAGATGAGCAAATGCAGTACTGTACACCAAATCTCTGAAAGTTGCCCACTCCTTTTCTGCCCACTCCTTTTCTGCTCCAACTGTGTGTTGGCTCAACTTTCCCTTCAAGTCAGCAGCAAATTGTTCAAGCTCAGAGAAGAGCTCTAATTTGTTGACATTAATTCTTCTGGTAGTCATTTTGCCTTGGGATCAGCACTTTTGATGAATGCGAATATTTAGCTTGGAAAGGATAAGTCTATGATCAGTCCAGCACTCTGTACCACACATTTCCTTTGTCACTCTCACATCTTGTCTGTCTCTTCTCCTTACAATCACAATCTATCTGCGAGGTCACATCCATGAAGTTTTTGCATTTAGGTAAACAGAAGACAGTGTTGGTGATGAGAAGGTCATGTGATGCACAAGTCTTCAGCAGTAAATGACCATTGCTGTTGTGTTTCCAACTTCATTCCTCCCTAGGACTCCTTGCCAAGTCTGGTAGTCTGAGTCTACTCTAGCATTAAAGTCACCTAGAATTGTAAGCTTGTCCTCTGTTGGCACATTGACAATAAGGGTCTCTAGGTCTTCATAAAATTTGTCTTTGACTTCATCAGGGTTTGTCATGGTGGGGGCATAGGCACTGATGATGGTGGCATGATGTTTTCCTGTGAGTGGCAATCACATTGTCATGAGCCTGTCATTTACTCCTTTTGGCAGGCATGCCAGCTTGCTGATTAGATTGGTTTTGATTGCAAAACCCATGCCACCATCATGGCACTCTCCTTCACTGCACCCACTCCGCAAAAAATGTGTATCCAGCTCCAACTTCAGTAAGCTGGACTTCATTTGCAAACCTTGATTCACTCAGGGCTGCTATTTGTATACAATACCTGTTGAGTTCTCTTGCAACAAGAGCAATTCTTCTTTCAGGTCTACTGGATTTTGTGTTGTCTATTTGTGTGCACATGTTCTATGTGCTGATGGTGAGTGAAATCATTTTTGCAGATGTTTCCATATTTTTTTTGTGTTTCAACCACATAGTGGGATTCCCTGCCTGCCGCAATAATCAGTCCAGGGTTGGGTAAGCAGGCAATATTTAGAGCACCTTTTCTAGCCCCCTTCCTCACACCAGGAGGTGAGCAGTGCAATCCTTAAAAGGCTGCTCAGATGCCTGGGGGCTACCGAGTTGCACTGCTGCTTCCAGTGAGAAGACAACTACATTTCCTAGTGTATCTGCACCTGCTACTTCATCACTTGCTTGTAGTCACAGGACTTTGAGATAGGTAAAAATAGTAAAATGGTATGGGTGACATCTTTTGATTTGTGCATAAATTGGATTTAAGTGATGCATAGTTGTACAAAGTCATCAGCCTCACTCTTCCAGAGTCATCACTGTCCAGTGGCAAGACAGAGTCAAGACAACTGGTGACGGCTCAAGATGCAATGGATGATCTTGGCATCTTCAATGTCTAACCAAGCACTAAGGGCTCCATAGCACCTGCTTCAACTGCCTTCATGACCATTGGAACAAATTATTCTTATCCACTCACTCCACCATGGGAAATCTTCACATGCTTGTTATAACACAAAGATCCCTCTGTTATCCTCATCCCAGTTTAGCCTATCTGCTGAAATGGTTTACTGGAGTATGGCTGCTTGTGCATGCTACAGCTTCTTGGAGTCACAGGTGAGAATTAGGTGGAACAGGTGGACACCAAAGGTGGGAAGCAGCCTTGAAAAGGTTTTGGCAGCCTTCACACCAAAGGTCCCTGAACATACCCTACACCTGAGTAAAAACACAATGATAGGAAAGGGCAAGAAAGAACAGGAGACACAGTGTGGCTGGGACAGAAAGTTTGACTGGAGAAAAAAGTGAAGGGGAGTAGTATAGAATAATATGAAAAGGATGAAGTTTATATTTATACGAATTCAGTTAACAAAGAGGAGCTAATAGGTCAAAATTTCTCAGTGATATGAAGAATTCACTGGGGGAGGATGGAGTAAGGGCAAGATTGGTTAAAAAGACCGATAAGAAGACTTTTGATATTCCAGATGAAAGAATAAGGGTCTAAACTCTAATGATGCCGGTGGGAATAGAAAGGGCTTAATTAACTTGAGATATTATGGAAAAAAATCAGTGGGACTTGACAACTATTTATGCCCAAGGGGTTAAAGGAGAGAAGAACCTAGAAGATGATTACAACATTAGTCTTAGTTCAAAAGAATGATTCCGTGTAAGGAATGTCCAGCATGTTCTTGACAGTCTAAATGGTGTCTTTTAAATACAAGGTCCAATGTTCCCTAAATATCATTCTGACCAGCATGTACTGGTGCAATAAATAGAGTGTAGGACTTGGAGTTCTGAGTTTGAATCCTGCCTCAGATACTTACTAACTTAAATACCAGAGTCAAGTCATCTAACATTTCTCAGCCTCAATGTCTGCATTTGTAATATGAGGATAATAATAGAACTTTCTTCACAAAGTTCTTGCTAAAATCAATCGAGTTAAAGCATATAAATTGCTTTGCAAACCTTTAACTGCTCTGTAAAAGCTTATTTTGTTATTATTATTCATTGGAGTTATTTTCCATTCAGGTATAATCTGAAATTCTCACCATCATGATAACCTCTATGAGAGGTGAACACTGCAAATATTGTTATTTTCTGGTATATATTATGTCATATTATGATACAATTATATTTCACATTTAATTATAATATAATCATTATAGAACATATAATTATTATCCCATTTTACAGATGAGGAGGATGCAGTTCAAAGAGTTTGTAACTTGTCCAAGATCAGTTCAAGCAGAGTGGCATTGTGTCCTAAAGTCTATAGTTGAAAGGCAGCTGTGTTACCCTTGGAAAGAAAAAAGTTCCTTTGAAACTGGGAGAGTGATGGGGACCTAGGGTCTCCTCTAGCCTTCCTATCTATAAAAAGAAGGGATTGGATTACTGTGACTAATTTTTTATCAGCAAGTCCTTGGCTGGGGAAAAAACTTATATCCTTATTTTCATTGACCTCTAACTGCAGTTTGACATTTCCTTCAATTATAATTTTTAAAAAAAAATATTCTGAAAGGGATTGTTTGGCTTCACTTGATTATAGAACAAGGCCATGACACACACCCACGCAAAGGTTAAGAATCCATGGCCTAAATGATCAAAAAGGTATTTTTCAATTCTGACATTCTTCAAATTCTTTACCATGCTTTAGTTTATCACATCAGGTAATTATCGTTATAGAAGGCACAAGGAGCCTGATTTTTAAGAGTATAAAATATATGGTGAGTAAATTTCACTGGACATGTTGAGTGAATGATACAGAGGAAATGACACCAATAAATTGACACAGGACAAGGGATACATTTTAGAAGGGACACAGAGTTTATTATGGATAGATAGACAGATAGATAGATAGATACATTATTTATTTCATTAGATATTTTCCAGTTGCAAGTAAACATTTTAATATTCGTTTTTAAAAATTTTGAGTTCTAAATTTTCTTTTTCTTTTTTCTTCCCTCTCTCACCTCATGAGAATGCAAATAATATGCTATTGATCATACATGTGAAATCATGCAAAACATATTTTCTTTTTTTATTATTATTATTTTATTTTTCATTTTTAACACAGTTCATATCACATAACACAATTCCAACTTTTGGTCAGGGGATATTTCTTTTAAAGCGTTTGCAATATAGACCACAAATGGATTTTTTTTTTTTAACGTTAACCAACTGAGACATAAATAATAACTATTTATGCTAACTTCATAAGCCCTTGACCTAATTGTCTCCACAGTATTACTAAGAATTAAAGGACCCTAACTTGTTGTTGTTGGTCTAAAGTCCTAAGCCTAATAGCTTAATTTTAGACTTGACCTTGGATCTTCCCCTACCAACAATCTGTAATTTAATAGATCTGGTATTAAGCTTACAAACCTTTTGACTATAGGAAATTGCCACTAAGAGTAGGGACAATGCAGGGAAACAATATCTCCCTAACTACATGTCAGTTTCAGGCAGGAGTAGATTGTCAACTTGCATTCAGTGAGGCTTAGAGTCTGCCAGGTGTGAATGGAGAAATTGAGTCAGGAGAATCCTACCTCAGCCCAGGCTGAACAGCTGCTCTCCCACCCTTCCCATAAGATCACATTTTTCAGTTCATACCAGCATCTCACAGGCTCATTGGCATCAGGGATTGGAGGCTCAGACTCGGAAGAACAGTCACTTAATAGTCCCATAGCATCTTACAATAGCAAGCTCCAATAACCAGGTTTCAGATATGACTACAATTTCACGTTGGCTAAGGAACATCTTTTGAGGCAAGTCTTAAGTGGCTTACATGCCTTTCTATACCTGTTCTAGTTCCTGCTTAAATAACAATCATAAAATCAAATTTAACATTAAAACCTCAACTTTTCCATCAATGCTAAATTTTACCCAAAGTTATCTGCCTCTAGGAGACTTAGACTCAAATTCATTTCCCCACACTAAAGATGTCTCTGATTTAGTCTCAGTAATTAATTCAGTCAATTGCTTTAATACTAACTGCTCTTACATCACTTTGTAACATGTCCAATTTTTCTCCCCATCTCTCCCCTCCCTGCACTCCCTAATACCTTGTGTTTTATTATCTCCTCCTTTAATGAGCCCTCCCTTCTATCACACCCTACCCTTCCCTTTTCCTCATCTTCTCTCTTTTCTTGTAGGGCAAGATAGATTTAATAATTCTCAACATTCATTTCTAATGCTTTGAATTCCAACTTCTTTCCCTCCCTCCCTCCCTACCCATCCTCACTGAGAAGACAAGCAATTCAATACAGGCTATATACATGTAGTTTTGCAAAAGACTTCCATAATAATCATGTTGTGTAATACTAGCTACATGGCCCTCTATCCTACTCTATTCCCCCTTATTTTTTTATTCCCTCATTTAACCTTGTCCCTTCCCAAAAGTGTTTATTTCTAGTTACTCCCTTCTCCCATTTGTCCTCTCTTCTGTCATTCCCCTCACCCCACTTGTCACCTCTTCCCCTACTTTCCTGTAGTATAAGATAGATTTTCATACCAAATTTAGTAGGCATGTTATTCCCTCCTTAAGCCATCTGTGGAGAGAGTAGCTTCACTTTTCCCCTGTCCCCTTCTCCCTTTTCTCCTCCATTGAACAAGATTTTTCTTTATCTCTATTATGAGTTATAGCTTGCCCCATTCCATTTCTCCCTTTCTCCTCCAAGTATTTTCCTCCCTCACCTTTTAATTTTTATTTTATATCTTTTTTTGTGGATATCATCTCTTCTGATTCAACCCAGCCTGTTCTGTGTGTGTGTGTGTGTGTGTATACAATCCCTCCATCTACCCAAATACTGAGAAAAATCTCAAGAGCTATAAATATTTTCTTTCCATGTAGTAATGTAAACAGTTCAGCTTTAGAAAGTCTTTTATGATTTTTCTTTCCTGTTTACTTTTTCAAGCTTCTCTTGATTCTTGTGTTTGAAAGTCAGATTTTCTATATAGTTCTGGTCTTTTCAACATGAATGTTTGAAAGTCCTCTATATCATTGAATGACCATTTATTCCCTTGAAGTGTTATACTAAGTTTTACTGGGTAGGTGATTCTTGGTTTTAATCCCAATTCCTTTGACTTCTGGAATATCCTATTCCAAGCCCTTCAGTCTCTTAATGTTGAAGCTGCCAGATCCTGTGTTATCCTGATTGTATTTCCACAATATTTGAATTGTTTCTTTCTAACTGCTTGCAGTATTTTCTCCTTGACCTTGGAACTCTGAAATTTGGCCACAATATTCCTAGGAGTTTCTCTTTTTGAGTGTCTTTCAGGAGGGGATCGGTGGATTCTTTCAATATTTATTTTGTCCTCTGCGTCTGGAATATCAGGATAGTTTTCCTTGATAATTTCATGGAAGAAAATGTCTAAGCTCTTTTTTGATCATGGCTTTCAGGTAGTCCCATAATTTTTAAATTGTCTCTCCTGGATTTATTTTCCAGGTCAGTTGTTTTTCCAATGAGATGTTTCACATTATCTTCTGTTTTTTCAAACTTTTGGTTTTATTTTCTAACTGCTTTGTTTATCTCATTGTCATTCATTTCCCTGAACTCAGTTCTCTCTTTCAGAGAACTATTTTGTTCAGTGAGCTTTTGAACTCTCTCTTCCATTTGGCCAATTCTGCTTTTTATGCCTCCTTCTCCTCACTGGCTTTTTGGAGCTCTTTTTCCAATTGAGTAAGTCTATTTTTAAAGTTGTTATTTTCCTCGGCATCTTTTTTAGTTCTCCTTTAGCAAGCTGCTAACTCGTTTTTCAAGTTCTTCTATTGCCTGAGCCTAGTTTAAGTTCATTTTGGAGGCCCTGGAGGCAGGGGCCTTGACTTCCTGTGACAGTAAGGCTTGTTCTTCCTCATCTGAAAGAATGGGAGGAGACCCCTGTTCATCAAGAAAGTAACCTTCTATGGTTTTATTTTTTTCCCCTTTTTGGGTATTTTCCCAGCCAGTTACTTGACTTCTGAATCCTTTGTCAAGAGATTAAAGTCAGTTGCTCTGTTCCCCTGGGCTTTGGGTGGGGCTGGCCATTGCTCAGAGCTGGGGTTTAGATTAGCAGCTCCCTACTGCCAGAGGCTTTAAGCTGAGCTGCCTGAACAATGGATCCAGGTTGCTTCCCGGCCTCTGTAGCTGCCTACAGTCTGCTGCCATGATCTCTGCCATTGCTTGGGGTTGTTGCTAGAGAAACCCCTCTCCCTCTTGCCCAACTGGAAAAGCCCTCCCCTACTGACCTTTGGAGTTTTCTTTGTAGCTTGTGGGTTCAGGTATCTGGAATCTGCCCTGCTAGGAACTCTGCCCATAGGTCTGTTCAGGTCCTTTTCCTCCCAGTGCCCTGTGGCCAGGGCTATACTCCACTCAGCTCATCATCCAGTGAGATAGACCTTTCCTGTGGGCCTTCCAGGTTACCTTTGTCTGGAAACCTCTTTTGCTCTGTTGTTCTGTGACTTCTGCTGCTCTAGACTTTGTTGAGAGTCATTTTTACAGATATTTTGTGGGCTGTGGGGGAAGGGCTAGAGTATATGCCATCTTTCTACTCTGCCATCTTGGCTCTGCCCCCCAAAACATATTTTCATATTAACCATGTTGCAAAAAAAAATGCACCTCCCCCTCCCAAGAAAATGAAGAAAGTAAAAAAGTTATGCTTCAATCTGCACTCAATGTTCATCAGTTCTTTCTTAGCAGTTGGATAGTATTTTTCACCATGAGTCCTTTGGAATTATCTTGGATCATTGTCTTAATTAGAGTAGCTAAGTTTTTCATAGTTGATTATATTTACAATACTGCTATGCCTGTGTAGAATGTTCTCCTGGTTCTGTTCACTTCATTTTGAATCAGTTCGTAAAAGTTTTCCCAAGTTTTTCTGAGACTGTAATGTTTGTCATTTCTTATACCACCATAGTATTCCATCACAATCAGCTTGTTCTGTCATTCCCCAATTAATGGGCATCCTTTCAGTATTCAGTTCTTTGCCACCATGAAAAGAGCTGCTATAAATGTTTTTGTACGTATAAATCCTTTTCCTTTTCCTTTGATTTCTTTAGGATAAAGACCTAGTAGGGGTATTGCTAATTGAAAAGGTCTGTACAGCTTTATAGCCCTTTGAGCATAGTTCCAAATTATTCTTCAAATTGGTAGGAATAGTTCACAAATCCACCAACAATGTACTATTGTCCCAGTTTTTTCAAATCCCCTCTAGTATTTGTCATTTTTCTTCTCTGTCATGTTAGCCAATTTGACAGGTATGAGATGATATCTCATAATTATTTTAATTTGCATTTCTCTAGTCAACAATGTTTTACAACTTTTTTTTTAAACGTGATTATAGATAGTTTTGATTTCTTCTGAAAATCTTCTATCCATATCCTTTGACTATCAATTGTGGAAGGACTCTTATTTTTATAAATTTGGTTCAGTTCCCTCCCTACATATTTGAGAAATGAGGCCTTTGTCAGAAAATAATTTGCTTCACAATTTTTCCCCCAGTTTCCTTCTTTCCTTCTAATTTTGGCCACCTTCATTTACTTTATGCTAAAACTTTAATTTCATGTAACCAAAATTACCTGTTTTACTCCCTGTGATCCTCTTTTTTGGTCATAAATTTACTTCCTATGATCTGTCTCTTGTTTGGTCATAAATTCTTCCCTTATTCATAGATTTGACAGGTTAATTTTTCTAATTTCCCTAATTTACTTATGATATCACCCTTTATGCACAAATCATTATCCATTTATACCTTATCTTAGCATGCAACATGATATGTTGGTCTATGCCTAATTTCTTCCAACTGCTTTCTAGTTTTCCCAGCAATTTTTGCTAAATGTTGAGTTCTTGCCCCAAAAGCTTGACTCTTTGGGTTTATCAAACACTAGTTTACTATTGCCATGTACTGTTGTGTATTATGTACCTATTCTATTTCACTAATCCACCAATTCTATTTTTTAGGGAGTACTAGATTCTTTTGATGATCACCACTTTGTTATATAGTTTGAAATCTGGTTCTAGTAGACCACGTTCCTTCACATTTTTTCCCCCTGTTGATTCCCTTGATATCCTTGACCTTTGGCTCTTCCAGATGAATTTTGTTACTATTTTTTAACTTTATAAAATAATTCTTTGGTAGTTTTATTGGTATGGCACTGGATAAGTAAATTAACTTAGGTAGATTTGTCTTTTTTATTAAATTGACCTGTTCTACCCCTGAGAAAGAACTATTTCTCCAGTGTTTAGATGTCTATTTGTGTGAAAAATGTTTTGTAATTGTATTCATATAGTCTTTGGAGTTGCCTTGGCAGATAGACTCTCAAGTATTTTATGTTATCTGCAATTATTTTAAATGAAAATTCTCTTTGTATCTCTTCCTGCTGGGTGTTGGGAGTATATAGAAATGCTATTGATTTCTGTGGTTTATTTTATTTCCTGCAAATTGGCTAACATTGTTGATTGTTTCAACTAGTTTTTTAATTGATTTTCTAAGTATCATGCCATATCATCTGCAAAGAGTGATAATTTTGCTTCTTCATTGCCTATTTTGATACCTTCAGTTTCTTTTTTTTTGTCCTATTGCTATAACCTGCATTTGTAATTCAATATTGAATAATAGTAGTGATAATGAATATCTTTGCTTCCTCTCTGATTTTATTTCCACTTCCACAGCTCTTTGTTGAATATAATTTTTGTTGTACACCCTAAGGTCTGAAATGGGTACAATCTTATTAAAGTTTATCTTCATAAAATAATGCTTGCTCTTTGTTTTAGATAGATAGGGCTTATCATTTTTAGAAAGATTCCATTGATTCCTTTGCTTTCTAATGTTTTTAAGAGGAATGGGTATTGTATTTTGTCAAGAGCTTTTTCTGCATCGGTGGTTAGAACTGTATGAATTTTGTTGCTCTTGTTATTAATATGGTCAATTATGCCAATAGGTTTCCTAATATCAAATCAGCTCTGCATTCTTGGTAGAAGTTTTAACTGGACATTGTGTATGATTTTTGTGACATATTGCTGTCATCTCTTTTATTTTATTTAAATTTTTTACTTCACTGTTCATTAAGGAAATTGATCCATACTTTTCTTCCTGTTTTTGTGACAAATCACATTTATGTCAGAAAAAAAAATTGGTAGGGTGCCTTCTTTACCTATTTTTTTTCAAGTAGTTTATATAATATTTGGATTAATTGTTCCTTAAATTTTTGGCAGAATTCACATCTAAATTTATCTGGTCCTGGGGATTTTTTTCTTGGGGAGTTCATTTATGGCTTGTTTAATTTCTTTTTCTAAGATAGGATTATTTAAGTGTCCTGTTTCTTCTTCTGTTAATTGGGGCCCATTTATATTTTTTAAAATATTCATTCTTTTCATTTAGATTGCCAATTTTCCTTGCATGTAATTGGACAAAATAACTCTTAGTAATTGCTTTAATTGGTGCTTTCATCTTTTTTTTTTCATTTTTTGATGACTGGTAATTTGATTTTCTTTTTAGAAATATCAAATTAACCAAAGGTTTGTTTATTTTATTATTCTTTTCCCATAAAGTCAACTTTTTTGTTTATTTTATTTTGGTTTTATTTATTAGTTCAATGTTTTGAGATTTAGGGGTTTTTTTTGGTTGTTTTTTTTTCTTTTAATTTTATCCATTTCTCCTTTGATTTTTCAGGACTTCCATTTTGGAGTTTATTGGGGATATTTAATTTGTTTTTCTTTTAGTTACATGCCCAATTTGTTTGTCTGCTCTTTCTCTTTTCATTGATCTACATGTTAGAGATATAAATTTCCTCTAAGCATTACTTGGATTGCATCCCACAAATTTTGGTGTGTTTTCTCACTGTTATCACTCTCTTTAATGAAATTATTGATTATTTCTATTATTTGTTCTTTGACTTATTCTTTAGAATTAGGTTATTTAGTTTCAAATTAATTTTGATTTCTGCTTCCACAGCCCTTTGTTGTATATAATTTGTGTGAAATGGGTACAATTCATATGTCTGTTTTTCTCAACTTGGTTAAGAAGTTTTTATGTCCTAATATATAGTAAATTTTTTTTGAAGGTGCCATGTATAGCTGAGAAAAAAGGAATATTCCTTTCTGTCCTCATTCAATTTTCTCCAGAGGTTTACCATATCTAATTATTCTGAAATTCTATTCATCTCTATATCTTTTTTCTTATTTGTCTAGCTCTGAGATGGGAAAGTTGAGTTCCTGAACTAGTATAGTTATATCTATTTCTTCCCATAAGTCATTTAACTTTTCCTTTAAGAATTTGGATGCTATGCCATTTGTTATATATATATTTAATACTGATAGTGCTTCATTGTCTATGGTGCCTTTTAGCAAGATCTAGTTTCCTTACTTAATTCTTGTAATTAGGTCTATTTTTCCTTTTACTTTGTCTGAGTTTATGATCATTACCCCAGATTATTTTTTTAATTAAATTTATTTATTTAACTTTTAACATTCATTTTCACAAAATTTTGGGTTACAAATTTTCTCCCCTTTTATCCCCCCCCCCCCCAAACACCAAGCATTCGAATTGCCCCTATGACCAATCTGCTCTCTCTTCTATCATCCCTCTCTGACCTTGTCTCCATCTTCTCTTTTGTCCTGTAGGGCCAGATAGCTTTCTATACCCCTTTACCTGTATTTCTTATTTCCTAGTGCCAAGAACATTACTCGACAGTTGATCCTAACACTTTGAGTTCCAACTTCTTTACCTCCCTCCCTCTCCACCCCTTCCCTTTGGAAGGCAAGCAATTCAATATAGGCCTAATCTGTGTAGTTTTGCAAATGACTTCCATAATAGTTGTGTTGTATAGGACTAACTATATTTCCCTCCATCCTATCCTGTCCCCCATTACTTCTATTCTCTTTTGATCCTATCCCTCCCTATGAGTGTCGACCGCGAATTGCACTCTCCTCCCCATGCCCTCCCTTCTATCATCCCCCCCACCCTGCTTATCCCCTTATCCCCCACTTTCCTGTATTGTGAGATAGGTTTTCCTACCAAAATGAGTGTGCATTTTATTCTTTCCCTTAGTGGAATGTGATGAGAGTAGACTTCATGTTTTTCTCTCACCTCCCCTCTTTATCCCTCCACTAATGAGTCTTTTGCTTGCCTCTTTTATGAGAGATAATTTGCCCCATTCCATTTCTCCCTTTCTCCTCCCAATATATTTCTCTCTCACTGCTTGATTTCATTTTTTTTAAGATATGATCCCATCCTCTTCAATTCACTCTGTGCACTCTGTCTCTATGTATGTGTGTATGTGTGTAATCCCACCTAGTACCCAGATACTGAAATGTTTCAAGAGTTACAAATATTGTCTTTCCATGTAGGAATGTAAACAGTTCAACTTTAGTAAGTCCCTTATGACTTCTCTTTGCTGTTCACCTTTTCATGGTTCTCTTCATTCCTGTGTTTGAAAGTCAAATTTTCTTTTCAGCTCTGGTCTTTTCATCAAGAATGCTTGAAAATCCTCTGTTTCATTGAAAGACCAATTTTTCCCCTGAAGTATTATACTCAGTTTTGCTGGGTAGGTGATTCTTGGTTTTAGTCCTAGTTCCTTTGACTTCTGGAATATCCTATTCCATGCCCTTCGATCCCTTAATGTAGAGGCTGCTAGATCTTGTGTTATCCTGATTGTATTTCCACAATACTTGAATTGTTTCTTTCTAGCTGCTTGCAATATTTTCTCCTTGACCTGGGAACTCTGGAATTTGGCCACAATGTTCCTAGGAGTTTCTCTTTTTGGATCTCTTTCAGGTGGTGTTCTGTGGATTCCTTGAATATTTATTTTGCCCTCTGGTTCTAGAATCTCAGGGCAGTTTTCCTTGATAATTTCATGAAAGATGATGTCTAGGCTCTTGTTTTGATCATGGCTTTCAGGTAGTCCCAGAATTTTTAAATTGTCTCTCCTGGATCTATTTTCCAGGTCAGTTGTTTTTCCAATGAGATATTTCACATGATCTTCCATTTTTCCATTCTTTTGGTTTTGTTTTGTGATTTCTTGCTTTCTCATAAAGTCCTTAGCCTCCATCTGTGCCATTCTAATTTTGGAAAAACTATTTTCTTCAGTGAGCTTTTGAATCTCCTTTTCCATTTGGCTAATTCTGCTTTTGAAAGCATTCTTCTCCTCATTGGCTTTTTGAACCTCTTTTGCCAATTGAGTTAGGCTAGTTTTCAAGGTGTTAATTTCTTCAGCATTTTTTTGGGTCTCCTTTAGCAGGGAGCTGATCTGCTTTTCATGCCTTTCTTTCATCTCTCTCATTTCTCTTCCCAGTTTTTCCTCCACCTCTCTAACTTTATTTTCAAAATTCTTTTTGAGCTCTTCCATGGCCTGAGCCCATTGGGTGGGCTGGGACACATAAGCCTTGATTTCTGTGTCTTTGCCTGATGGTGAGCATTGTTCTTCCTCATCAGAAAGGAAGGGAGGAAATGCCTGTTCACCAAGAAAGTAACCTTCTATAGTCTTATTTCTTTTCCCTTTTTTGGGCATTTTCCCAGCCAGCGACTTGACCTCTGAATATTCTCCTCACACCCACCTTGCCTCCTGATCCTCCCAGCCAGCGTTTGGGGTCTGAGATTCAAATGCTGCTTCCAGCCTTAGGGCTTTTGGCAGGGGCAGGGCTGCTATTCAGTGTGAGATTAAGTTCAGGTGCTCAGGTTGGGGCAGGGCCGCCTCTCAGGCTCAGTTCCCTCAGGGGGTTTATGCACAGACCTTCCATAATGGATCCAGGCTCCTTCCCCCTTGGGGAGCCCCGGTCCGCCGCTGCCTCTCAGCTTCTACCTCCTGAGGGGCCCTGAGTTATGGGGGCACCTCACTCCCCTCTCGACCTGCCAAAGAGACTCTCTCACCAACCCCCATCACCTGTGGGTGGAGGAACTTGTGCGGCTGCTGGAGATCCCGTCCCTGAAGCCTGCTCGGATCTGTACCTCTTGGTGCCGCGGCTGCGGCAGGTCTGGGCTGGGCTCTGCGTCTGCAACGCGACAGACCTTTTGCGAGAGGTTTGCAGGTCCTTCTGTGGGTGGAGGGACCTGCGTGGCCGCTGGAGATCCCATCCCTAAAGTCCGTTTGGATCTTTTCCTCTCGGTGCCGCGGCCATGGCAGGGCTGTACTCAGTTCCCAGTCCCGGCGCCCAGTCCGCAGAGTGAAGGACCTTTTGCGAGAGGTTTGCAGGTCTCTCTGGAACAGAAATCTCCCTCGCTCCAATGTTCTGTGGCCTCTGGGTGCAGAATTTACCGTGAGTTACTTCCCTGTAGCCGTTCTGTGGGTTGTAGGTTCAGAGCTATGTGTATGTGTGTCTTTCTACTCCGCCATCTTGGCTCCGCCCCCCCACCCCCCCCAGATTATTTTTACTTTAGCTGAAGGACAATAAGTTGTGTTCTGGTCCCTTATTTTAACTGCTTTTGAATTCTGAATGTAGACTGAAACATAGTTTTAAAATTTTATTTTCTAGTGTTTTTATGTGCCTTCTTTTGCAACATGACCAATATGGAAATATGCTTTGCATCATTTCACATGTAAAGTTGATCCTATATTGCTTGCCTTCTCCAGAGAGGTAGAGAATTTGGAATTCAAAATTTTTAAAAAACAAATGTTAAAATTTTTTACATGGAATTTGAAAATATCTAACACAATCAATAACAATACATTTGATTAATATTTTTTTCTTAAAAGAGAGACTTTTATAAGAACCAAACTCTGAACGTATATGCAGCTTATATGTTTAGGAAGTATATGTGTATGGGTGTACCTATTTTTTTAGTGTGTATGTTTTTTAGTTTGTGTGTTTGTATATGTATGTGTATACATGTTAAATATTTTAGAACATTTTTATTGATACTGTCTTAAAAATTATCCACTATCACCAAATCCTACCCTCCTTAACATCCCCAATTACTCATACAAGATCCCCTTTGTAACAAATATGTGTAATCTAGAAAAACAAATCAGCACATTGCTCATGTCTGAGAAAGCATACCCTATTCTGCATCTTTAGTTCATTTCCTTTCTGTCAAAAAGTGAGAGGTGTGCTTCATCACCAGTGTATTGAAGTCTCTATTGACTTGCCCAAAGTCACATACTAGGTGAGATAGATGAGACTAGAACCCACATCTCTTGACTCCTAATCTAATGCTTTTTCTCTTACATCATCCTGTCTTTCTTCACTATCTAACAATAAATGAATATTACTTCTCTCTTTTCTGGTCCCTTTTAGAACCATTTTCTCTCTTTTACCTTAATGCCTTGAAGTGTCTTTTCCTCTCAAGATACTAAGTAGGGAATTTATCTTTTCCTTTCAAGATACTAAGAAAGAGGGGTAGACTATCTATGTAAATTATTTTATTATCTATGTCTATGATCCCTATAGTTGAAAAACTTATATTATTTTCTTCAGTCAAATATTACAAAAGCTTACATTCACCTATGGTTTTGTTGCCTTTGCATGTTTAGAACATATTTTTGTGGGCAATATTCACAAAGAAGACTGAGAAAATTTAGAATCCAAGTTTAGCTTTCCCTAAAGTTACCAGGCAAATGCTTCCTCAAATAATCTGATTCTATAGTAGAAACGTTCATACTAATCATTTAAAAAAATGATTAATATGTGTTGTATTTTGTACCACAACCTCTACCAAGTTAACTTAACCCATTTATTCTCCTTAATTAAAAATATGAATTATTCTAATTAACTCACTTAACCCATGATTTTTGATATAATATCTTCTAGAAAAATATAAGTTCATGGGGCAGCTGGATGGTGCAGTGGATAGAGCACCAACCCCAGAGTGAGGAGAATCTAACTTCAAATCTGGCCTCAGCCACTTCACTCTTACTAGCTCTGTGACTCTGGGCAAGACATTTAACTCTGATTGCCTCCCCTCCATATATCCATCCATCCATCCATCCTTCTATCTATCTTCATATTTAGAGGAATGCAAGGTCATCTAATTCAACCATTTAATTTTATAGTTGAGGAAATGGAGGCCAAGAAATGACTTGCTTAAGGTCATACAAGATCCCCTACATAGTTAGTAGCTGAGCTGGAATTAAAACTCAGGTGCTCTGACTCCAAATCCAGCATTCTTCCCATTTCTGCTAAGTGTGATGCCAATAAGGCTAGGACAGTTTTTACATATCTTAAGTAAGCACAGCACCACGTAACATTCTCAAATCACTTGATTTTTGTTGTGTATTTGATTTTTTACCAATTTATACACTAACAGGTCTTGAACTTAATATCACAAATTTGCTTTTCTTTTATACAGTTGAATCGTAGATTTAGAGTTAAAAGGGATTTTAGAAGCCACTTCATTTTATAGATGAGGAAACTAAGGCATAAAGAAATTAAAGTGACTTGCTCGGAGTCACATAGCTAGTAAGTGAGTGAGGTGGGATTGAAATGCAGGTTGTCTTAGCTCCAAGTCCAATTTCATATCTAATATGCTTTTCCTACCTTTTGCATTTTGATATAGTCCTACCTTGATTACTGCAATAACCTGCTGGTGGGTCTGCCTGCCTTAAGTCTCTATCCACTCTAATCCATCCTCCATTAAGCCTGTAAAGTGATCTTTTTGAGGTCCAATAATGTCATCACCCCTTACTGAATAAACTCTAGTGGTTCCCCATTTCCTTTAGGATCACATACAATATTTGGCTTTCAAAGCCCTTCATAGCCTACTCCCATCCTATCTTTCCAGTTTTCTTATACCTTACTCTCCAATATGTATGTTTTGATCTAATCACACTGGCTTCCTAACTGCTCTTTGAAGCAGAGACTCCATCTCTGTTCTGGGCATTTTTCTCTCTGACCCCCATGCCTGGAGGGCTCTTCCTTATCTCTGACCACTAACATCTCTGTTTTCCTTTAAGTTCCAATTAAAAATCCCACCTTCTACAGGAAGCCTTCTCTAGCTCCTCTTAATTTCAGTACTTTCCCTCTTTCCCTTCCCTTCATCATTTCCTATTGATCCTGTATATCACTTGTTTTATATATGTTTATTTGTATATCATCTCCATTAATCTCTAAGCTCCTTGAGGATACAGATTTCTTTTGCCTCTTTTTGTATTTCCAGCACTTAGTACTGTGCCTGGCACATAGTTAACACTTCATAAATGTTTATTGAATTGACTATTGCCCTGAGGTATTAATATTAATTGCCCTACTTCTTCTTGTAAGCATATAAAATTGCACATGCATACACACATGCACACACACATTAAGCATATTACATGGGAGAAAATTTGGCATTTGAGTGAATTGGAGAGAGCATGTTTTTTTTTTTCATTTTTTTCTTTGTAATTCCTGAGTACACCTGCTAGACTGCCTGGAATCTGGAGATATAGTTAACAAGACAAGCCTTCAAATGTGTCAAGGAGTGGGATTGTAGCGCTGCTTCTAACCTAGCATGAAGCAACTCCCTTGTGCACCCCCATGCCTTCAAGACCAATAGCCTCTAACATTTATATAATGTTATGCAATGTACCAAACACTCTACAAATATCTTATTTGATCCCTAAAATAACTAGGGGGGATTAATAAGTAGCATAAGTATTATTATCCCCATTTTATGTATGAAGACACTGAGTCCCAAAGAAGTAAAATAAATTGTACTAGGTCACAAAAGTTGTAAGAAATAGTCAGGATCTGAATCAAGGACTTCTGAATCCAAGTCCATGTTTCTCCCCTCACACCACACTAATCAATCTGATCCATGTAAAGATCTAATCTATTTGATATACTTTGATATGTAGGATTTTTAAAAAGGGCACTCATGCTTTAAAGAAGTTTAGGGACTTAACTGATTTTCATGCAAGATTTGGCAAAGCTTGCCCCCTGTATTTTCACGAATAAACCAGTATGCATTGCTTAGAACACATTACTACTGCATCTTTTGAAGACTACTGTGCATATTGACTAATACAAATTGTCATGCATTTGAAGCCTGGGGAGAGGGAAGAGGAGGACCTTCTTTTATAACTCTAGTGTCTTAGGACAGGACAAGAACCCACATTACAAGCTAACCATTTTATGTTTACCTTTCCCCTGTATGAAGCTGTTATGTTTTTAATCCCTAGTCTATCTAAATTCGATCTCTAGTCTATCCGGATACATGTAACAGTAACTCGAGTTATAAGAGTGCTACTGTAATTCTTTCAGAGTCAATATGATTGAAAGAATGAACTGAAAAACATCATTTATACCAACAAGAATGAAACAGATGCAGCATCAAAAATCAGAAGAGAAACAAATTATCAGCTTTAGAATGAAAAAGAAACAAACCATAAACTTCAGAATTTAAAAGTCCTGCCAATAGAAGGTGTTTGCTAGTCCTGGGTGACAGTACTGAAATCTTGGAGAGAGTGTGTATATTTTTGTTGGCTGTTTCTAGCCCCTTAGCATGGTCAATATTTTAAATTAATCCCTCTGGAGCAAAAGTGGCTGGAATCCACAATCCAGCAACCTCTCCCAATGCCAACAAATGTAATCCTGAAACACTGTGTGTACATAGTAAATGACATTATTCCCTATGAGATTTATGAATTATGGTTTAATCTGATATCATATCCAGCTAGTTAGAGTCAACTGAAAAAGAACCTCCCCAAGGAGTAATATACTCATGACTTAAGACAAATCTGAAAGGTAGCAAGCCCTATGGCTGCTCAAACAACTTTAATATTGAAGAATGACCAGAAAAGAAATTGCAATTGGTCACTAAAGCTTTGGTTGAGAGGCTGCCTAGCATTAATTCAAATCCCTTCTGTCTTTCACATGCAGGAAACTGAAGCTCTGATATTTCTTTTGCTAAGTAGGATTTATAAAATGAAGTATACGTAGACACTTATTCCAAATAGTTTATCCTACCGAGAATGAATGGACAAATAATCCTGATGGGGACACTGGGAATGATTTCAAAATTGTTATAGGTTGTAATTAACTAATTTGAATGTAAATAGTTATTAAGTAAGTTTAGTTGGTTGCATTGATGCCTCTTGAACACATACAAATTTTACCTTTTACTGGTATACTTACATATACACAAACTATTTCCCCTGGTTAGGATGCAAGCGCCTTGAAGGCAGGAAGTGGAATTTGAATGAACTGATATATTGTGAAGGAATCAGAATCCAACAAACAACATATGAAATAACTATAATAATGCAAATGAAAACTACACCACTAAAATAAATCTGTACCCAGGAAAAAGCATGAGGAAATGTATCTTCTTTCTTCAAAGAAGTTGGAGGGGGTGGCATGCCTATGGCCACAGAATTATTTCATTTGTTGTTATGAGCCTCTGCATCAGTGAATTTTGCTGAACTGTTTTTCTTTGTTACTAGAGAAGACTAACTGGGATATGGGAGTGGAGGGGGAAATGTATTCGGAAATGACTGTACTATAAAAACAAAGGCCATCAATAAAATTTTTAAACTTTAAAAAGAGAGGAATTAAACTTTTAAATTTTTAACATTTACAAGCATTTGTTTTCTTTTCCTCCTACCACTCCAAGATAAAGAAGAGGGAAAAAAAAAAACCTTGGTAGCAAATACGCTTAGTCAAATAAAACTAAAACGCATATTGGCTATATCAAAAAATGTATGTCTCATTTTAAATCTAGAGTATATCACCTGTCAAGAAGTGGGCAGCATGCTTCATTACCAGTCCTCTGGAATCATGATTGAACATTGATGGCATTGATCAGAATTCCTAAGGGGGAGAAACAAATTCCTGGACAGGTGAGAGGTTCTTCTCTGAAAGATACATATCAGAGTTGTTGACCTTTATTTCCTTTTGCACTATAAGAAAATAAAGATATAATTTCATGGTTTAATAGATCACCTTGCTTTGCAGTGTTCATGATGGGCATAAGAAAATAAAACAACATGTAGATAATTTCATTTCTTGGATCAACATGTGTTGAAGAAGATGAAGAGGAATTCTACAAAGACTTTGGACATAATTCTTCTAGTAAACTGAGTCATCACATGCCCAGATACTTGGTGACTTCAATGTAAAGATGACCACAGGGAGGGCAGGAAAAACATGTTGGGAAAAATATGTTTTGGAATTAAGGAAATGTAAGAATGCAAAGATTTATTGATAACTGAGAACCTTCACTCTTGTTTTGTCATAATTACCATCTTCAGTGAGATAACTGGAAAAACACTGGACATAAGCATCTCATAGCAGGGCAAAAGGAAACTGGCTAGATCTCACATAGCAATTAATGTGGAATAATGTAAATGTCATTGTAGGTTTTGTGGTCAATCAGATTACTGACTATTTAAAACTGGGCAAGTACCTATTTTTGTAGGTCTATAGTTTTTGGATATGACTTGGGGCTATACTTTGCTAAGCCCTGATTTAGAACAAAAGTGAAAATAAATACCAAATGGGAAGAAATGATATGGAGGAGTAGAATGCATGTGATCATAATAGTTTCAACTCAAGTTATTAAATAAGCTGTAGTCTCAAAAATATGGGAAATGGATAAAAGTAAATACGTAATATAAATACAAAAGTAAATACATTAATTCTGAGGAAAATGTAATGCAGCAGTTGCTGTGTTATAGGTGCCCCTTTAACTGTTACTCATATGTTAAAATCATAGGAGAGTCCTTGGAAGATTCACAACAGGGATAACTTTGCTTTTTGCTTATGATGATTAGAAATGCCAATTGAGGCATTTTCATGTTCATTTCATTTTCATGAAAGATTTCCATGTTCATCAGAAGTGTTTGCCTCTGCCCTGAGAAATGCCCTTCTGCAGAGTACAAGCTAAAAAGGAATTTCCTTAGAGGAGGAGAGGTTGTTCAGTTGATCCTGTTTGTGGATGGCATTGCCCTGATTGAATCTATCCTCAGAACAATGCAAAGTATCCTAAATGATATCTCTAAGCACTCAAAAAACTTCAACCTAATACAGAAAAGCACAAATGGATCAAGATTTTGTATTACTCAGATTATAACAGACAATTAAATGAATTGCCCTTTGTTGCACACATATCTTGTAGAGCTAACTGCAGATGTAATGATCTGGGCTAGACTTGCATAACAGGGGAAAAGATCTTAGATTTGAGAAATTGCTTTTGCAGTGATTCTGGGCTTTCTGTGATCCTAAGCTATTCCCTGTCACAGAAATCCACCATTCTACCTCCAAGATTGTCTTTTTGGTACTATATGGCTGTACTTCATGGACAATCACCATCTTAGAAGAATTTGAAGAGAAAGGAAAGACAAATGGTGAGCATAAATATCCTGGTTCATATTATTTCTGATGACTGCCATGCAAGAAATAATGTAAAAGATTATCAAGGATGTATATGACTGGAAAAGAAGGTGGGTAGTTTGCAGAGCAAGAGAGACAGCCCAAGTCCTGCATTCATCTCCAGAAAATATTAAAGGGCACAGAGGAATGCTTTTAGTGTATCCCTTCCAGTGGAGGATTTATGAAATGAACAAGAATTTGTAGAAGATAGAGAGGAGATAGAAAGAGACAGAATGATAGTTATGTCCTGCTAGAAGAAACATATACATCTCTGAGATCATAGATCCACTAAACTGTAAAAATATGTTTTCTAAACCATTTAAAGAGAAAGAGTCATTCAAATGCTAAGTATTTTCAATGTTATTCATGGCAATAGTGAATGTAAAGTTGTTCTCCAAGGAACTAGAATAGTGGCTAAGTTTGGATTGCTTTTTGGCCCTATTCTTTGGTTTCCTCCCCCTAGACTATGTTTCACATGTTCTTGCATTCACTATACAAATATTAGTCATCCCTATTAATTTAGTTCACAAAAAGGTGAAAGTTGAAGACAATGAATGACTTGTGGATGTACATCTATCATAAGATCTTCTATTGAAAAGGCTTTTTTTTTTTTGGTTGATGGAAGACCTAATGTGTTATCCACAAGGGGCAATAGGCATCTTAATGTGATCAGTTTTATAAGGATTTGGCAACTTTACTTATATGTCACCTAAAATCAAAAGCAAGCGGAACAAGAGTAATGATTGAATTGGGAAAGAAATTTTTGCCATGAAAGATATCCATCAAACTTTTAAAAGAGGGAAAAGGGTGGGGAGGGTAAGAAATTTTACAGATTTGGCAGCTAAACATGTTCTTGTCAATAGAAGGAAATCTGTTTCAGAAATTGTGCTTTGGTCCTAAGCACAGTCCTACCTAATTAAAAAAAAAATTCCCTAATAGTAGCCATGTTGGAAAAGAAGCAAAATGAAACAAAAGCAAGCAAGATAAAACAATAAAAACACAGAAAGTAAAAAAAAAAAAGTGTACTTCACTCAGCATTGATAGCTTAGCAGATAGCATTTTTCATCATGGGTCCTTTGGAACTGTCTTGGATCATTTTCTTGATCAGAGTAGCTAGGATTTTCATGGTTGGTCATCCTTAGCATTGTTGCTGCTGTGGGCAATGATCTCTTGATTCTGCTCTCTTTACTTTGTGTCAGTTCGTATACGTCTTCCTAGATTTTTCTGAGACTATTCTGCTTACCATTTCTCATAGTATTCTATCACAAACTAGTTCAGCCATTCCTCAATTGATGGGCATCCCCTCAATTTCTATTACAAATTTCTATTACAATTTCTATTACAAAAAGAGTTGCTGTAAATATCTTTGTACAAATAGGTCCTTTTCCCTTTTCTTTAATCTCTTTTGGGATATAGACCTAGAGGTGGTATTGTCAAGTGAAAGAGCATACATACACTTTGGGCAGATATGTAAATTGTTCTCTAGAATGGTTGTACTAGTTCACAATTCTGTGAACAATTCATTAGTGTCCCAATTTTTTCACATCCCTTACAGTATTTGTCATTTTCTTTCTCTGTCATGTTAGCCGATCTGACAGATGTGAGGTAGCATCTCAGAGTCATTTTAATTTGCGGTTCTCTAACTGGTAGTGATTTAGAGCATTTTTTTCATGTGTCTGTTGATAGCTTTGATTTCTTTTTCTGAAAATTCCCTGTTCAAACCCTTTGACCAGTTATCAATTGGGGAATGGCTCATATTTTTTTTTAACATAAATTTGGCTCAGTTCCCTATATTTTTTAGAAGAAAGATTTTTATCAGAAAAACTTGCTGAAAATTTTTTTTCCAGTGTCCTGTTTTCCTTCTAATTTTGGCTGCATTGGTTTTGTTTGTGCAAAAGCTTTTACATTTCTTGTAATCAAAACCATCTCTTTTACTTCCTGTTATCCTTTCTATCACTTATTTAGACATAAACTCTTCCCTTAGCCATAGATCTGACAGGCCAATTTTCCATGTTCCCTTTATTTATGTCACCCTTTATCATCAGCACTTATTTTTCCATTTTGACCTTATCTTTGTATATGATGTGAGTTGTTGGTCTATGCCTATTTTCTTTTAAACTACTTTCTAGTTTTCCCAGCAATTTTTGTCAAATGTTGAGTTTTACCCTAAAAACTTGGATCTTTGGGTTACCAAACTCTAGATTACTATGGTTATTTACTACTATATATTGTGTACCCAATCTATTCCTCTGATCCACCACCATTTCTTACTTAGTACCAATTGTTTTGATGATTACCATCATCAAATACAGTTTGAAATCTGTAACTGCTAGGCTGCCTTAGCCTTTTCTAATAATAAAGAGATTTTCAGTACACATTCTATTTAGGTGCCTAGACAGGAAGGAATTAAGGATGGCCATATATCAGTCCTCAAATTAAGTTGGTTGAGAAAATCCCTAAGATATATGACATTTTACTGAGAGTAGGTAGATTTTAGACAAATCCTTTGCTCAGATAAAGAAGAAAATATTACAAACTGTTCTGGTCTGAAAGGCATATAAAAGAAAACTCAGAAAGAAATTGGTCAGAGCATAAGAAGAAATTACAGAGCTAAAAGTCTCAAAAAAAGTCCAAAATGGGAACCAACACGGCCACCCCCCCCCCCCGACCCCGAATTTCATCATCACCATAACAATAAATGATTCACATTTATGGAACAACACACTTCTATTGTTATTTAAGGTCTATAAAAATTTTGCATCACAACACTGTATATTTCTTGTATATACAAAGTTGCTTGCATGTTGTTTCTCCATCCTCATTAGAATGTAAGGTCCTTGAAGGCACGAACTGATTTTTTGTTTTGTTTTGTTTTTGTCTTTTTTTGTATCCCCAGCTCCTGGTACTGAGTGATAGTACTTAGCAAATGGTAATCATTTAATAAATGATCATTCAATGACTGACTTTGTCATTGTCCACTGTAAGTGGACAGTACAGTTATCCTTACTGGAATTCAAGAAGGATCAATCAAGGCAGAAAATTCACTTACCATATTTCTCTCCATCTCTGATTTGTCAGCTAAATTCTAGAGAGATGCCTGAGGCACTTGGAAATTAATAAGGCAAGAAAGCAAATATTTGTCAAGTGGCCAACTACTACTTGCCAAATACTGTGCTGAAGCAATAGAAATAAAAAGAGAAATGTGAAATAGTGCTTGTCCTCAAGGAGTACATAGTTTATATCTGTATGTACACATGTCTTTTTATACTCACACGTATGTGTATCTGTAAGGGGAAGTGTCAGGGTTAGCTCCAGCTTGTCAAAAAAATAACAAAAAGGTGTAGATAAGAGAAACTGCAAGGTGTTAATGTGCTAAACCAAGTGTAAAGCCATGTCTGTGTCCTGTTATCCTTTTACAAAGTGTGAAGCAGTTTCCTCGTGAAACTGAAAGGATAGTTTGTCTTTGGCTGGCTGAAGATTGGCCTTTCCCTTGGTGACTTTTTAAGATCCTAAGCTGGCCAACCCTGGGAGCAGCTGAGATAGTCCATCTGGGAAACAACTTGGTGGAATGTGACCTCTGCGCCTCTTCCAGAGAGCAATAGAGGGTAGGAGGGGATTTGTGCCTCTTCTTTGCCTTTGTCCCCACCTTCCCCCAATCCCCTCCCCCAGCCCCAGCCTGGCATCTTGCAGGGGATCTATTTGCTCAGTAGGAGATACTACTTCCAGCAGGGAGCAGAGTGAGTGTTAAAAGACAGTCAGAGCAGGAAGTTGCTTAAAGAAGTATGACCCTTGGAAGCATAGGAGAGAGCCAATTGTGGATTCAATGAAGGATTAGTCATAGCAACTAGAAGCTGAGCTGTGAAGGTGAATAGGCCCTAGGGATCTAGTGTGGAGACTTGCTGAGATGAGATACAGTTCCCAGAGGTGTCCCACAGCATTGGGACACCATGAGAAAAAGGCCATGAGAGCCCTGAAGTGTGATAGACATGACTTGTCTTGGCCATATTATCAGTATACTCTAAAATTGTGCCCACTCTTTCAGTTAATGCTATGTATATTTGTGGAGAGTGTGTCCTGAGTTTATAGAGGGACTACTGCATAGCTGCTGTTCCTACTCTGTTGTCTTAGTAAATGCCTTTGCTCCAAGTTAATTATGTCTCCTGGCTGACTATTAAAGTAAAACACACTAGTTGGGACTCATGAAGTAAATCTCTGGGGATCCAGCTTGTAAATCTGTGAGTGCTAAGATGAAAAGGTAGCACCCAGAGAGGATGCTACCCTGTAGGGCTTTCCTTTTGGGAAAAATTTGAGTTTCTTATGCATTTTCAGCAACTTGGATTTTCTACCTCAGGCTCTCCTTGGATACTCTCCTTTTTTTCAACCATAACAAAAACAGCAATTCTAGTTTGTAGGTTTGTTTTTTCTTCTTTTATTTTTGAGTGTAGATGAATAGCCAGTTTTCTGTTGGATCAATTTCTTTTGGATAACTTTTTCAAGCTTGAATGCCTAAATAGGAATACATTTTTGTATTACTATAGCCATTATGAGTATGGAGGCTGATATGAGCAGAAAGGATGCTAAATCCTTTGTATACCAGAGCCCACTGATTTGCTTGGAGTATAAGATGGGGGGTGGGGGGGGTAGGAGAAAACCCATCAGTGTTGGGTTTTTGTTTGTTTGTTTCACTTGTTTATTTCATTTTGTCTTTGAGCAGAACTAAATTCAGGACTTCATCCTAAGCTGATATCTAACCACCAGAAAGTGCCATCCATCAGGTCACTGTCCAGCGTTCCCAAGACATATTTACTTCAGACTTGGCATGGATATTTGTTGTTTAACTTTAATGTGGCCTTTGAGCTATATGGCCCTTTTTTATATGGAAGAATGGAATCATTCCTCCTCTCATATTTGCTACACTAGTTATTTTCTGTTTGTACCATATGTGAAAGTGTACTCTGTTTTTCATAGTGCGAACTTGGTAGAAATGTGGTTCTTGTTGTCAAATGACACCAAGGTAGAAAAGTATGGAGAAACCCTAACTCACAGATTGCTTTTGATTTATGCCTGCTATTAGATAACAAATGAAATAGTTCTTAGTGCCACTTACTGGTGGAAATAAGCAATGACCTGGTGGAAATAAGAATTTCTCATTAATTTCTGTATAGACTGATGGGAAATGCTCCGCACTCTTTGAAGGGAAAATAAGAATGAGAAAGCAGGTTTCATAATCCAAAGATATGTTAGAGCTCAGCTAGCTCTTACCTCCCTTTTAATAGAGGAGAGAATTAGGTCTAGAGAGGTCAAATGATTGCCTGACCTGCTCAAGAAGTATCAGTGGCTTCCTATCACCTGTAGGATAAAACATGGGATCCTGTGATTAACCTTTAAAACCTTTTGCAGTCTACCTCCAACCTATCTTTCCAGACTGATTTCACGCTATCTCTCCTCATGCATTCTGTATTTCAGTCAAACTGGTGTATTTGCTGGCCCCTGTGCGTGGCATTCCACTTCTTACCTTCATACCTTTGCATAAATTGGAATGTTATCCCTTTTCATCCTTTCTTTTTAGAATCCACATATTCTTTCAAGACTCAACTGAAGTGCCACACCCTTCCCACACAAGACTTTCCCTAATTTTCTAAGTTGTTCTGAATTATTTTCTATCTTCTTTATCACATGCACTTTGTTTTCTTCTAGTAGAATATAAGTTTTTTGAGGGTATAGATTATCTGGTTTTCCTTGGTATTCCCCATACCTAACACAGTCTTGGCACAGAGCAATCCCTAAATTACATGCTTGTTATAGTCACTAGAATTTGCACCAAAAATAAAAAGCAAAGCTAAGACTTAAAACCAGATCATTAGGTTCCAAAACCAGGGTTCTTTCCTATAGCTTACTTCCATATTTATTGCTATGTAGCTTAGATGCTTTAAGAAAGTATTTGCCCATCTTCAATAAACATTTCTTTAGTTATGTTAAACCAGTCCAAATACTCTTTGGAAGTTCAAGGAATTGTTTTGATTTAGTTCAATTCAACAAATCTATTGTTTAAATGTCTATTCTGTGTAATGTACTGTATTAGGCACTGAAGACATAAAAAAAGTTAGAAATAAAATCTCAGTTTTCTCTTCTGTAAAATGGGCAGAATGGCTTTTAAATCTTCTAAGATACCTTCCAAATCTGTGCTGTTATAATGGTTATTGTTGTTGCTCGCTGCTGTGTTTTAAAAGTATGCCCACTTTTGAAAATGGCCAAGGCAGATTGGATTTCCTTAGCTTCTCAGAGCTATTCAAGCTCCTAGCAGAAACTAGCAAATAGGTTCTGAGGTTGATAAAGTTTTCAAACTCAGTGTGATTTCCTGAGTTTCCATTTCCCCCTCCCTCATGTTAGCCCTCCATGAGTTTCTATTGGAATATTTCATTACAGACATGGCTTGTATCACGCTCATTTTTGGATTATCCATGACAGGTACCCACCATGGTATCTTGAGCACAGTAGGTTCTCAATAAATGTAGTTAAATGAATGAATCTTTTTGTTTTACATAGAATTTTGATATGTTTCCTACCATTTTGATCTGAATTCTCTTTTCTCCTTAACTCAGTTGTCATAAATTTTAAGTCTTTCTTTACCACTTTTTTTTCCCTCTCCCTTCCCATTCTTAGAGCTTTTGACTGAAGCCACTAGAGGGTGACATGATAACACACAGATAAGTAGGATAATAATGCCAGTCTATTTCTAAGAAATCAGATTAGGAGGAAAAACAAACACAACCAAATGCATTACCCTAAGATAATGACTGCTAGATTGTTAGACTGAAGCAGATGGGAAATGAGGAATTGGAAGACTGGAAAGTACTATTGGTACACAACAATCAAGACATATTCACCCAACTGGTCTTAGTTTCTCTATCTGTAGAATGGGAATGCACGTAGTGGAGGCAGCTAGTGCTTCAGTGGATAGAGTATTGGGTCTGGAGCCAGGAAGACGTGAGTTCAAATTTGATCTCAGATACTCACTAGCTGTACGACCCTGGGGAAGTCACTTAACCTCTATTTACTTTAATCTACTGGAAAAGAAAATGGCAAGCAACTCCAGAATAAATTTACCAAGGAAACCTCATATAGAGTCACAAAGAATGACACATGAATGAATAATAATAGCAACAATGTATATAATAAGAACTATGGAAATAGAGAAAGGGCTTGGAATGGAAAATCAGCTCTGCTATTTATCATCTTTGTGACCTTGAGTGGGGGAAAATAATTTAACTATGCTAGGCTTGAGTTTCTTCATTTGTAAAATTAGGTACCAGATCAGAAGTCCTTAACCTGAGGTCTGTGAATTTAAAAAAATGTTAAGTATATTTTAATGTGATTGGTTTCCTTTTTAATGTTATGTATCAAAAACATTATTCTAAGAAAGGGTTAATGAACTGTCAAAAAAAAGTCCAATGCATAATACCCTAAAAGATGAAAAACCCAGAACAGATGATTTCCTAGGTACATTCTGTTTCTAAATCTATATTATCATACTCAGATTTACTCTTTCATTCCAGTTAGGGAGTAACTGGTTTTAATGAGGGAACACGTAAGCAACACCTTTACTACACAAGAAAACAATGTATAACAAAACAGTAATTATTTTGATAAGTATTCAAGCAAGTTAGAGTCCTAGCATAAATAAAGCATAATTGATTAAGGCACAAATCTTAATACAGTAATACCCTCATGAGCAAATTTTCCAGAGATGAAACCCCTTTATATAGTCAGTCATTTAAAAAGCAAACCAAAAAAAAACAAATTCATAAATCATAAAACCAAGAAAGTCTCCATAAATCATGTGAAGTAGAACTCCTTCCTTATAGCTAGGTGACAGAAATACTTCCCAGCTGAGCTGGATGCAGGCCTGTGGTACCAATGGGGCCCTAGAAAGCGCTTTGGGGCACGAATACCTGGAAGGAACAGTAGTGAGGGGAGGGCATGAATTCCTGTGGGGACTTTATTTGACAAACATTGGTTAAATATCCACTTTATGGCAAGTTAAAAGACTTAAGGAAAATTCTCCATTGTGTAGGGCAGAGAATTTTTTTGTAGGATTTGAATACAATTTATAGGATATAGATAACAATTTTAAGAGTATTGAGAATTATGAGAGAGAAAAGGAGCATAAAGTTTTGAAAATAAAATATTAGACTGAAAAGAAAATCCCTGAAAAGGAAATCCCAAATCAACAATCCCCAGCCCATATATCCACTTTCCTATCTCTACAAAAATGTTTACAAGTAATCTATACATGTATTGACAGAGTAGGGCAATTAGGTGATACAGTGGATAGAGCTCTGAGATTGGAGTCAGAAAGATTCATCTGCATGAGTTCAAATCTGGCCTTAGATACTTAGTAGCTGTGTGACCCTAGGCAAGTCATTTCACCCTATTTGCCTCAGTTTTCTCATCTGTAAAATGAGCTGCAGAAGGAAACAACAAAGCACTTTAGTATCTTTGTCAAGAAAAATCCCCAAAGGCATTACAAAGAGTTGGACATAACTGAAAATGACTAAACAACAAAACTGAGAACATTCCTGAAGGTTTGAAGAGAGAAAACCAGGAAAATTGTTGCAAGTGATACTCTGCAGTAGATCAAACCTTTAGAGAAGAAAATTGTAGAGAACATGCAATTCCACTCTACTTATTAGTTTGTTGTCTATTAAAAATTATTTGGTGCAGTAAAATGATGCTTTGTGGGTTACCTTCCAAACAGCTTCTCCTGTGCATATATTAAAATCATATAAGATTTCTTGAAACTTGTAACAATGTAGGTTTTCCCCTCAGTCCTGACACTAATAATATCAAGAACATCATGAAATTAAAAGCATATATATGTTTCCACAGTCATCAATGCTTTTCACACAACATTTCACACAAGGAATTGCGCTCTCTCTCTCTCTCTCTCTCTCTCTCTCTCTCTCTCTCTCTCTCTCTTTCTCTCTCTCTCTCTCTCATTCCTGTCCCTCTTAGAATTAATAAAGGCAATTCAGTACAGTGGAAGGACATTTGCTCTGGAGTCACTTGGATTCAAATCCTACCTTTGACACTTACTACTTGTTTGACTTTGGATAAATTATTTATGGGCCTCAGTTTCCTTATCCTGAATATCAGGGAATTAGTCTAGATGGTCTCTGAGATCCCTTCCAGTTTTAGAGTTATGCTCTTATAATGAAATACATTAAAATTCATCAAAGAGTTAATTTTCCATTCCTTTCCCCCTTTTTATTGAATCTGAAGATCTAATGCAGTGTGTGATAAAAACCATTTGGTGTTTCCTGTTTAGCTTTTGGAAAATTATTCAGTCCTTCTATAATTTAGAGTTGGAAGAGACATTAGAGACAATCCAGTCTAATGTTATCATTTTACTAGTGAGGAAACTGAGGCCAGGTGAAGTATAGTGATTTCCAGCAGAGCCTGGACTCAAATTCAGGTCCTAAGACTCTTTCCATTACTAGTGCTTTCCCATGACAGCATTATGTCCTCTCTGAGCCAGAACACACACATTTTGTCACAAACCAGTAGTAGTTCCATTCATAAGAAAAAATATTTAGAACACTCAGCATTATATTAAATGGAAAAAAATTGGCAAACATTTTATTATTACTATTATCACATAACTATATCCTTATCTAAGGTTTTCATAGTATTTTTCTTATACCAACTCTTGGAAGAAAGTAAGGCCTGTGTAACTCTCACTTCACAGTCAGCAAAAGTGAATGTCTCTCTGAGGAGTAAAATGAATCATCCAAGGTAATAGTAAGTATCTGAGGCAGGATTTCACAAATCCCAATAGGTTGTGACCTCTGTAACATGGTTGTTTCAATGAGTGGGTAGCTGAAGAATGATAATGCCTTGGTGTTTTCAGCAGACCAAGTTGTTTTCTTTGTCCCAATGTTCAGATCATGGGTATATTGCAGAAAGGGTGCCATTAAACTCAACTACATTTCACAGGCTTTATCTTACTCCACAGTTGCTAGTGAGTCAGAGATGAGTGTGGAATAGCAGTTGACAGTGGAATTTGGTTTGCTATTAGTGTCAGATCATCACAGTATTTAGAGAAAAGAGACATGTTTGAGGCAAAAGCCTGACTATTCCACAAGAAATAACATTGGCCTTTCCCCTTGAAAATAAATGAAACTCCTGGTAAACAATCCAGACTGATTTAAATCTCTGAGCTGAAAGAGACCTCAGAGGTCAACTTATCCAACCTTCATATGAACTAAAATTGCCTTTACCATATTCAAGACAAGGCAGCCCATTCTGATTCTGGACATTTCTAATCATTGGGTGGGAGGGGAGCGAGCCACCAAACAAATGAAGTCTATTTCCTTCTTCCATATGACAAACCTAAAAATAGTTGGATCATGTCCTAATTATGACTACTCTTCTCCAAGCTACGTATCCTAAGTCTCCTCAATTGACTGAACCATCAAAAGATAATCCCCTTTCCATTCCTATTACCCCTGTTGGATGAATTCAACTTTTCTGAAACCTTTCATTGTTTGAAGAACTATAACAAGGATAGAATGACCAAGGTTTTGTCAAAGGGCATCAAAGTTAAAGGGTATAAAAATTTTAATGATACTAAAAGATAGTACAATTTCAAAATTTACCTTCATATTTTAATAGTGTTTATGTTTCGCCTGTAATGTAGAAACAGCAGCTTTGCAACTAGCTAGCAAAAAGTATTAAATTAAAAGTCTAACAGAAGCTCTATTTGCTTCCTTCTAGTTCTGTATATCAGTTGAGCTCCCTTAGCTCAGTCCCACCTTGTTCCATCTTCACTCAGATGTGATGCTCCCGGTAGTGGCCTTACACTGCAGAGAGGTGTTCCAGTATCTTGATCTCCATCCCAAACGATTTTGCCCTTCAGCCCCTCTCCATGTGAGGACCTGTGTCATCCTATTCAACTGAATTTATCCTTGCTGCTTCTGGTATCATTTTAACATTATTGATTACAAAGTTGTTTTCGGGTATATTTCCTCTTTGTGTTGTTTCCCCAGGTACCAAAATTGCTAATTATAGATCGGTCAATTTGTGTGGGTTTTTGAGTATGTTCTGTGTGTCTATGTGTGTGTGTATGTGTGCGTGTATATGTGTATGTTTATGTGTGTATATAAGGGAAGTTATATAGAACTCCTAATAAATAGTTTGTTTCATTATATTATAGACTGGGTATTTTAAGATTATTTGAAGTCATGAAAACTTTATATTTCTTAAAAATTCAAGAAATCTTGAGCAAACAGTAAAGTTTTAGTGTTATATAATACTAATAGTTATAAAGCAAAATTTATTCCAGTTATATACATGTTAAGAGGAAGACTGAAATAAAAATTATTTATACTAACATTAATATAAATATTAAGGAAGAGTTGAAAGTGGAAGTTGTGGGTATTATTATAAAGTTTTAATCCTTCCTTATCCTAGATGAAAAAGAATAAATGTAATTCATTCCCCCTCTCACCCTAACTCCCTGTTCTGTAGCAACTCGGGTATAATCTTCTTTCTGGCTGAGCAGTACTTGGATACAAATATATCACTATAGGACAGGGGTTCCTAATCTATGTCCCATAGACTCTCAAAGGATTTTGTGGATAGATTTCAGAGGGTCCATGAACTTGGATGGAAAAAAAAACCCAATTACATCTTTATTTCAATGTACTGTAATTGTTTTCATCTGTGATCTAATGTATTTTATTTTATACATTTAAAAACATTAGTCTGAGAAGAGGTTTCTAACAGCTTCCAAAAGATTCTATGACTCAACAAAAGTTAAAAACTCATGTTCTAGATGAAGGTATAATTTGGAGGCAAAATAAAAAAGAATTGGGTACAGAAATTTTATCACCTGAACCTAAAATTTGCAAAAGTTAAATAGTTTCACAAAAATCTAAAACTCTGTCCTCATAGAGATTATACTCTACATGTACACAGATAAATGATGACCAGACAACCTGAGGAATGAGAGAACATTAACAAGGAAGCAAAAGGTGGTACTGTGACATTTGCTAGCCTTATTGCACACTCTCTTTCCATTATACTCTTATAAAAGCTCTTCAATATACTCCAAGTGGCATTCTCACACATCGCTCTGTGCCTTTACAAAACACCGGTTGTTCCCTAAGCCTGGAATTCACTTTTTCCCCACCTCACAAAAGATTTATTAAATAAATGTGAGGCAATTTGTGGAGGGGGAGGGCACTGGCATTTGAGAGCATCAGGGAAGGAGGAGATGGTACGTGAATTGAGTTCTGAAGAAAACAGGGATCCTAGGAGGTGAAGGTAAGGAGGGGATGTGTCTTAGGCATGATGTACAATGAGTGTAAAGATATACTGAAAGATAGAGTGTCGTGTGTGAGGAACAGCAAAAAATTAGTCTGTTGGATCACAGAATATAGAAAGAAGAACGGTGATGTATGAGAAGCCTGGAAAAGTAGATTGAAAACAAGATGTGGAAGATTTTAAAAACTAAACAGGTGGGACTATGAGAAGAGAGGCACATTGAAGCATTGTGGTTGGAACTGTGAATCAGCACAGTAATTCTGGAAAATAATTTGAAAATGCACAAAAAGAGTAAAAAAAAAAAAATGCCCATACTCTTTGAATTAGAGATTTTACTCCTAATTATATACCCCAGTACCACCTTTTGCTTCCTTGTTAATGTTCTCTCATTCCTCAGGTTGTCTGGTCATCATTTATCTGTGTACATGTAGAGTATAATCTCTATGAGGACAGAGTTTTAGATTTTTGTGAAACTATTTAACTTTTGCAAATTTTAGGTTCAGGTGATAAAATTTCTGTATCCAAGTATATATCCTCCTTGACAAGGAGGAAAACTCTATATTCCTTCAAATATTCATGGTGGCATTATGTGTATATATGTGTATGTGTGTGTGGGTTGGGTGGGTGGAGTAGCAGTAAAGAACTGGAAACAAAATTGATCCTCATTGATTGGCTAAACAAATCACAGTGCATGATTTTAATGAAATATTACTGCTATTAGAAATGACAAATAAAAGGAATATAAAGATACATAGAAAGCGAAAATAAATGTTGCAAATTACAAAAAAGAATAAGCAAGAATGACATTTTAAAAAAAGATGAAAAAATACCTCCTCTACTCTTTCACAGAGAGAGAGAATTTCATGGATGTGTAACTTTGCATTTATGGTCAAGTTTTATTTTTCAATGTATTGATTGGCTTGGATGTTTTTTATTCATTTTCCTCTTCTTTACTAAAAAAATTGTTTTATGGAATGGCTGTCTGGGAGTGGTGAGGAAGAAGGGTATGAGGAAAATTTTTGATAGAAAAACAATAAATATCAGTAACACTTTATTCGCAAAAAGTCAGGCTGAGGAGTTTATATTTTATCCTGAAGTCAATAGAAAGTCAACTGTCTTGTGCTGAGACCCTGGAAAATGCAGGCAGAGACAGAGAGAAAGAGAAAGAGAGAGAGAGAAAGAGAGAGAGAAAGAGGAATGACATCCATTTGAATTAATGAATTATATTCTTTTCATCTTTTATTAAAAGTCAATTAATTTTTATTGAATTTTATGTTTCACCAGTTTTTTTATTCAATCAATAAACATTTATTAAGTGCCTACTATGTATCAGGGTCTATACTAGATACTGGCAATACAAACATGAATGAAACTCACCCTGTGCTTACTTTCCAATTGGGCACACAACAGATACTCCTATAAGCACATAGAGAATAAACATAAAGAGAATAAATACAGAGTAGTTAAATACAAGGTCATTTGGGAGGGAGGAAATCAGCAAAGGCTTCAGCAGCAACTTGATGGAAGAGAAGGATACTATGAGGTTGAGGGAAGCAGGGGATACATTACATTCCACAGGCGTATTCAAATCCTGAACTTTAATCACTAGACTGGCCTGGGTTAGGCAAGAGCCTGAATCATGTAAGTAGAGAGAAAGAAAAAGAAGATATAGAAAAGACAAGATCTGGCAACTGATTGGATGGCCTAACGAGTTGTGGAAGGGTGAGGAATCCAAAGTTGGAAACTTAGGTGATTGAAAAAATGGTGATGTTTTGGATAGAAATGGGCAAGTATGGAAGAGCAGTGGCTTTTGAGAGGAGATGCTGAGTTGTGAGAAGCACCCTTGACTTTATCTCCTCCTCTTCTTCTTTTGACCTTTGAGGTAATACCATTTCTGATGATGATTTCTGTTGGAACTTTATCTAAAGAGCTGTTTGCCACAGATGTCCTTTCCTCCCATTTCCCCTCCCAGCCTCCTGACCAAAGGTTTTGCTGTAGACCTACTGGAATGGTTTGGCTTTTATTTACCGGCTTAATTACAAAAAAAAAAATCTGCCAGGCAACTAATTTTCTCATTATAGTGCCATAAGGAGCCATTTGCTTGTGAGGGAGAATGACAAAGCTTAAAAGGAGATCACATGAATTTTTCGGACTTGGCAAGGACAAGATTGGAATGAGATTCAACCACTGTTTGCCTCATTAGTAGGAGGTGATTCTGGGCCCAGATTCCTCACTCAAATTCCAGGACCTTAAACAGTGACTAGAATACAAAATCTTTGTTCATTAATGTTTTAATTGACTGGTCAGGTTAAAGATGACAGAGAGGCCTTATATCTTGTTTTAAGATAAGTGATAGATGACAGGGGTTCACTTATATTAATCTAAAGAATCAAAAAGTGTCCCAAATGTTAGGCTATCAGAAATGGGAAATGCTAAGACTATATCCATATAGTAAATTTCCATGTCTGCAATTTGGAACTATGTACATCTCAAGAGCTGTCACTTTTGTTGGGCAAGGAGAGTTCTATCTTGACTCTCTATTACTTCCAAGATGAAGTTCAAACTTCTTTATCTGGCATTACAGACTGGTTCAAGCGTACATTTCCATCCTTATTACATATTATTTCCCTTCCCTTTCTCTATGATCCAGTCAAACTGTTCATCTCACACGTGATACTCTTGTCTTCCATCTCGCTGCCTTGCAAGAGTGGCGGTCAAGTCTGTAATGCACTTCCTTCTCACCTCTGTCTCTTAGAATCCCTGCTTTCTCAGGGAAATAATATATACTATGACCACAACAATGCAAAGGGAGAGAATGTCAATAATAATACATTCAAAACAATGCTTCAAAATTATATTGACCATTGTCCCCAAAGAAGAGATTTGAAAAGATACCTCCCTTTGCAAAGGTAAGGAGGCATGACACTAAAACACTGCATATAATTTCAGGTAGATTTTTTTCTTTTTCTTTTTTGGTTGTTTAATCTCATTTAAAAAATGTATTTACTTTTAGTTTTCAACATTCACTTCCACAAGATTTTGAGTTTCAAATTTTCTCCTCATCTCTCCCCTCCTCCACCCCAAGATTATATCCACTCTGATTACTCCTTCCCCCAATCTCCTCTCCCTTCTCCCTCTCCCCTACCTTCACTAATCCCCTTCCCCTTCTATTTTTCTGTGGATAGAGTAAGACAGATATCTATAACCCATTGCCTGTATATCTTATTTCCCAGTTGCACATAAAAACAATTTTTAACATTTGTTTTTAAAAATTTGAGTTCCAGATTCTCTCCTTTCCTCCCTTCCCATCTACCCACCCTCAATGAGAAAGCAAGCAATTCGATATAGGTTATACATGTATAGTCATACAAATACTTCCATAGTAGTCATGCTGTGGAAGACTAACTAGCTTTTCCTCCATCCTATTCTGACTTCTGTTTATTCTGTTCTCTCCATTGGTACTGTCCCTCCTCAAACATGTTTGCTTCTGATTACCTAGTGTCCCATTCTGCCCTCCCTTCTATCACTCCCCAGCCCCCCAGCCCCCCTCTCCCCAATCCCCTTTCCTCCTACTTTCTTGTAGGGTAAGATAGATTTCCTTACTCAATTGAGTGTGTATGTTATTTCCTCCTTAAGCCAAATCTGATAAGAATAAGGTTCACTCATTCCCTCTTACCTTCCTCCTCTTCTCTTCCAATGTAAAAGCTTTTTTTTTGACCCTTTTATGTGAAATAATTTATCCCATTTTACCTCTCCCTTTCTCCTTCTCCCAATACATTCCTCTCTCATACCTTAATTTTATTTTTTAGGAATCATCCCTTCATATTCAACTCACCATGTGCCCTCTGTCCATATATATATATGTGTGTGTGTGTGTGTGTGTGTGTGTGTGTGTGTGTATGTAATTTATATACACACATATGTATACATGTATATATATACACACATATGTATACATGTGTATATATATATATGTGTGTGTGTGTGTGTGTGTGCATGTGTTTATATTCCCTTCAATTATCCTAATACTGAGAAAGGTCTCATAAGTTGCAAATATCATCTTTCCATGTAGAAATGTAACCAATTCAACTTTAATAAGTCTCTTATGATTTATCTTTCCTGTTTACCTTTTCATGCTTCTCTTGATTCTTGTATTTGAAAGTCAAATTTTTTCTTTAGCTCTTGGTTATTTTTTTACTCAAGAATACATTAAATTCCTCTATGTCCTTGAATATCAATTTTCCCCCCTCATTGATTACACTCAGTTTTGTTGTGTAGGTGACTCTTGGTTTTAATCTTAGTGCCTTTGACCTCTGGAATATCATATTCCAAGCCCTCCAATTCCTTGTTATAGAAGCTGCTACATCTTCTGTTATCCTGATTGTGGTTCCACAATACTTGAATTATTACTTTCTGCCTTCTTTCAATATTTTCTCCTTGACCTGGGAACTCTGGAATTTGGCTATAATATTCTTGAGAGGTTTCTTTTTGGAATCTCTTTCAGAAGGTGATCAGAGGATTCTTTCCATTTCTATTTTACCCTCTGGTTCTAGAATATCAGGGCAGTTTTCCTGGATAATTTCTTGAAAGATGAGGTCTAGGCTCTTTTTTGATCAGGTATTCCAATAATTTTAAAATTATCTCTCCTGGATCTATTTTCCAGGTCAACGGTTTTTCTAATGAGATACTTTACATTGTCTTCTGTTTTTTCATTTTTTGGTTTTGTCTTATCATTTATTGATTTCTCATAAAGTCTTTATCTTCCATTTGCTCCATTCTAATTTTTAAGGAATTATTTTCTTCAGTGAGCTTTTGGACATCCTTTTCTATTTGAGCAATTCTTCTTTTTAAGGCATATTTCTCCTCATTGACTTTTTGGACCTCTTTTGCCATTTGGTCTAGTTTATGTTTTAAGGTGTTGTTTTCTTCAGTATCTTTTGGGTCTCCTTTAGCAAGCTATTGACTCATTTTTTCATGATTTTCTTTCATCACTTTAATTTCTCTTCCCAATTTTTCCTCTACATCTCTTCCTTGATTTTCAAAATGCCTTTTGAGCTCTTCCATGACTTGAGATCAATTCATATTTTTCTTGGAGGCTTTGAATAGAGGAGCTTTGACTTAGTTGTCTTCTTTACAGTGTATGTTTTGATCTTCCTTGTTGCCAAAGTAAGTTTCTATAGTCTGAAGTTTTTTTCCAGTGTTTGTTCATTTTCCTAACCAATTATTTGACTTTTAACTCTTTGTTAAGGTAGGGCTCTGCTTCCAATGTGGAGGGTTCACTATCTCAAGCTTCAGGGGTTTTGTGCAGCTGTTTTCAGAGATACTTCTAGGAAGCTGTAAACTTTCATTTCTTCCAAGGTGGTATGATCTAAAGAGAGAGGTTTCCTCCTCTCCTGGCCTGTGCTGTGGTCAATGAGTGACCATAAGCATTCTTTTCTGCCCTAGAACTGTGAGGAGTGTTTGCTCTTCACTGTTGCCACAGAGTTTACTATGCCAGTGTTCCTCCTCACCCCAAGACTGCCACCCAGTTCCAAGTATGTACAAAGTAATAAAATCCTAGCCAAGTGCCAACAAAGAGAGTCCTTTAATTTCCTTCTAATCAGTTGTTTAATACCCTTACCATTCAGGGGCTGAGGGTTCCAGAAGAGACTGCTGCCATTGCTTCAGCTGCTCCCCAGGGCTGTACTGGCGCCAGGGCTGGACTGCACTTCTCTCTTACCCATATCTGACAGACCTTTCTTACTGACCTTCTAAGTTGTCTTTGGCATTTGTGGGTTGGGAACTCTGTAAACCACCACAGCTTCCTGCAATGCAGGCCCTTGAGGCTTGCTCTGAGTTTTCTGGGGCCCAGTATGTGCTAGAGTGTTTTGCACTGGACTGCATTCCTCTCCCAGCCCACTGCAACAGACCTTTCCTGTCGACCTTTCAGGTTGTCTTGGGCCAGAAATTTGTTTAACTCTGTCTTTTATGGGGGTTCTGCTGCTCTAGAATTGTTTCAGAGTCATTTTTTACTGTTATTTGGAGAGATTTGAGGGAGAGCTTAGACAAGTCCTTGTCTTTACTATCTTGGCTCCACCAGGCAAACTTTTTTCAATATGGTGATTGGTTGCTAAACTTTTCACTCTTTCCTTTATCTTTTAAAATTTTGTTGTCATAAGAGATGAGAGAAAGATACAGGTGGTTAAGTAAATAATGTAAAAACAAAATATAATGGGGGGACTAGTCAATGAGGACACACTCCTTAGAGTGTGCACATTGTACTCTGATGGTTTCCATCCACCACATAAAACTTTGGGGAAAGCTAGTGATAGACAAGTAGGCTTCAGGAAAGTCTCCTTTCACTTGCTTCGGAAACGTTTGGCATAAGAGTAGAGAACTTCCACATATATCCTTGTATATGCCAGTCTCTCAAAAGAAAGATGGCATCAAAGGAGGAACCTGAGATTTGGAATCAGAAGACCTTGGTTTGAATTCTTTCTCTTCAACTTACTATCTGTGTGACCTTGGGTGAGTCATTTTCTGGATCTCAGTCTCCTCATCTGTAACATGAGGGTGATGGTCTCAGTAGTCTTCAAGGTCCTTTACAATTCTAAAGCTATATGGGGCATGAATTAACTCTAAAATGTGGAATCTGGAGACTTGGAAACACAGAAGTAGTTTCTTGATGTTTTGGAGTTCTTTGTAGGAGATTTTGGGGAAAATCAGTCTTTGAATAATTTTATAATCTGTTACTGAGCTAAGAATCCTGACTCTCTCTAAGCTTTGCTTGTATTTTGCTTTTGATAGATTTAAATGCTGCCTTCTTAGAGGTGGAGAAACTATCCTGTTGGTATAGCAGCTTCTGAACTTCCCCACTGTATTCATCAAACCAATCTTGGTGTTTGTGAGTAAGAAAGCAGATGAAATTCAGTTTTATGCTGATGGTAACAATCCAAAGTGCTTTTATGATTCCCTGAAAGCTATTTATGAACCAAAAACCTATAGTGCATCACAACTATTCAGTGCTGATGAAGCCAAATTGATTAGTGATAAGGATTTGATCCTAGAGAGATGGGCTGAACACTTCCATAGTGTTCTTAACAGACCATCATCAATCAATGCTGAGGCCACTGACCATTTACCTCAGATACCATGCCAGGAAGCTGAATTGCTTCCATTTGAACTGTCTTACGAAGATTCTGAGGATCACTTGGCAGGATGAGGTACCAGACACTGAAGTCCTTGCTCAAGCTTAACTGTCAAGCATTCAAACTATGCTTCAGAGAGTGCAACTTTGATGGGCTGGCCACGTTGTTTGAATGCAAAATATATGCTTACTACAAAGACTGTTTTATAGAGAACTCACATGGGGCAGGTGATCACATGGTGGCCAGAAGAAGCAATACAAAGACACTCTCAAGATGTCTCTCAAGACCTTTGGATTTGACTGTGCAACATGGGAGACACTGGCACAGGACTGCTCAGCATGGCATTTCCCACATCAGAAAAGGTGCTGTGTTCTTTGAGCAAAGCAGAATTGAGACAGCACAAAGGAAACATAGGATACATAAATTGGGAGTATCCACCCCAAATACTCATGTGGATTCTCTGTGCCCAACCTGTGGTAGAGCATTTAGAGCTCATATTGGTCTGATCAGTTACAGTCAGGCACACTGTAACTTCACTTTATTATGGTGATGTCATTTTGGTCCCCTTCAAAGACGAAGGACAATAACCAGCACCAGAATCTGATACCAGACCTTTTCTTGGGATCAGAGGAGGCAGTGTTGATATCTTGTATAGCAATGGCCACAGAGAGATTCCTCTAGATATCTCTATTATTCTTAATATAAGCAATAATGTTCCTTTAGAAGACTCCAAGGCCAATGAAAAATTCATGTTCAGAATCAGACTTCATCATTAATGACCCATCTGTGCATTTACAGTGGTAGGCCCTTCATATAATGACTTGAAAAGATTCATAGAGTCTCACAGTGGGCAGATTTGGTCTATGTTCTGCCCAGGTTGCAGTTTCATAAAATAAGTATCATCTTCCTCTTCAATAACCCTTTATTTACACTGTATATATCTTGTACATAAATAGTTGTTTGCATGCTATCTGTACCATTAGAATGCAAGTTATATGAGGGCAGGGACCATTCCCCCCCATTCTTGGTATATCCAGGCCTTAGCATACAGTCCCTGGTACATAGTAAGTGCTTAATAAATGTTTGTTGATGATGATGATTCTTATGCAGAAATAAACATGTCGTAGAGAATTTTTCCAAACAAAAAATTTTTATGCTCTCTCACTCATTTATTATTTATTTTGTTGTTGAACATATTTTAGTTTTCTTTAATTAGTTTGTATCCAGATACAAATTTCAGTGAAATGCAAAGATAAATGAGTGAATGAGTGAATGAAAAAGTATGTATTGTGTTTACAATGTTCCAGGTACTATCTTAAATGCTAGGCATACAAGCAAAACAAAACTTAGTAGAATGTCTCCTTTAAGAGGAAAATAAAGGGGTTGTTAGAGTTGTTTTCATTATATACTCCCAAGATGAAAAGAAACAGCATTTTATGACATTCTTTCCTTTCCTATGATGAATGTAAAAAAAAGTAACTATGAATATAATTGTAACTGATACTCTATCTTCAACTGAAGATTTTTAAAAAATAGAGAAATTCTTTGAAGAACTTGACGTGAATCTCCTAAGCACCTCAACATATAGCTTGATACTAGGTGATTCATTGTGAAAGTGGGCACAGGGTGGATAAGCAAAAAAGATATTGAGAAGTACCATCTGCAATTAAGAAATGAAAAAGGTCTTTGGTTTGAAGATTACTCAGGAACCCCAATCTGAATATAATGAATACTTTTTCAAAAAATGAAGAATCAGAAAGTGCTGAACATGGCCAGTACTGGACACTATGACACAAATTAAATTACCTATATCAGAACAGATTGGATTCGACATGAAAGCCATTTCTGAATCAGTTGAATATACACAGTCCAATCACCGACTGGTGAAAATCAAGACCAAATTAGGGGAAAGAATAAAGATGAGAAAATAAGACACTATGCTTTTACACCAGCTTCAACCTTATGCATTTAAACAAATTGCTAACTCTGAAAATGGGAGAAGAATAAAGATAAAAATACTGAAACTATCATCAATTTTTAGAAAAGTTAAATTGCTATAAAGCAGAAGTTACGTCACAGAGACCAAATAGATCTGAAATGACTTCAGCCAGCAAACATTTGATCTCTTTACTGAACAGAGAAACATAGCAGCCAGGGGAGCATCACCAGTTTATAATATAATTTCATTCTCAAAATCACATAGGGTAAGATGAAGGATAGATGTAGATAACCACTTTAAAAATAGCAAAAAAGAGTGGAAGGGAAAAGGAAAATGAGAAAAGTTTGCATAAAACCCAATTAACTCAGATAATTTTCAGAGTATTTATAGATGAAACCAGAAAAAGAGCAACAAATAGGTATTAAATTGAATACCAGTGTTTACTATAGCAATCTATTTGAATCGTTGATGGTAATTGGGTTCTAATACTTCAGTGCTATGAGTTATTTGAGGAATTAGTTAAGAAGATTAATTTGGGAGGACTGGTTGGACATAAACAAATGTGTTCAGAAGAAATTTTTGCTGGAGGTGACAATTTTAAAGGCATCCAAGAATCATTCTCTTTTGAATTAACTTTATTTAAAATTTTTTATCGGTCTTTTTTTATAGCACTCATTTTCTAATGTATACCCCTGTTCCCATCTAATAGCATTTGTTCTGCTAAAAAGGAAAATCAGTTAAGCAAAACTACCTAATACAATGGCCAGATATTCTAGTCTATACAACATTTGTTAGCAGTAGTTAACAACCCACCAGCCTAGAGGGTGTGTGTGTGTGTGTGTGTGTGTGTGTGTGTGTGTATTTGTGTGTGTTTCATTATCTGTTCAAGTAAAGTAGTATAGTACAATGGAAAGAACACTGAATTTGGAGTCTTGAGGACCTGGGTTTGAATTCCAGTTCTGCCATTCATTACCTAGACAAATCAACTAGTCTCTCTAGACCTTGGCCTTCATTTTATAAATGAAGATGATCTTTGAGGTTCTTTCTAACTCTGAATCTATGATCCTGTACTAATGATATTGGTCAGGAATCAAGTTTAAAGGCATTTCCAGGAGAGAAAGATTCCAAAATATTGGAAAATATATACAACAGTATTTTAATCAACATGTTAGCAACTACTGTCCCAAGTTCTATTGAATATAGACTAAAGAGGTCTATGCATGTATAGAGGCTATGCTTCTTGATAATATGATGCCAAAATAGACATCCTTTCATAGACAACTTTCCAAAATAGACTATATAATCATGCTCACAACTGACTAAGAGGTAAAGGGAATATCATATCCAGGCATGTTTATTGTTTGTTGACTGAAAAAAAAATGTCTTTGACTTAGCAGAGAAAAACAATTATGTTCCTTTATAGATGCATCCCCAGAGATACCTTTATTTGATTACCCTTTGAACATCAATATGAAGAGAGTTATAAAAATGATTATCAATGCCATATGTTTTCCAAAGTTTTTAAAATCACTGTCATGGAAAGAATCTTGGGCAAATTCCAAATGGAGGTGAGATTTTCTATATATTCCTGTTCATTGATGACATCATGCTGTTAGCATGTAGATTCAGAGCACTGTGGAGTTTCCCAAATGAAATCTTTGGCCATTCAGAAGTTATGGCCTAGTCACTCACCCTTAAAAGAAAACAATAAAATCAAAAACCAAAAACCAAATCCAAATGGATAAAGAATATATAATGTTTAAGTTACAATGGATCATTGAATGAAACCTGTTGAGTTAGCTGATTAGTACATGTCTCTTTTACAAACACTACAGATAGACAGTGAAGTAGGCTGAGAAATTAATAGGAGAAGGAAAGTACCTTGGATAGCATTTAGGAAATTGTTTAATGCTTGCAGTGATCTCAAACTGCCCCCTGCCATAAAAGCACAGGTTATGTAAATATTTTCCTGGAGATATCAAATATCAGGTTACCCGAAAAGCAACAGAAAGATATATCATGACTATAAGTAGACTGCAATCTATTACCAGTGACCACACACACACACACACACACACACACACACACACACACACACGGCATAAAAGATATTGCTGAGGACATGTATGGCCAAAAAAGAGATGAATTGTTTATGCAGAGATATTGGACAGTAATGCAGCATTGAATACAACATTAAATGACCTAGAGGAGACCTTCCAGAGGAGGCACTGGCTCTGAAATCAAAGGATCTTGATTCAAATCTTCCCTTTGTCATTTTTCACCTGTGTGACCTTGGGTAAATTGTTTAATCTCTTTGCTCGTCTGTAAAATGAAAGAGCTGGATGAGGTGACTTCTAGGGCCCCTCCTAGATTAAAAGCTATGATCCATGATTTATATTTTGGGGGGGCAGTTAGTAAGAACACAAAGGAATAAAGAAACTGGAAAGTTGACATTTTCAATGATGGAGGGATGAAGGGAAGGGTCATCGAGATGAGATGAATCCTTTAAAGTATTGAGAAATAAATTAACATTCCTAAAACTTCTGACAGAATTGGAAGAAGGGAGTAGGGTCGAGAAACAGAACAAGAAATGGCTGAATGGGAAGATAGAACTGGGAATAATTAGGGGATTGTGGGGAGGGACCACCATATGGAAAATGAAAAGAATAAGAGAACAGATGCAAAAATTTTTGTATATCTGAAACCACAATTAAGAAAGGCATAGAATTTTAGAAATGAAAGGAAATCCAGTTATACTACTAATTGGTTAATGGAGTCAGCCCCAGGCTGGTGAATAATGGAGTGATGTCTGCTTGGAAGAAAATCTCTGGTTGAATATATTAGAGATTCATCACTGACCCTTTTTTTGTCAGCATTTTTACCATTGAAGAAGTGTTTATTATGTTTGAAGATGATTAAAAGATGGGATTACAGCTAACATATTGAAGAATAATATCAAGTTCCAAAATACTCTCAGTAGGATATAAAGCAATAGACCACATCTAATAAAATACAATTTAATAGAGAACAATACAGGACATTTAAATTTTTAAACTGATTTTTTCAATTAACATAAAACTAGTACCTCTGCCCCCGCTTATAATCTCTGTAATGTCAGATATTTAATAAATTGTATCCTAATGACAATAGGGACCTGTAGAATATTTTCAAACAAGAAGTGACATGACCTCGTGGATTCATGTTCAGACCTGGGCATTGGGAAAGCTATTTTGCAGCTTTGTGAAAACTAGATTGGAGAAGGAAGAAACTAGAGGAAGGTTATTTCAATGGTCTAAGGGAAAGGTTGAAAGATTTTGAGCCAGGGTGGTAGCAGAGTAAGAGAAATAAGGAGACATATCTAAGAGATGTGGTGGAGGTAGAATCAATAGGGCTTAGTAACCAATTGCATGTGATCAGGGTGAAGAAAGAAGGGAGTCAGAGAGGACTGAAGTTTCAGGTCTCATTGAATAGGAGGATGGTTGTGCTCTTAACAACAATAGGAATGTTGGGAAGAGGAGCCATTTCGAGGAGAAAGGATGACGAATTGAGTCTGGACATGATGAGTTTGAGCCCTAGCAGAATACTTTTTTTT